>NC_134356.1:401675335-401992835 GCF_048569485.1 Anomaloglossus baeobatrachus | reverse complement strand
TATCTATCTATCTATCTATCTATCCCTCTATCCATCTATCTATCTATCTATCTATCTATCTATCTATCTATCTATCTATCTATCTATCTATCTATTATCTCTCATACATTAATAAACACACTATACACATACTCATATGTGCACATAAGTAAAAATGAAAGCTCCTTTACATCCTTACATACAGACATTTGTCTTTCCTTTCCAGCCCTATTTCTAGCTGTTCCCAAGCAGCAGGCACCGTGGAAGTGTCGGTGAGGGGTTGCACAGCAGCACTTGCGCCACTAGGGGGGGCAGTGACTCAAAGCAACAGGCGGTCCCAAGCCCTGGAAGCAGTCGGCCCATAATCCCGTCTAGCAGGCTGCACACTACACAAGTCCTTTCTCTCCAAGTCACTAAACTGTGTTACTATCCATTTATATTGCATGCTGTATATAACCCCACACCAAGAAGATCTGGATATGCACTTGCCCCCAATACACACCTGCAGCGCAAATTCATGTGTCCATTTCCCAGTGAAGAATTCAGATATTTCTTAACCGGACAGAAGAGCGCAAACACTGTGTTGAATTGGTGTTAAACTTTTTGGATTAGTTGCCCCCAAAAAATAAAGTAAAAAATAAATGCAATTATGAAAAACAACAACAAAGAAAAAAATCAGTCTAAAATAAAAAAGCTTCATGTAGGTTACTTTCACTTTCGTATAACAATGCAGGAGAGCTGGGGGCGAGTATACAGGAGTATACAGGAGTATACAGACGGCACAGAGCAAGACTGGGCTCAGGGGGACACAGCAGTCATGGGGAGAGTCATAATAATAACAATAATAATAATAATAATAATAATAATAATAATAATAAGTAGCCAGTGCTGGTGTCTGCACGCATCAGTGTACATCCAACATCAGTGTTATACAATAAAGGAATACAAGCACTGCTCTGCTCCTAGTACTGGTATCAGTGCAGTCATGTCAGCTGTTTTGCAGTATTATTATTATTTCTGTATGGTTTTGTGATAGTATGTAGGGACAGTAATGTCCATATATCAAGCAGCACGACTATGATGATGATGATGATGATAAACTAATGATATGGGTGCAGATCTGGTGGCATGTGGGTGCACAGGGCTCTGTAATATGCCTGCAGTGCTTGGGTGGGAGTGTAGGACCCTCCCCTATATAATGCAGTCACTAATACTAATGATATGGGTGCAGATCTGGTGGCATGTGGGTGCACAGGGCTCTGTAATATGCCTGCAGTGCTTGGGTGGAAGTGTAGGAGTCTCCCCTATATAATGCAGTCACTAATACTAATGATATGGGTGCAGATCTGGTGGCATGTGGGTGCACAGGGCTCTGTAATATGCCTGCAGTGCTTGGGTGGGAGTGTAGGACCCTCCCCTATATAATGCAGTCACTAATGCTAATGATATGGGTGCAGATCTGGTGGCATGTGGGGGCACAGGGCTCTGTAATATGCCTGCAGTGCTTGGGTGGGAGTGTAGGACCCTCCCCTATATAATGCAGTCACTAATACTAATGATATGGGTGCAGATCTGGTGGCATGTGGGTGCACAGGGCTCTGTAATATGCCTGCAGTGCTTGGGTGAAAGTGTAGGAGCCTCCCCTATATAATGCAGTCACTAATGCTAATGATATGGGTGCAGATCTGGTGGCATGTGGGGGCACAGGGCTCTGTAATATGCCTGCAGTGCTTGGGTGAAAGTGTAGGAGCCTCCCCTATATAATGCAGTCACTAATGCTAATGATATGGGTGCAGATCTGGTGGCATGTAGGTGCACAGGGCTCTGTAATATGCCTGCAGTGCTTGGGTGGAAGTGTAGGAGCCTCCCCTATATAATGCAGTCACTAATGCTAATGATATGGGTGCAGATCTGGTGGCATGTGGGTGCACAGGGCTCTGTAATATGCTTGCAGTGCTTGGGTGGAAGTGTAGGAGCCTCCCCTATATAATGCTCTAATGATGGTGCTCCAGCTCTATAGGTGCAGCACATGACAGAGGCGGGTGTGATGATCAGAGGGGAGGCTCCAGGTTGGGTGAGCCCCTCCTGAGCCCCTCCTGGGTGACAGTCCCCTCCTCCCTCTCTACTGATGACAGTGGAACCTCCTTAAGTTGCGTCTCGCCACAGCTGTCTGCGATCATTGAGCCGCCTGGCGCCATCCTGCTCCTTGCAGAAAGAATGCCTGCACTGTAAAAAATAGAGAGAAAACACGAGATCCGATCAGGCAGTCTGAGCCTTCTCCCTGGGATCACATAGCCCTCCCTGCCTCCTGCTTTGTAGTGTGGAACTCTGCTGGGCTAGTGCACAACTTCTGTGGGCCAGCCACCTGAAGGAGCTCCAGCCTCCAGCTCACCTGAGCTCCCTGCTGCACTAAAGTCTGCTCCAGCTGCAGGTAGAATTGCACATCCTAAGCTGCTGTTCTCTTTCCACCTACAGGTCACTGACTGCACTGGATTTATTCCTCTAACTTCTTTTTTATTTAATTGCAACTTTATCTGATTGGACTTACTGTTTGGCTGTGGGACACACAGAAGAACTTCTGCAACAGGTCCTAGTTGTGGTGGACATGGAGGTCTCTGCTACAGACCAGCCTCGCTGGGTCAGTCACCACCCGTCTGTACTCAATGGACAACACCCCGAGTCCCATCACCCGGGGCTAAGTCACCCCTACATTGATCACTCTCAGTACCCTCTTACAGAAGATGTGGATGTACTTTTTAATATCGAAAGCCAAGGAACCCATGTCCCTTCCTACTACAGCAACTCGGTGCGAGCAGTGCCCAGGTACCCAGCTCCACATCACGGTGAGTGCCAGCCTGATCGGGCACACTACTGCCAAATGGTTTTACATGCCTTCTTATAGTTTACAAAATAGCATTTAATCCTGCAGAACATTGAGTATAATAGTAATAATGCTTATTAGGCATATTTATATTCCAAATAGACATTATCTATCTATCTATCTATCCATCTATCCATCCCTCTATCCATCTATCATCTATCTATCTATCTATCTATCTATCTATCTATCTATCTATCTATCTATCTATCTATCCCTCTATCTACCTATCTATCTATCTATCTATCTATCTATCTATTTATCTATCTATCTATCTATCTATCTATCTATCTAATGCAAGACATTTTTACAATCATTCACTATAACCATACATCTACTATATATATATACACACACACACACACACAGTATATATATGTATATATATATATATATCTCTTTATATATATATATATATATATATATATATATGTGTATATATATATATATATATATATATATATATATATATATATATATATATATATATATATATATATATATATATATATCTTTATATGTATATATATATACACACACACACACACACACACACAAAGTAAAAGGGGACAGAACTCATATAATTGGCAAAACTAGAGATGTCCTTTGTGGCGACGTTTCGGCCCCTTCCCCAGACCTCTCTTTATGTTAGCCGCCTAATGTATATTTAGCCCCATAGAAACCGCGGTGTGATCTAGTATTTTCACACATATTTCTTTAGCTTCCTGTACCCTGTTTCTAGATAGATCGCTCCCTCATCTTCCTCTTTTGTGTTTTTTTCATACCTGTTTTTTTAAAATTAAGCTTACGAATAGAACACCATATCAATGAAGAAGCTTTTAGGTAAATATTGTGCATTTATGCCTCGCACAATAGCTTGTAAGATATTATTATACAATATATAATAATCGCTGATTTTCTCCAGTCTTCTGATAATATAGATGAGTTTGTAAATGGTGAATTATTCTTATAATAAATCTAAAAAGAAAGACTAATTTTAGAGACAATATCAGAACACATTGTAAGATCGGCAGATAATATTTGATCGTAAGATAAGTAGATAAATGAATCTTCCACATGTAATGCGCAGAGCACCGCGTTAGTCACTGGGGCCGATGAGAGTAATATTGTGCATGTATGTATAGCATAGAACAGAACTCTCCATTGCTTTATTTTATAGAGATCTACAATTATAGCTAGTGTGAAATGATTGAATATAAGTGTAAAGTATTTACTGTCAAAGACAAAACCTAAGCGTGAAAAGGGCGCTATTACCGGCTCCTGATTAACTCGGAGGTGAATGGCTGTGATGGGCCGGTGCACGTTTGTAGGAATGCACTCTGAAATATTTGCTGACATGTAATCTTACCGTGTAATTGCCTTTATTTAGGCCAGGTATGTCGCCCTCCTCTTCTACATCCTTGGTTGGATCACAGCAGCAAGGCTATAGGAGGACCCCATGCCGCATCACCATGGAACCTGCCTCACTTCTCCAAGACCCACAGCCCACCAGGACCCCTTACTGTCTACCCTCCAGTTTCATCATCATCATCTTCCCTGGTTACCGGACATTCAAGCCCTCACCTCTTTCCTTTCCCCCCAACACCACCAAAAGATGTCTCCCCAGACCCTTCCATATCTAACACTGGATCCACAGCTAATCGGCAAGAGGACAAGGATTGCATCAAATACCATGTGTCCACCGAGTCCATGAAGCTGGAGTCTTCTCACTCCAGAACCTTGGGGGGAGCGACATCTTCTGCCCACCACTCCATCTCTAACTACCAGTCCTATGTCCAAGACTACAGTCCAGGACTCTTCCCACCAAACATCATTGGGGGATCTCCAACAAGCTTCCCATGTAAATCTAGACCAAAGACACGCTCAAGTACAGGTAGGATGGTGTTTCTGATAAGACAATGATGTTCTCAATTATGGTCCCTCATTCCTCTCATTAACATTAATTCCAATATTAGATCTATTCTAGGGCATGAAAGCCCTCACCCAGGTGGTCGCCTATTATATGTTCTGCAATACAGGGTTTAGGGTTAGTCCCAGTAAGGCTTCTGCTCTGCCCAGGCCAAACCTGAGGCAAGGTCATAGCTTTACTATACTGTAACAACCCTGAAACAGCAAAAACAGCATCTATCTATCTATCTATCTATCTATCTATCTATCTATTTATCTATCTATCTATCTATCTATCTATCTATCTATCTATCTATCTATCTATCATCTATCTATCATCTATCAATCTATCTATCCCTCTATCTATCTATTTATCTATCTATCTATCTATCTATCTATCTATCTATCTATCTATCTATCTATCTATCTATCTATCATCTATCAATCTATTGCTCTATCTATCCATCCATTATCTATCTATCTATCTATCCATTATCTATCTATCTATCTATCTATCTATCTATCTATCTATCTATCTATCTATCTATCTATCTATCCCTCTATCTATCTATCTATCTATCTATCTATCTATCTATCTATCTATCTATCCCTCTATCTATTTATCTATCTATCTATCTATCTATCTATCTATCTATCTATCTATCTATCTATCTATCTATCTATCTATCTATCTATCCATTATCTATCTATCTATCTATCTATCTATCTATCTATCTATCTATCTATCTATCTTTTTAATCACTCATATATTGCTCTATCTATCTAATTATCTATCCATCTATCTATTTTCTATATTTTTTATCATCAATCAATCAATCAATCTATATTGCTTTATCTATCCATCCATCTTTTTATGATCTATCTATCCCTCTATCTATCTATCTATCTATCTATCTATCTATCTATCTATCTATCTATCTATCTATTTCTTCTCTCTCTCTTTCTTCCTTTTTCCCCAATCTCTCTCTATTTATCTCCCCTATCTCTCTTTCTCTCTTTATCTGTCTCCTCTCTCTTTACCCTATTTCCCAATTTCTATCTATTTATCTCCTCTATCTCTCTTTATTTATCTCCTCTCTATCTCATCTTTCCCTCTTCTTTCTTTCTTTCTTTCTTTCTTTCTTTCTTTCTTTCTTTCTTTCTTTCTTTCTTTCTTTCTTTCTTTCTTTCTTTCTTCCTTTCTATCTCTCCCTATTCTGACACCCCTTCTTACCCCACTGTATATATTTTGACAGTCTGGGAGTCTCTTTTTACCTCTTTCTTTCTCTCTCTCTCGCTATTCTGACACCCCTTCTTACCCCACTGTATATATTCTGACAGTCTGGGGGTCTCTTTTTACCTCTTTCTTTCTTTCTCTCTCTCTCTATTCTGACACCCCTTCTTACCCCACTGTATATATTCTGACAGTCTGGGGGTCTCTTTTTACCTCTTTCTTTCTCTCTCTCTCTATTCTGACACCCCTTCTTACCCCACTGTATATATTCTGACAGTCTGGGAGTCTCTTTTTACCTCTTTCTTTCTATCTCTCCCTATTCTGACACCCCTTCTTACCCCACTGTATATATTCTGACAGTCTGGGAGTCTCTTTTTACCTCTTTCTTTCTCTCTCTCTCTATTCTGACACCCCTTCTTACCCCACTGTATATATTCTGACAGTCTGGGGGTCTCTTTTTACCTCTTTCTTTCTCTCTCTCTCTATTCTGACACCCCTTCTTACCCCACTGTATATATTCTGACAGTCTGGGGGTCTCTTTTTACCTCTTTCTTTCTCTCTCTCTCTATTCTGACATCCCTTCTTACCCCACTGTATATATTTTGACAGTCTGGGGGTCTCTTTTAACCTCTTTCTTTCTCTCGCTCTCTATTCTGACATCCCTTCTTACCCCACTGTATATATTCTGACAGTCTGGGAGTCTCTTTTTACCTCTTTCTTTCTCTCTCTCTATTCTGACATCCCTTCTTACCCCACTGTATATATTTTGACAGTCTGGGGGTCTCTTTTAACCTCTTTCTTTCTCTCGCTCTCTATTCTGACATCCCTTCTTACCCCATTGTATATATTCTGACAGTCTGGGGGTCAGGGCTAATTGCAGTGAGGAGTAGAGGTAGTTGTGAGTGGTCTGAGCAGTGTGTGACCTGTGGGAGTGCAGAGCTGGCAATGTCAGGGCCCGGGCTGTGTGATCTGGGGGGTTTTCCAGGGTGACATTTGCTCTGCTTGTCTGGGCTGGGACTGGATCTATTTAGCTGATATGTTTGACTTAATCCAATTATTTTCAGACTGCTGCACGCGACAGTTTCATTGTTTATCCAGCGCCAAGGAGTTTAATAGGGTCCGGATGTGGCCAGGCTGCCCAAAGGACAAGGGATCTGATGGCTGTACACAGGGAAAACCAGAGGAGCTTGCAATTTATTCATTGGTATGATAGTGTAGCATTTACTATTGATATGGTACAGAGGAGAGGTGGAGAGAACTGTGCTGTCAGCCTTCTGGAGAGCCCTGGTTGTCACCCTGAGATGTGCTTTGCAGGTTCACATTCCAGTATGTGCAATCCTTAAGTATCTAGCTAATTTGGAATGGGTTGTGAATAGACAGCACTGGTGGAGAGCTGGTGGAAAGCTGTCAGCCCAGGGTAGAGAGCTGCAGAGTGGAGGCAGGAGCTCAGCAGACAGGGAAATAGGTCACATTGTCAGTGTGGTTAGTAAGCCCCAAGCTCAGGTACAGAGGTGTTGATGAGTAGCAAACAAGCATAACCCTAAACTGAAATTACAAGTACATGTTTTTGAGAAGAATGAGAAAAAAAAATATTCATAACAGGGCTAGTAGAGAAATCTCACTACCCAAATGTAGATATGTGAGTCACTAACTAAAGAGAAAGAAACAGTTACAACCTTGTGGTTGTGGTGCTGGAGTCTCTTTCAAGTGTGTAGAGTGCAGGAACCAGACTGCCCTGAGCTGGGCTCCTCTATAGGCCTGCCCACCATGGAGGAGACTGGCAGCTGTGGGCTTCAGGATGAGGCCTGGATCACTGATGGAGGGGAATATGACCGGCCTGTAAATACATCCTTTATTGCTCATGATGCCAGTCATGCACAGGGTGTGCACGAGAAATGACTTCCTAATAGCGGTCCCCTTGGTAGTAAATGTCTCCTCTATCCTCTGAAAGGAGAATTTAGGCTTTTCCTATATTTTCCTTACAACTCATTGGAAACCACAGTTTACATGATTTGTTGTCTTCCATGCAAACATTTAGTCCTTCAAAAGATTTTCTTTTCTTGAAAGAACAAGAGCAAAGCTATGGTGACAGATATCAATATTTTGTCATCCACTGCTTCAGAAGAATGCATGTATTCTAATGGCAAACAATAGGATATAAGCTCATACTTTTAAAGTAAACAGGGCCTCTTAAGTTGTCTACTGATCAACAGCTGAGACTATGAAAGGAGTCACTCCAAACTCACCTAGAATAATGACCCATTACCTTCCATTCACAGGGTTATATATATGTGGCCTGTGCACAGAAGGAGGGTTGAGAGATCTGCAAAGAAAGTATAGCCATAGATCATGTACAAATATAAGGGTTTGATGTTAATATGTAACTGTGAGCAGTTGGGTTGAGAAACCAGTTGGGTTGAGAAACTGTAAGACAATTTGTCATCATCCTTTTGTTGTATATGATGATGATCATACCAATGCATCAAAGGAGATGATTTTATAGTATTATTATTCTAGTTGTAGCTCTTAAAAATGTTGTAAAATATTCATCATTTTTTATATATATATATATATATATATATCTATCTATCTATATATCTATCGTATATATATATATATATATATATATATATATATATATATATATATATATATATATATATATATATTTATATACACACACACACACACACACACACACACACACACACACACACACACACACTATCTATAGATATATGTACCTACATCTATCTATGGGGATGATTATTTTTATAATATTATATTACTAGTCTAGTTGCAGCTCTTAAAGATGTAAAATATTCATTATAAATATATCTATCTATATCTTTCTCTCTATATATATATGTATCTATACTTATATGTATCTATATCTATGTATATACGTATGTATATATATATATATATATGTGTGTGTGTATATATACTGTATATATATATGTGTGTATATATACTGTATATATATATATATATATATATATATATATACATAAACATATTTTTTTTTTACTCATACATATACACTAGAAATACAAATATTACCCCCAATTTAAGTGGACAAATATAAAACAGCGCCTTGATTTGTAAATCATTGTGTTCCATAGAGTAAACTAGAGGCTCCCAATTTGGCATTGAATGGGTTAACCGAAGTATCACCTCCCCCCCACCTCCCCTCCCTTAAAATGAGTTGTATCTTTTGGGTACAGTTAGGGTGAGGTAGCAATGCATCCTGGTTAGATGGATTTGCACAAAATAACATGACAGGATTTGCATAGATATTTTTCATTCACATTATTTGCAAATTGAGACCTCTGAAAATCCATTATGTGTATTTAGTGATGCAGTAAATGCTTTGCTTATTTTGGAGATATTGGTATAAATGGGCCATTATTTACCGAAATTCCAGCATAAAGTGTAACCTCTGATAAGGCTGAATTTGCATAACAGCATTGAAGGCATCCAAGCTTTGAGATACTTAGTCTTCAGGCCCCTCAATGCCCAGCTATACACATTTTCTGCTTTATACGGTAAATATATCGGTATACATTGTATACATGTTTGTTTTTTTTTCATTTTTACCTCTTTCAAGCAATTTGAAATGGAACATTGTTCTTTAATGCAGGAAAACTATACATATTAAAAAGGCAATAATGGATTTTTATTTCCTTATTGATATTTTAGAATATTTTATATAGCATAAAAAACATAAAAAAGGCTAACAATATATCAATGATAAAGGCAATGCATAGAAATGTGGATATCCCTAGTTACAAGATATCAGCAAAAATCAAACCTTTCCCATTCTAGTGACAGAAAATGTCTTGAGGAGTCATAGCTTACAAGTTGAAAGATTGGATACTGAATTGGTATGATGAACTGATTATTCTTTTCCTGAGGAAACTCATAGCCTATAATCTTTTCCTGAGGTAACTCATAGCTTCTAATCCGCTCTGTCAATTATCCGGCTGCTACCTTTATTTTAGTGTCTTTTTCTGCTGTTATTATTGTTATTACTCGCTGTAACACGCAGAACGTGAAAGGTTTTCCTGTTTAATATGCAAATGTCACAGGTATTTACCACAAAAAGGCTCAGTCAGCAATACTGCACTTTCACTTTTCGATGATCAGATAGAATCTAATCAAACCTTACTAAAGAGCCGAAAATATACCCAAAGTGCAACCAGATTGTGTTACTCTAATGTTATTGCCACAAAAACACCACACGGGCCTACCTCATGAATAATACCAATGCTAGTGGTATATGTATACATACTAATATATATATAGATACGCATAATACAAATGCAATGTAGATATACAAATACTTATATGTATGTAAATGTATTTATATAACTACTGTATAGATATATATATATATATATATATATATATATATATATATATATGCGTATATACATGAGACGTGCATCGTATATACATACATACATACATACATACAATATTTAAATCCACTGTGAAATATCATACACACACAGATATATAGACTATATATATATGAGATGTGCATTATATACTGTATATACATATATGTATATATACATATATATATATATATACATAGCGTACATACATACAATATTTCAATCCACTGTGAAATATCATTTACATACTGTATATATATATATATATATATATATATATATATATATATATATTACTATTTAAATCTATTGTGAAATATTAGGTACACACAGATATAGTCTATATACTAGATGCGCAATATATAGATATATATCTATATATATCCATATATATATATATATATATATATATATATATATATATATATATATATATATATATATATATATACACACACACATACATACAATATTTCAATCCACCATGAAATATTGTATATACACAGTATGTGTACAACATTTCACGGTGGATTGAAATATTGTATGTATGTATTTCAAACCACTGTGAACTATCAGGTACACACACACACACACATACATATATATATATATATATATATATATATATATATATATATATATATATAATTGAGACATACATTTTATATATATATATATATACTATATATATATATATATATATATATATATATATATATATAAATATATACACATACACATATATATGTATAGTATTTCAATCCACTCTGAGATATCGCATGCACGCAGAACAAGAAATAGAAATCATGTATTGATTGGCATCAACGAGACCGAAATAAATCTTCAATATCACAAGGTTAGCATACAACTTTATTGAAAACAAACAGGGCGCTAGCTGCAGGTGAGCCTGGGCTGTTTACATTCTCCCCTAAACCGCCTCCTTCTTTTTTGATTTATCCCAGACTCGTAGAGTCACGCAATTTTCCATTTGTAATGATACACATTTGTTTCAGGAATCTTTGCAGTGTATAAATATGCGTAGCGCTGGAATTAAGGAGCGTCACGCACGACTCTCGTAACGCATTATCAGAATGCAGAGTTCTATTGGATTTTTCTTCATAATGTCCTTTAAATGGAAATGTTTACATGATCTTTCCCAGATCCCAATGATATAAAATAAAGAATTATCTTCACTATTCATTACCGCCATCATTTGTTGGAAATTTTTATACACATTTAATTTAACATTTTTTTTTTAAATGTTATTCTTTCAAATTTATTTCTTTATTTTTGAATTATTTTTCTCAGGCTTCCTTGAGAAAGGTTAGATATGCAAAGACAAAATATAAATCCTCCAAATCTCTTTGTGTTTATCTTGTGTATTATATAATTTGTAGTCAAGCAATGTTTTACACACCATGATCTTTTAGGGAAATATGACTTTAATCCTTTAATTGCTGAAAGCCTATATACCCTAATGTTCTACCAGTAGTGTAAAGGTAGACTATTCAATAATTCTACCATGTGCAACGTCTCTTCTGCCATAGAAATACAGTGTCCTAGAAAGGAAAGTGTCGACGTTGACAGCACTGTAAACAGTACCAAGTAGCTAATGGATTCCGCACTGCTTTCTGTCAGGTATACAGTAACTCCTGCGCGCGTGAATCCAGCAGTGTTTTGTCACACTATCCTGTCCTATGAAATGTGTTCTTACTCACTTTATTGGCAGTAAGGTAATTGGAACACTTTACTTATTGTTTTTCTTTTCTTCATAAGAATAGTTGCATTAAATATTAAAAACTATTTATATATATATATATATATATATATATATATATATACACACACACACACACACACACACACACACACACACACACACACACACACACAAGCCCTCGCAGGCAGGGTCCTCTCCCCTCCTCTACCAGTCTGTACCTTGTATTGTTGAGGATTATTGTACTGATTTTTATTATGTTTACCCCTTTTCACATATAAAGCGCTATGGAATAAGTGTCGCTGTAATAATTAATACATAATAATTATATTGTTATATATATACGCACACATGTATACACGCACAAACACACACACATATATATATACACACATATATATATATATATATATATATATAAATATTTACACGCACCCACATATACTGTATATACATACACACCTGTAGACATATACACACAGACATACCCATATACATTCAGTTGTAGTTTTGTAGTTTCAGGAGGACTATAATATGATATATAAAGTACTCACTGGCGGACACAGACAGAAAAGGGCCCCTGTGCAAGAACAGTAAATGGGGCCTTTTCAGTCCAATAGTTCATCATAAACCAAAATTCCACCTGCTTTGGAGGCATTAGTGGGCCCCCTCACCTCTCGGGCCCCTGCGCGGCTGCACAGGCTGCACCAATGATATGTCCACCCCTGAAAATACTATAATATTAGTTATTCTCAATGCCCAACAGCAATATGTTTGATTTTTAATGGGACATACATTGCAAACTATTCTTATAAAGTAGAGTAGCCCGTTAAATTTTCCATAGCCCACCCAGTGTTGTGTCTTTGTACAAACTGACATGACAGTAGAGGATGTAAAAATACAGATCTTGCCCAATTTTGTGGCACCACTTAGTGTAATCTCAGTGTAGACAGAAGATGACACAAGTGATTGACTTCTGTCTGAGTTTCAGTTCCTAGCCAATAAGGATCACATCAATTGTAGGATCATTATCATCGTTTGTTGTGGTAATGTGCATGGCCAGATGTGGGCATCTTGGCATTTACGCTTCCAATAAAACTCCTAAGTGTGTGGCTATGATAAAGATCAGGCCTGTGTATTAATATAAGTAACAAACATACAGTCCGTGCCACTAAATACATCATCCAAATGGCTTCATTATATCATCCAGCCAGAAAAGGGGGTCGAGGATATGAATGTAATTAAGGTTTTCTCACTCCATTATTGTAGGCCTCACTAACACATTGACGTTTGTGTTCTATTAGGCTTGAAGAGATCAAACAGACATTTTCATGAAACCAAACTCTAGTGGGACTAATTACATGCATATTACAAAGAAATCTTTTATGTCCCCCGTTCTGCCACGCCCAATATTTTATCCAGGCATCTCCGAATATCACATTACTGGGTGTTAGAGTTGTTTTGGTGTATTATTTATTTACATGAATGCAATATCTTGTGCAACCTTTACACCAATTGACCAATTGCGATTATGTCATAAATATATGTATATCACTAATCGGGAGCCTAATTAATATAATTGTTCCTTAACAGGTTGCAAAGCCTAACCCACCAGTGGCAGGTAGCCATGGCCATGGGTGGACTGAGCAATCAGGCAGCTTCCAAGGTTGTAAATGTTTTAAGTCACTCCTCAGTTTTCTCTTAGAAAGTAATTACACACTATCATCTAATCCGCATCCTGATTGATATGCTTATTTATCTATTTATAATTTAGTGCTAAGGAGCAACTGACAACATTTATGCTGGAAATATCAGTGAGACAGATCATACACTTTACGGTATCTGTACAATATTTGCTCTTCACTTGTCATTAACATTAAATTATGTGAACACATGCATTTCATGATGTCAGGGGCTATGGCACACTGTTAGACCGGCCTTACATATTAGATGGCTGTTGGCTAAAGGATGTTTTGGCCGATCATTCAGCCAATAGCCATCTTGGACGTCATTCCCATATGAGAAATACACTGCCAGTAATCTCTGCCGGTGGCTTATGCTGTTAACACAAAGTGATGGGCAGTTGAACATGCTTGCTCATCATCTTCTCCTACGATCAATTGTCCATACATATTGAAGCCGGACTTGTTTAATGCTTATAGGGGGTCTTTAGAGTGGTCATATACATTAGATAATAGTTGATGGCTCAACACTTGTTTACATGATGGCAAACTCTCCCGACTCCCTCATACATGCTCCAATCAGCAGGGGGTGTATTTATTTTTAGTAAAAACAGGATTGTAAACTGCTGCCAGATTCTGTTTTTTGGGGGTCACCTGTAGAACAATAGGACAGGGCAGTTGAAATACAGCTTTTCCTTAGGTCCTCAAACATCTGCTTTTGTGGGGAAAGTCGAAAGGCCACCATAAACATTAGTTGGTCAGTCAAGCCCGCCAACATCCAACTTATATAAATCTAATGTGTATGGCTAGCTGTAGCCCTCTCAAGGTCAAAGATGGTGATCTCAATTATGTCTAACAATACATATTGTCAATAAATGTGAATGGCAATATCATTATTCTCAGCTTGGGGTCTAAGTGCGCTCTTCTGATGGCCATAGACATTAGGTTTATTTGCATATCAATGACATATACAGCTGAATTTTGTAGATCGGAGAAATAAGGTTTGTCTGCTCGGCTGAGCGTGCATGTGTTTTCAATATAAAAAAGGGGTCAACTTCTGCAGCACACCTTTAGTGGCAGATTATCTTTTGTGGGAACAAAGGCTTGGACATTGATCCTTCTCAGACATTATCTATTGGGGGAGAATTGGGAGGTCCCATACACATTAGATGGTTGGCAGGTACTAGTGAAATCGGCAGGTTTGATCAACAGTACTGGAGTCTTAAATCCTATGTTACTTAAACAAATGAGGGTTTTCTATATTAGGACATTTACAGAGTATACTAGTTTGTATAGTCATACAAACAATCCTTCACATTGTGCATGAGCTAGAAGAACATAGCATTTGTGGTTGCCTGCATCCAATATCATTGTAACTTAAATTCTGTCACAAAGTTTTCCATTTTCTGGTCAGTATGGTGCATTAGTGCCTATGTGGCAGGAAATAATTACTTTATCTATGGTGAACAATTGGTAAAGATTGGTAAACAGGACTCACATATGTGGATGTCCACAATACGAAGCAATATTGACATAGATGGCATAGTGCTATATAGATGGGAATAGTTCTATATTGATGGGGATAGTTCTATATTGATGGGCATAGTTGTAAATAGATGGGCATAGTTCTATATTGATGGGTATAGTTCTATATTGATGGGCATAGTTGTAAATAGATGGGCATAGTTCTATATTGATGGGTATAGTTCTATATTGATGGGCATAGTTCTATATTGATGGGCATAGTTGTAAATAGATGGGCATAGTTCTATATTGATGTGCATAGTTCTATATTGATGGGCATAGTTCTATATAGACGGGCATAGTTCTATATAGACAGGCATAGTTCTATATTGATAGGCATAGTTCTATATAGGTGGGCATAGTTCTATATTGATGGGCATAGTTCTATATTGATGGGCATAATTCCATATAGATGGGCATAGTTCTATATTGATGGGCATAGTTCTATATTGATGGGCATAGTTCCATATAGATGAGCATAGTTCTTTATTGATGGGCATAGTTCTATATAGACGGGCATAGTTCTATATAGACGGGCATAGTTCTATATTGATGGGCATAGTTCTATATTGATGGGCATAGTTCTATATAGACGGGCATAGTTCCATATAGACGGGCATAGTTCTATATTGATAGGCATAGTTCTATGGCATTGTTCTATATTGATGGGCATAGTTCTATATTGATGGGCATAATGCTAAATAGAAGGGCGTAGTTCTATATTGATGGGCATAGTTCTATATTGATGGGCATAGTTCTATATAAATGGGCATAGTTCTATATTGATCATATTACTCTGGTCAAAGAACCATTGGTTCATAGCAGGCCATTGTTAATACCACAATTTTACTTTCCACTAATGGAGGTTGTAGTCTTGAACATATATGTGCAATGTAGCCTGTAAATTGTGCTAAAATGGTGAGAAAAACTATTATCTAGTCATTTGAGTATGTTACCTCTATGAGTGTGTGACTTCTAGCCGAGTTTACTTTATAAGTATGCAGCCCTGTGACCTTACTCTTGGTGAATACTCCTCAGGGTACTCATTCCAAATAGTGAGTCTCACACATGGGCTGTATGTTTCCCACTTAAAATCCTAGAATATCTGCTAAACTTTCCTGCTGACATTGATTTTTTTTATCCCATTTTACCAATAGGCCCCCTCCTCTATATACTACAGTGTTTAAAAACAATATGTAAGCGTAATATAGAAAAAGTACTATATAGTGTTACTCTGTTAAGTATTTAGTCTGATTTCACTTACAGAATTTGTATATTTTTTTCCATATAAACCAGAAAACCGCTGAATTGGTAGTCTTCCTCACCGATCCCTACTTTAGTTTTATGACAATGTTTTATTTTATAGCACATTATCTGTATAAACTCAATGATCTCTAGGAAATAAACCATGAAATCAGGGTTTCATTTTGTTACATATTTGCCAGTGGTCTCAATTTTACTCATTTCCTATTATTATTGCTATATACATGTGTTTGGTTGTATGTTATGATGACTTACAAGAGCCACAGTGTTTGGGACTAGAAATATTAGTATCTGGCAACATTATACTAATTATTAAAATGCTACTCATTTATAGATGTTAATAGTAGCAGGTCACATATACATTTGCCCCTTTATTAATAATTATTGACGGCTATGTTAGAAGTGAATTGTTCCAGAAATGATGATGTTCAGAGATCAACCATTTGTAATCTTGTTTTCAGAAGGCAGGGAGTGTGTAAACTGTGGGGCAACCTCAACCCCTCTGTGGAGGCGAGATGGCACCGGGCATTATCTTTGTAATGCATGTGGACTCTATCACAAAATGAATGGCCAGAACCGACCCCTCATTAAACCTAAAAGAAGGCTGGTAAGTGAGAAACCAACATGCAAACACCAACTCTCTTCTTTCTCTAATCTCCTCAGCTCAGGAAGGGAAGCTTTCAGCAGGATATTGGCATCTCCACCAAAAGACTTGTTATAGTGGCCAGAAGAACTGTTTTCAAGTAAGGAAGATTAGACACTCGTGGTCCCACATTACCCATTTTTATTGCCATCTGCTTGGGTTCTAGCTCTCACACATATTTGGCGTCATGCACGCAGAGCTATTTACACATACCGAAAGATCTTATGGCTTAAACTATCCTCATTAGACAACAATGAGCCCCTGTAATTAAATTACTAATGCGGTAGTGATCCCTTCGCTGATCACATTAGAACAAGACCTTTTCAATAAACATGGTAGAAGAAGACACGTGCAATGTAATAGGACACACTTTTGTCAGTTACCTTGAATTCATCAGATTTTCTTAAGAAAAACATATTTGTAATAATAGTTATTCAGTTATTATTTGTCTATTAGGTATAATATTTCTAAAGTTCTAAAAACAGTCAGCAAAAAAAAATATCTACCAATCTATCTATAGGAGAAAAAGAGGTCACACTCTGAACATAGCAAAAAATGGGAAAAAATTAGTATTCCATGTCAAAGGTGCACAACATTTCGGCCTAAGGTTTGAACCTTTCTCAAGAAAGGCTCAAACCTTAGAAATCTCAAACTTCAGAAAGGCTCTTACCTGAGAAGGGCTCATAGATTGAGCCACAACATTGTGTACCTTTGTCATGGAATAAAAAATAATAGTTCAATCGTTTTTGTTTTGTTTGGAATGTTGAACCTTTTTGAATGTTGGATCTTTTGGTGTGGTGGACCTTTTGGAGTGTTGGACCTTTTGTTCTCTTATACATAAATATGATCGATTTTGCCAGTTTTGAAGGACCGCACCCATATTTTGCAAGACTGGTGCAATTCTACTTATCTCTATCTTTCTAGCAATCTATCTATCCCTCTATCTATCTATCTAATGTTTTAAGTATCTGTCTTTTTCTTAAATTGAAATAGAAAGCCTTTCAAAAAGGAGGGAATTCTCAAAGCTTTGATTTTTGGCAGCTGTCCCCATCTCCACTCCCTCCTTATATGCGAACTTAACTTCCCAGGAAATATCTGCCGGAAATCTGAACTCCTTAGATAACTCCCAAGTAACAATTTCCTCAAAGTAAGCCATTAAGTGAGTAACACAGCAGGAAGGAGTAGGAAAACTGCATGCTATTTGAATGGCTATATGTCATCACTTGAAAAAATACAGATCAGACTTATTACAATTTTAAAGGAAAACCAATCACTAAGGCAGCACCACAGTACATGAGAGATGACAGGGATAATGTAGAGTATGCACGCTGATGACTTTAACCCCTTAGTTTTTTTCTTACACTCTAGTCACTTCTGTATGGCGGCTTTGTTTGAGCATTGATGCATCTATCATTTGTTGTATTTATGCTGTAGCACTAAACATATTTTCTTTTTTTTCAGTCCGCAGCTAGAAGAGCAGGTACATCTTGTGCAAACTGTCAAACTACCACCACCACACTGTGGAGAAGGAATGCCAATGGTGACCCAGTGTGTAATGCCTGTGGGCTATACTACAAGCTGCACAATGTAAGTCTATATACTGCTAGTTAAGAGAATGCACTCTTCCATATGAAAAAAATTTAGGGAAAAAAATGTGCCCAGACTAGTCCAACTCAATAACGCAAAGTAATTGCAAGTTAATTATGAGCAGTGTAGCCGCAGTACCTAGAGAGAAGTCACAATGAGCCGAATAATATCTTATTACTCTCTGTTTTTCTTTTTTTTTTGCAATGCTGTATTATATGGATGAGGCCTATATATTATACTTTATGGCATATCAAATAATTAAATCCATTACTCACTTTGGAAAAAAAATCCTCAATGTGGTTTTCTTCAAAACCTGTAAATTGTTAACTCTGATCTCTTCAAACTGACAATTCATTTAAATAATATTGTCCTAAATTTGGTGGTCCAGTAAGGAGAGTGTTAAATGATAAATCCAATGAGGATTCCATTATGGAATATTATTTTTTTTAAATCACTGAAACACTTTCACTACCTGACTGAAAATTAATTGAATGTGCTCCCTATAAAATAATTAGGTACTAGTATAAGGATTATGTTGTATTTATTTTTCTTAAATCATTGTCAATGAACCACAGCATTGTTAAAAGTGAGCTATGAAACGAACACCAAGGAAGAAAATGAGTTAATTTTTATATTTAATTTGTTCCTCACATTTAATAAAAAGGTTATATATACAGTATATATATATATATATATATATATATATATATATATATATATATAGTATACAGTATATATAAATAAATATATATATATATATATATATATATATATATATATATAAAATCTTAAGTTCGCTTTTATCAGATAACAATCTCTATTTTCCAATCCATGAATGATACATCAAAATAAATGAATATGTAGAGTTAATGTCTGGGTGGATGCATTAGTATTGCTCTTATAAACAATATAAATATATGCAATATTTTTTTGTAATCATTTTAAGTATTTTTTATTTTTAAGTCTTTTGGGTTTACTTTTTTAAAATTAATTTTACTTTTGATGTGATTATGAAAATTAAACTTTCCTGAATTATTTCTGAATAACTGTATTGTTTAATTTAAAAAAAAAAAGAAAAAAGTGCCATTTATAGAAGACAGTAAACTCCGTGTACACAGCTTCTGACAAGCCTGAATATAAATCATGTAATATGTCTAAAGATCAATCACAGACATCACATTTCTAGCTGATGTGGTTTTCATAAAATGAGATTTTTCTTCATTAAGAGCTACTAAAAATATATATTTATTTACACTTGGCTGTCACACCGCCTAAGTGTCTTTATGTGGTGTGAAACACAACAAGCCCATAGCAAGATTAAGCTTGCTTTATTTTCCTTTCATTAAATATTTCCTTTGATATGAGCTGCAGACTGTTATGTAAAATAGGTCATCATTTCACATCTGTAAATGAAACTTGGAGACTTGTCTCATATTTCTAAGGTGTAGATATTTTTTGCAGGCGAATAGTTTCTTGTCTGGAATATGAAGGAAGATTCTGCTTCTTGTTAACCCCTTTATAGCAGAGCAGGAGACTTTTCAGGATGTAGCGACTAGTTTAGCGAGTTGAATTTAGCAGTTCTTTGTGACACATTTGTTATGTTTTTGACAGATTAATTAATTCCTCAGGATGTATGACAAACACTGTGATGAAGACATCATTACAAGACAATATGACTGCTCATGTTGATTTTGCAATCCATGGATTATTTAATCTAGTGAAACACCTAGCGGTCATATATTGTTAATTATCCTCACTATATATATATATATATATATATATATATCTATATATATATATATATATCTATATATATATATATATATATATATATATATATATAGATATATATATATATATATATGCTATACATATATATATATATATATATACACACATATATATATATATATATATATTAGGAATGAAGAATAATAGTGATACTACTGTACGCTCTCACTGCACACTAGATTGTTAGTAAGCCACAAATGTAAGTTTTTAGTCCCAGTTCACATTCTACTTTTCTGTTTATTTTCACATGCACAATGTATGGAATGATACCCCCAAACTTTTATAGGGCAGATGCATACCAGAACATGTCAATTTGTCAAATATCTGGCTGATTACTTCTGATTATTTTCATTTTTTCCCATTGTAAACTGCAGGCTGCAGAAGTTTTAAAAACAACAGGAAATCATGAAAAAGTATATATAAAGTACTTTTTTTTTCCTAATATGAGTCATTAATAAATCCAAACATATAGGTATATGTTTGCATACATTTTTTACATTATACATCTTGATGCATGATGTATATATATATATATATATATATATATCTATAGTCATATAGTCATAGTGCAAAAGGGGATGCTATTGTATAAACTGTACTTTATTATATATTTTCATCTATATATATATATATATATATATATATATATATATATATATATATAAAAAATGTATGTACTTATAGCAAAAGGGATGCAAGTGTATAAGCTGTACTTTATTATATATATATATATATATATATATATATATATATATATATATATATATATATATATATATACTTTAAGTACACTAGCACATATATATATATATATATTCAGTATATATGTGTACACTTATAATGCAATACACATTATACATATATAATAAGTTTATACAGTAGCATCCCTTTTGTACTTTAAGTACATATATATATCTACATGCGTATATATACACATAAAGTATATAAAGTATGGTTCATACACTAGCACACACTTATATATATATATATATATATATATATACAGTATATATGTGTACACTTATAATGCAAAAAGGAGATGCTATTGTGCAAACTGTACTTTATTACATCTGTATCTTGAAAATAATATATATATTTATATATATATATATATATATATATATATATATATATATATATATACACACACACACACACACACACACACGCAGTATATATATATATATATATATATATATATATATATATATATATATATATATATATATACAGTATATACGGACACTAATATTTTTCTTCTGAGGAGACACCAAATATGAAGACTAGTTAAAATCTACTTTGCACTGAAACTAAAACCTTATTGAGCCTTTTTAACAAGGAAGAATAAATATATTTTTCAGGCAAAAAGATTGTTGTGTTAAAACAAGACGTCTCAATATTTAATTTGTAAATTTGTCTGTAAATTAACACATTAATGCAGTTTAATTTTAATGCTAATACTACGTACTATTTCATACAATATCTATGATGTGAAATTGTGAAGGTTAGGTGTAACCAAAAGTGTAGTTTTTATATGTGTACCTTTTTATTTATACAGTGAAATTCCTTAAAACCAGCATTTTATGATCCAGAATGTTTAGTAATCTGGCACATAGAATATTGATAAGACAAACACTTATCAGGGTCCAGAGATTTCTACTAAGCGGATATTTTTTTGTATCAAATCAATGCTGACATTAAATCACCGCCCATTTCTCCGAACAACCTGCTCTGACAGATGCCGCTTACAAGAGCTGTAAAACTGACCACCTCTGACAACATGCGTAGCTAATTAGGAAGATAATGGGGTCTTGATCTCATGTAGGACTCTGTAAGGATCATGAACAATTCCCTTCTGCTAAAGCCACACACCACTGTTTTATTGGGTGACCTTACCACCGTACGGTCAACCTTTATAGAGTAGAAGGACAATTTGGCAAGTATTTGTTAATTGTTATGTGAATGGCACCAGACTAATGCAATCAATCTATGCTGTATAGACCAGCATGTAAATGCTGACATGTTTCAAGTTGAGCGATTTCTTGTTGGAATAGACAGATGTCAGTAAGACAGACTTAGTCCAGAAGTATGCCGGCTTTGTGTGTTAATTCTGGTTCATGACACAAAACTTTAAAATGCTGTACGTGCAGTTCAGGGGTCATAGGTCATATATATAAAAGCATCACAGTTTGACAGAAAGGGAAAACTTCAGATGATATGTAACACACAGTGTAATATTCAGACTTGTAAAAAATTGGATAATACTTGGCACTGTCAAAAACTCAACATTATTTGAAAAAGGCCTTGTTATACAGGTCTGGAATATATAATAATAATAATAATAATAATAATAATAATAATAATAATAATTATTATTATATACTTTAAATTATTATTAATAATAGTATTACCAATGATATTATTTGTTATCTGATTTGACAGAAGTGATCAAAATGAAACTTAACTGATGTTGATAATATGTTATTTGTCTGCAATAGAAGAAAATGTGTCTGTGCATAAATATGGTGTTGGCCCCAACATTTCCCCCGATTTGCCTAATGTTGTATATTTTGAAATGGTTGCTGCTCTATGAGGATAATTTTTCAAACCCGGTATTTAAATGTCTCTGATATTTCATAGAACAATATAAACCTGATTAACCATGTTGCTTCCTGTATGCCTTCACTTTGCAAAAGAAACAAAGGAAAGGGAAACAAAAACAAATAATTATTTTTTGTTTAGATTAACAGACCTTTGACTATGAAGAAGGAAGGAATCCAGACCAGAAACAGAAAAATGTCTAGCAAGTCGAAAAAGAGTAAAAAGATGCATGATGGGCTGGAGGACTACACGAAGGGCAGCTCGTTTAGCCCTGCCGCCCTCTCCAGGCATATGTCTACGCTTAGTCACATTTCACCTTTTAGCCACCCTGGCCACATGCTGAGCACACCAACACCAATGCATGCACCGTCCGGCCTCTCCTTTGGACCTCATCATCCCTCCAGTATGGTCACTGCCATGGGTTAGACTTTAAACCTTGCTTCTTGCTACTCCCTTAGGACTTCATCTCTATTTTGCATTTTTTTTGCAAACTGATGACCCTCCCCCTTATCTATGGACAGAAAATTATTTAAAAGCTCACACAATGTAGTGCTAGCAAATTTTAAAGGAACTCACTATGGCATCTGCACATTCTTGACCACTGAATCTGGATCCCATTTGTGAATAAGCCATTTAAACTTCGACTCCCTGTTGATAAGGGTTTCTAGTGCTGTGAAGAAAGGTATGAACATTGCAAAAAATAAAAAAAAGGAAAAAAAAACAATAGAAAAAAAATAAACCTTCTATATTGTAAATTTGGGAGACTTTTATCGCACCTGTGTAAAAAGCATGAAGGAACACAAGACTATATAAAGATGGTGGCTTTGGAAACTAAGACTTATAAACTGCAATGCTTTTTGTCTAAAAAAAGTGAACAAATTGCCAGTGTTGTTTTCCTCTAGCTGGCTGGAGTTGTTTGATGCATTAAACTTGTAGTCAGTTCATACATTCAGGATTTTGGCCTCTTTTTAGGATGTTCTACTGGTCCCGGGCAATCAGTGTTATTATAACGATATTGCCAATGTGGATGTACAGCTAGCCCATTCCTCAGGCCTCAATGCATTGTGAACAAGTTCCTGTAATTGTTGTTTGTATGTATATTTCAAAGACACCAAAATAATAAAAAAAGATGTAGATTTATTTCATCATATTATACAGACTGATTGGTTGTATAAATTTATTTACTGCTAGTGTAAAGAACTGCTTTTATTGTTTTCATATTATTTTTCTTCTTTTAAAAATAAAATAGATTACCTTCGGTTGAAGAATAAAGGTGTTTGCTATTTTGTTATCTCTTTGCTGTAAAAAATTATAAGAATTAGACCTGCAGAACATATATACAGTATATATATATTATATATATGTGTGTATATATACATACAGTATATATGCATGTGTGTGTATATTTATATATACACATACACGAAAGACCATACCTGAGAGGGGTCTATTGCTATAAATGAGGATTAAACAGTCAGAGGGGGTGGGGGCAAAAACTATCCATGCTCAATACTTTCACTCATAAATTTATCACTATAGTTTGGGGATCAGTTCTCCTTTGCATTGTATTATGTGGAAGCTTAAAGGGTTATTCCCATCTCCAAGATCGTATCCTAATATGTAGTAGGTGTAATAATAAAAATACTAGCAAATACCTCCAATTAGAAATGTAGTATAGTTTCCCTGATTCACTATGTCACTTACCTCATGTGCAGGGCATTGCAGGACCTTAGGTATCTATATTTACGACCACGTATATAGTCACAGTTAGTTGCTAGTGGTTATAACTATGGATACCTAAGGTCCTGCAATGCCCTGAACATGAGGTAAGTGACATAGTGAATCAGGGGAACTATAATACATTTCTAATTGGAAGTATTTGTTAATATTATTAATACACCTACTACATATTGGGAGATGGGTATACCCCTTTAATCAGATATTTCATATTGAAATAAGAGTAACTGCAGTCTGCTACTGTGTCATATTGTTTATGGAATTTCTTGACATTGTAGTTGAGTTCTGTTCATTCTATATAAACACATGTATTAATGACACTATTATGGAAGAACATGTAACAATAATTGTCACCAAATCTACCTGAAGTGTACGATTGTTAACGGTGATTGATCTGTGTATAATCTAAATGGATGGAAATGGGTTTCCTATTGGATAATTACCAGCTCATTTAAGTCTCTGTTCCCATATGTCCACCCTTAGATCAAAAATACTTTCTTTTGACATGCTTTGCATTAAATAGAGATGCTTTTGGTAAGCTTAGCATGTACATTCTGTTTCTTCTGGCATACATGCTAAAAAAAATTACTGATGTTATCAGAGCAGGGCCTAAAAACTGGCAGGAAAATATGTAAGTGATCAAATGATCACAACTTTAAAGGGGTATTCCCATCTCCAAGATCCAATCCCAATATGTAGTAGGAGTGATAATATTTGCAAATACCTCCAATTAGACATGTAGAATAGTTTTAATGATATACCATATTTTTCATTTTATAAGACGCACTGGATTATAAGATGCACCCCAAATTTAGAGATAAAAAAAGGTAAAAAAAAGAGGTCCGTCTTATACTCCGGTGTTGTCTTACCGGAGGTGGAGCGGCAGCGGTGGTGGAGTGGAGTCACAGGAGGTAGGAGTGGTGCTGGTGGAGTCTGTGCTGGCAGCGGTGGAGTCTGTGCTGGGTCTGTGCTGGCAGCAGTGGGTCTGTGCAGGCAGCGGAAACTGTGTGGAGAAGGCCGGTGCGGCGGGTGTCCCAGATGCTCTGTCGGCGGTTTGTGCTTCAAGAAATGGCGTCCGGAGAAGCATGTGCGCAGATGGAACTCTCAGCCGAAAGCTCCATCTGCGCACGCGCTGACTACGAGTGCCATAATTTTAAGCCAGAGCAGGGACACCTGCCGCACAGCCATGGCAGCTTCCCCGGCCAGCACAGCCACTGCAGCCCTCACAGCCAGCCATCCGCATAGTGAGGCAACCAGCTGGCCGCCCACAAAGTGAGGCAGCCAATCGGCCACCCGCAGAGAGAGATAGCCAGCCGGCTGCCCGCACAGAGAGGCAGCCAGCTGCTAGCAGGCACAGACAGGCAGCTGCCTGCTCACACAGAGACCCGCCCGCACAGAGAGGCAGCTGGCTGCCCACACAGAGAGCAGCCTGCACAGAGAGTCACCTGGCCACCTGCAAAGAGAGCCACCCGCACAAAGAGGCAGCCGGGCGCCTACACAGAGAGCAGCCTGCACAGAGGGCCATTCGCACAGAGAGCCACCCGCACAGAGAGCCACCCGCACAAAGAGGCACCTGGCCACCTGCACAGAGAGCCACCCGCACAGAGAGGCAGACGGCCGTCAACACAGAGAGCAGCCTGCACAGAGAGTCACCTGGCCACCTGCAAAGAGAGCCACCCGCACAAAGAGGCAGCCGGGCGCCTACACAGAGAGCAGCCTGCACAGAGGGCCATTCGCACAGAGAGCCACCCGCACAGAGAGCCACCCGCACAAAGAGGCACCTGGCCACCTGCACAGAGAGCCACCCGCACAGAGAGGCAGACGGCCGTCAACACAGAGAGCAGCCTGCACAGATGGCCATCCGCACAGAGAGCCACCCGCACAGAGAGCCACCCGCACAGAGAGGTAGCCGGCCACCCGCACGACAGCCCCCCCGCACCAATTCTCCACTTCCCAGTAAACTGTATTTGGATTTTAAGACGCACCTTTCAATTTCCTCCCAAATTTTTGGTAGGAAAAGTGCGTTTTATAACCCAAAAAATACATGTGAAGGAGACTGAAAAGACAAAAGGCGTTAATAGGATGCTAACGTTACAAATGTTTGAAGAATAAATATCAGATGTGCTCACCTGATACAGTTGTGAAAATAGTAACCACTGCTATTGAAAGCATATAGGTTATGGCTGCAGCAGGCAGCACGAGGAGTTGGCATCAAAAGATAAAATAGAAGTGGACTCCCGCGCTGTCTTAAGAGGATGGTCAGCAGTAATGGTTAAATCGTGATTTTATTATGCGTTTCAGAGATCACATCTCCTTCCTCAGATAAACCACACGTGGTTACACTACACAATGGAGGCTCTATATAGCCTTGTGGATTAAAAAACAAAAAAAAAAAGGCGCGCAAGGTAACAGAAAGTCACATGACATGGTAATTTAAAATTCCTAAATATACATGCATAAAATTGGAAAAAAATTAGACAATGTATAATGTATTTTATTTAATATAATTGATATTGTCTAATACGGTGACTATGTCACTTACCTCATGTGCAGGCATTGCAGCTTAGGTATTCATTGTTGCGGCCATTCATATATTAAAAGTTAGTTGCTGGTGGTCGTAACCATAGATAGCTAAGTTACTGTAAAGCCCTGCACATGAGATAAGGGACATAGCTAATCAGGAGAACTATACTACATTTCTAATTGGAGGTATTTGGTAATATTATTATTATACCTATTACTTATTGGGATAGGATCTTGTAGATGGGAATAACCCTTTAAGTCACAACATTAATTTGCAATAGACATAATCAAATTTATTAAATATCAACTCCCCCAAAGAAAAAAACATATTTTATTTAAAATGACTATATAACTTAAAAACAGCAAATAATTAAAAAAAAATCATATTTTTTTTCCATTATAACTTATACAATGTACGGTATTTAAAATATATGCTTTGAAAATTTCCTGTTTTTTTATTTCCTGTGGGAAAAAATATATTACAGATGACTAACAATTAATAAGTAATAAAAGATGTCTGTAATAACAATTAAAATTTTTCCGACCAAAATTGATCATCATATGGCTACATAGAAAAATAAAAGCTCTGGATGTTATATTTTTTTGTAATAAAACATGTTTATGATGTGCAAAAGTAAAATACAAACAATGTGTATTTCGCTTTGGCAAGTTCTATCAACCTGTAAATACAATTAACATGGCATGGGGGAATTACTTTTTTTCCGCATTCATTCCCCAAAACAAATAAGTTATTAAAAATTAGAACTTTAGAAAAGAAGCCCAGATAAGGATAAGTAACGAATGAAAACATTTTTTGGAATACAGCAATAAATATCAAAGGGGCAACCGGTTTGTACTCATGATCAGTTGGATTCCCAGCACCAAGTGCCCCGATCACATAATGATGAAATATCTCTTAATTATAGGTCACATGGACCATAGCCATTAATCGTCTGGAGCCAACTCAATGGCTTCAATAGGAGAAATTTCTAGACATGTTCTGGGTTCTGTGCAGATGTCATGGGCTAGGGAGGGGGAGGAGGTGAGCTCTGAACATTGCTTATTGTGAATGATGAATCCTGTGTTATAAGTATACAAATGTTACCATTCATTTTATTCCTGTCCGGATGAAATTGAGATGACTACTAAAAAGTTATATTGACAGAACCGTAAGTGTTAACCAATTCTAAAGGGGGCTTTACACGCAACGACATCGCTAACGAGATGTCATTGGGATCACGGAATTCGTGACGCACATTCGGTCTCGTTAGCGACGTCGTTGTATGTGAAATGTACGAATGACCGCTAACGATCAAAATTACTCACCTAATCGTTGATCGTTGACACGTCGTTCTAATCCCAAATATCGTTGCTGTTGCAGGACGCAGGTTGTTCATCGTTCCTGAGGCAGCACACATCACTACGTGTGACACCCCAGGAACAAAGAACAACACCTTACCTGCGTCCTCTGGCAACGAGGTGGGCATCACTTTCTTTCGGCTGCTCTCCGCCCCTCCGCTTCTATTGGATTGCTGCCGTGGGACGTCGCTGTGACGCTGCACAAACCGTCCCCTTATAAAGGAGGAGGTTCGCTGGCCACAGCGACGTCGCTAGGCAGGTAAGTATGTGTGACGGTTCCTAGCGATGTTGTGCGCCATGGGCAGCGATTTGGTCGTGATGCACAACTGACGGGGGCGGGTGCTTTCACCAGCGACATTGCTAGTGATGTCGCTGCATGTAGAGCAGCCTTAAGACTCAGTAGCCAAAGTAAAAAAATGAAAGATTTCAGCATACTATCTAAACTAAATGAAATACGTTAAGTCATTTTTTTTATTTGACTTAAAAATTTTCATTTAAACAATATATAGTTTTCTAATGACACATTCCCGTTAAGTTGAGTTTGTAGGCATTGATCACAAATAAATGGTTATTTGCTAGAGATAATTTTTACATTTGTTGACTTCTAATATATAACATTAATAAAGTTGCATTCAGTCATATGAAAAAGTTTGGGCACCCCTATTAATTTTAACCTTTTTTCTTTATAACAATTTGGGTTTTTGCAACAGCTGTTTCAGTTTCATATATCTAATAACTGATGGACTGAGTAATATTTCTGGATTGAAATGAGGTTTATTGTACTAACAGAAAATGTGCAATCCGCATTTAAACAAAATTTGACCGGTGCAAAATTATGGGCACCTCAACATAAAAGTGACATTAATATTTTGTAGATCCTAGATTCCAGAACATTGTAATTGTTCCTCTGCATGAATGCCTGAGTAGATTTGAAGCGGTGTTTTGGATCATTGTCTTGCTGAAATATCCATCCCCTGCGTAACTTCAACTTCATCACTGATTCTTGCACATTATTGTCAAGAATCTGCTGATACTGAGTTGAATCCATGCAACCCTCAACTTTAACAAGATTCCCGGTGCCGGCATTGGCCACACAGCCCCAAAGCATGATGGAACCTCCACCAAATTGTACTGAGGGTAGCAAGTGCTTTTCTTGGAATGCCGTGTTTTCTTGCCTCCATGCATAACGCCTTTTAGTATGACCAAACAACTTAATCTTTGTTTCATCAGTCCACAGGACCTTCTTCCAAAATGTAACTGGCTTGTCCAAATGTGCTTTTGCATACCTCAGGCGACTCTGTTTGTGGCATGCTTGCAGAATCTGCTTCTTTCGCATCACTCTCCCATTCAGCTTCTCCTTGTGCAAAATGCGCTGTATTGTTGACCGATGCACAGTGACACAATCTGCAGCAAGATGATGCTGCAGGTCTTTGAAAGTGGTCTGTGGATTGTCCTTGACTGTTCTCACCATTCTTCTCTGCCTTTCTGATATTTTTTTTGGCCTGCCACTTCTGGGCTTAACAAGAACTGTACCTGTGTTCTTCCATTTCCTTACTATGTTACTTACAGTGGAAACTGACAGTTTAAATCTCTGAGACAACTTTTTGTATCCTTCCCCTGAACAACTATGTTGAATAATCTTTGTTTTCAGATCATTTTAGAGCTCCATCCTATAGTAATGTCCTCAGCCTTGTCCCTATCCTGTAGTAATGTCCCCAGCCTTGTCCCCATCTTATCGTAATGTGCCCATCCTGTAGTAATGTGTCCAGCCTTGTCCCCATCTTATGGTAATGTTCCCCATCCTTGTCCCCTTGTAGCAATCTCTCTATGCTGTAGTACTGTCCCCATCATATAGTTCCCATTCTATAGTAATGTGCCCATACTACAGTAATGTCCCAATCCTATAGTAATGTGCCAACCTTGTCCCCATCCTATAGTTATATCCCCAGCCTTGTCCCCATCTTATCATAATGTGCCCATCCTGTAGTAATGTGTTCATCCTTGTCCCCATCCTATAGTAATGTCCCTATCCTATAGTAATGTCCCTAGCCTTATCCCTATCCTATAGTAATGTTTTTCATCCTTGTCCCCTTGTAGTAATGACCCTATCCTGTAGTACTGTGCCCATCCTAGTCCCCATCCTATAGTAATGTGCCCACCTTGTCCCATCCTATAGTAATGACCCCAGCCATGTCCTCATTCTATAGTAATGTTCCCATCCAATAGTATTATGCCCATCCTTGTAATGTCCCCATCCTTTAGTAATGTCCGCAGCCTTGTCCCCATCCTATAGTAATGTGCCCACCTTGTCACCATCCTATAGTAATGTGCTCACCTTGTCCCCATCCTATAGTCATGTGCCCACCTTGTCCCTATCCTATAATAATGTGCCCACCTTGTCCCCATCCTATAGTCATGTGCCCACCTTATCCCCATCCTATAGTCATGTGCCCACCTTGTCCCTATTCTATAGTCATGTGTCCACCTTGTCCCCATCCTATAGTCATGTGCCCACCTTGTCCCTATTCTATAGTCATGTGTCCACCTTGTCCCCATCCTATAGTCATGTGCCCACCTTATCCCTATTCTATAGTCATGTGTCCACCTTGTCCCCATCCTATAGTCATGTGCCCACCTTGTCCCTATTCTATAGTCATGTGCCCACCTTGTCCCTATCCTATAGTAATGTGCCCACCTTGTCCCCATCCTATAGTCATGTGCCTACCTTGTCCCTATTCTATAGTCATGTGCCCACCTTGTCCCTATCCTATAGTCATGTGCCCACCTTGTTCCTATCCTATAGTAATGTGCCCACCTTGTCCCCATCCTATAGTAATGTGCTCACCTTGTCCCCATCCTATAGTCATGTGCCCACCTTGTCCCTATCCTATAGTAATGTGCCCACCTTGTCCCCATCCTATAGTCATGTGCCCACCTTATCTCCATCCTATAGTCATGTGCCCACCTTGTCTCTCTATTGTATAGTCATGTGCCCACCTTGTCCCTATCCTATAGTAATGTGCCCACCTTGTCTCCATCCTATAGTCATGTGCCTACCTTGTCCCTATTCTATAGTCATGTGCCCACCTTGTCCCTATCCTATAGTCATGTGCCCACCTTGTCCCTATTCTATAGTAATGTCCCCATCCTGTAGTAATGGGTCGGGGGGGGGGCAGTGACGGCGGCTGAAAGGGGGCAGTGGAGGTATAACTTACCGATCGCTGTCCTCAGCTTCCACAGATGTCGGAGTGAAGCTGAGGGGGCGGTCTCCGGCCCCAGATCCACAGTGATTGGAGAGATCGGTCACAAGGTCGGTGTCTCCAATCAGAGCTGGGGGTGGGTGAAACAGAGGTCACCCAGCTCCAGCCAATGATCAGGGCTATTGTACTGATCATGGCTGGATTTCAATGTTTCAGCCATTTTCAATGGCTGAAACATTACTGTGGCTGTGATTGGCTGAGCGGCGTTCGTCAGCCAATCACAGCCTCCGTAGGGAGAAGACACCACCCCTCCTTAGGTCCCCTCCTCCCCAAATCTAAGGTATTTGCAAAGCAATCGCAGCCACAGGAGCTCCGGGGCTGCGATTTTGCCATGACGTACTAGGTACGTCATGGGTCTTTAAGTACCAGGGAGCCATGACATACCCAGTACGTCATAGATTGCTAAGGGGTTAATACATACATACATACACAAAAAAACCCAAAAAAGACCATTCTTCTCACCTGTCCCGCGTTCCCTCATCTCTGCTTCGTGCGGCCCCCAGGCCTGTGCCTCCTGTGACTATCGCGGCAGGTGCAGGGGCCGCAGCCTATGTCAGCGATTTATGTCACATGAATGTTTGCCGGCACTGCGCGCGCAGAGCCCTTGGCTCTGAGAGCGCAGCGCCGGCAAAACATTCATCTAACAAAGTCCAGACAGTGGCTGTGGCCCCTGCATCTGCCGCGATAGTTAACAGGGAAACGGGCCTGGGGGCCGCATGAAGCATAGATGAGGGGCTGCATGCGGCCCGCTGACCACGTGTTTGAGACATCTGCACTAGAGTATAGCATCTAATGCGAGAGCATTGAATGCGATATGCTAATGACACTCCGCTCAAACTCTGCTGTGAGTGTGAGCCAAGTGTTATTTTACTGTGCTCTGATTCTGTTGCATACGAGAATAAGATCACAAGTGAGGAGGAGAAGGAAAGATTAATCGCTTTGTCTTCTCCATTGCCTGTCTCAGTATATATCGGACTGCACTTGGATGACATCCAAGTGTAGGCCGATTTTTCACACTCACACATTGACTTGTAAGGGTGTGAATGAGACGAGATATGCTGCAAATCGCAGCATGTGACAATGTTTTTTTCTTATGCCGAATTGGCATGAAAAAAAAAATCGCTGATTAGCACTGATCCATAGTATAACATTGGATAGCACTTGTCCACGTTATATGCTGGCTATACGCCAATGTGAGTGCAACCTTATAGAGGGCAGTAGTAGCTATGAAAGAAATGCTGGCATGGCAGCATTAATCGCCAAAACAAATGGGAGCTTTTACTAGTTAAGGATGATACTGATTGATTGGACTATGCATTTAATTTTGCTTCTGTTGCTATTTATTAGAGAGAAAGAGAGAGAGAGAAAGAGAGAGATATGTTTCCGGAAGGGCTGGTGTATTCTGTTCCTGAGTCCAGTTAACTTCCTGAGTCCAGTCACCTGTCTGAAGCTGGTATCCTGTCTGCAGTCCGGTTAACCATTGTCCCGGATCTTCAGGTATCTGCATATTCAGGGACTGATGTATCTGGTTACTGGCATTCCCCCTGGACTCCAGCCTGGTCCTGTTCCTGTATTTGTATTCCTGCCATGTGATGTACCCTGATATCCTGCCTTGTGATGTACCCTGATATCCTGCCTTGTGATGTACCCGAAGCCCTGCTGTGTTACCTGTTATCCTGCTGTGTGATGGACCCAAAGTCCTTCCATCTCCTGTGAATAAAGTTGTGTTTTATGTAACCTGAAGTCTGGATGTACCTGCTGTGCTGACATCACTCTGATGTGGTCACGCCTATGCCTGCACTGCCCTCTTGCGGTCCGTGCCTCCTGTACCCGATGTCCGGTGTCTAATGACCTCTGCTCAATGTCTGGAGCCTGACCTAATGTCCATGACCTATGCCTGAGGACCCGTGCCTGAGGTCCTACTCCTGGTGTCTCGTGCCTGATGTCTGCTGTTGCTTACGCTGTTCATTCCTATTCAGGTCTCTGCTCTGTGTTTCTGTTTCCCCAGTCCGGCTGTCACTTAGACCCACTCAGCTTGCACTGGGAGTGGCACCTGGCATCCCTCCTTTCGGCGGGTGCTTAGTCAAGCCCCTCCCTCTGCTAAGGGGTAAGTCCAGGTTCCCCCTGTGGTCCAGTGGGTCCACTCTACTCTCGGACACTCGCCACCTTCCTGGATCCGCTTGCCATGAGGTCATGACAGCTGTGTATCAAAATAAGAGTAACCACATGCGGCTTTTAAAAAAAAAATAAAAAAAAAATTAAATAAATAATTAAAAAAACCAATTTGCCCCAATTTTGATATCCAGCCAAGATAAAGCCCGACAGATGGGGGCTGGTAGTCTCAGGCTGGGGAGACCCATACTTATTGGGCCACCCCCAGCCTAAAAATAGCGGACTGTAGCCACCCAGAATTGTCAAATCCATTAGATGCGATAATCCCAGCACTTTAACCAGCTCTTCCCGATTGCCCTGTGTGATGGCAATCGGGGCAATAAGGGGTTAATAACAGCCCACAGCTGTCACTAAGCCCTAGATTAGTAATGGAAGGTTCTATGAGACTTCCCATTACTAATCTGTAAGTGAAAGTAAATAAACACAAACACTGAAAAATCCTTTATTTGAATTAAAATACAAAAAACACCCTCTTTCATGCCTTTATCAACCCCAAAACTCTCTTGCAGGTCCGATGTAATCCACATGAGGTCCCCTGACGATTCCAGCTCTGCTACATCTGAACTGACAGCGCGCGATCATTGAACATGACTGCCCACTGTGAGCTCTAGGCAGAGAATGAATGAGCCACAGCGATCAGCAGTAACATCACTCAGGTTAGCTGCAGTCACAGCAGTTCCCTCGGTCCTCCACCTGTGACCGCAGATAGCCTGACCTCAGAGGACCTCAGATGACCTCATTAACCCCTTAACGACCGCGGGCCGTAAAATTACGTCATTGCGGTCATAATGTTACAGCCTGCGGTCTGCCGGCAGCATCATGCTGCGATCGGCACACATCTCAGCTGATTTTCACAGCTGAGATGTGTACCTGCTAGGCACAAGCAGAATCGTTATCTGTTCGTGCCGTTTAACCCCTTATATGGCGCTGTCAATATGTGACAGCACCATTATAAGCGCGATCGCGGTAAACATTTCCTTACCGCCCGATACCGGAAGTCACGTGACGCGATCACGTGACTCCCGATAGTTGTCATGGTAGCACAGGGTCATGTGATGACTCCTGTACTACACCTGACTTGCTTTTACTTTCGCTGTGCCAGTGGCACAGCAAAAGAGAAAGAGAGCGTATCTGCTGTTTACAGCCTTGTAGCTGTGATCAGCAGATACTGCAGAGCGATCGGAATGCTGATCGCAATAACCCCCTAGGGGGACTAGTAAAATAAAAAAAAAAAGTTAAAAAAAGTTTTAAAAAATTAAAAAAAACAAAAAAACCTAAAAGTTCAAATCACCCCCCATTCGCCCCATTGAAAATTAAAGGGTTAAAAAAATAAAAAATATACACACATTTGGTATCGCCGCGTTCAGAAACGCCCAATCTATCAAAATATAAAATCAATTAATCTGATCAGTATACGGCATAGAGGCAAAAAAATTCCAAACGCTAAAATGATGTTTTTTTGTCGCCACAACGTTTGCGCAAAATGCAATAAGAGGCGATCAAAACGTAGCATCTGCGCAAAATTGGTACCGTTAAAAATGTCAGCTCGAGACGCAAAAAATAAGCCATCATTGAGCCATAGATCCCGAAAAATGAGAACGCTACGGGTCACGGAATATGGCGTAAAACGTGCGCCACTTTTTTTGGACAAACTTCCGACTTTTTTTAACCCCTTATATAAAAGTAAACCTATACATATTTGGTGTCTACGAACTCGCACTGACCTGAGGCATCACACCCATACATCAGTTTTACCATATAGTGAACACAGTGAATAAAATATCTCAAAAACCATAGTGCTATCGCACTTTTTTTTTGCAATTTTTCAGCATTTGGAATTTTTTTGCCGTTTTCTAGTACACTATATGGTAAAACTGATGGTTTCATTTAAAAGTACAGCTCGTTCCGCAAAAAATGAGCCCTCACATGACCATATTGACTGAAAAATAAAAAAGTTACGTCTCTCAGAAAAAGAATGGCGAAAAAATAAAATGGAAAGCGAAAAAATCGTCCGGTCGTGAAGGGGTTAAACTTAATAAACTCACCTGCATCTCCCAACAGAAAACTGCATTTTTTTGACAAGAGATGCAAATTTGGTGCTGAAATTTTTAAACCATATTCATACACCCATTCTACACCTCCTGGCAAAAAAAATTGGATCACTACCACATCATTCTGCATGTGGTTTTGATGCATTTTTTTTCCCGGAGGTGTAGATTGGGTGCATGAATATGGTGTAACAATTTCATCACCAAATTTGCATCTCTTGGGCCAAAAATGCAAAACAAGTTTTTTTTTCTGCCAGGAAATGCAAACTTGGTGCTGAAATGTGATACAGACATTTCAGCACCATATTTACACCTCCTGGCAGAAAAGTGCACCAAAATGGCATCAAACCTTTATTTTTGTATTTTTGGGCCAAGAAATGTAGATTTGGTGATGAAATTTTTACACCATATTCATGCACCAAATATACACCTCCTGGCAAAAAAAAAAAAAGCATCATCAGCATGCGGTATGACGCAGTAGTGATGCAATTTTTTGCCAGGTGTAGATTGCGTGCAGGGATATGGTGTAAAATTTCAAGTACCATATTTACATTTCTTGGCAAAAATTATGGTTTTCTGCCAGGAAATTCAGGTCTCACTTGAAGTGGGGTCCCTGGCTTTTCTGAGGTCACCTGAGGTCACGTTATCTGCGTTCACAGGTGGAGGACCGTGGGACCCTCCAGCTGTGACCGCAAATAACCTGAGTGGTATCATCGCTGATCGCGTGTCTCAGTCTCTGCCTGAAGTCCGCAGTAGGCAGTTATGGTCTGTGATTGTGCTCTGTGATTTCAGATATTTAGCAGAGTTGGAATTGTCGTGGGACCTCGTGTGGATTACGTCAGACGTGGGGTATTTTTGGGGTTGAAAAAAAAAATGAGGGTGTTTTTTATGTTTTATTTCAAATAAAGGATTTTTTTGGTGTTTGTATTTATTTACTTTCACGTACAGATTAGTAATGGGGCCTCTTATAGGTTGCCATCACATCAGGGCAATTAGGAAGAGCTGTGTAAAGTGCTGGGATCTAATGGATATGGAAATCCTGGTTGGCTGCAGGCCGCTATTTTAGGCTGGGGGTGCTGCCCAATAAGCATGGGTCTCCCCAGCCTGAGAATACTAGCCCCCAGCTGTCGGGCTTTATCAAAATTGGGGGGACTGCACGCTATTTTTTTAAAAAATTATTTATTTAAAGGGGTTATCTGGCTTCTTTTGACTTTTTTTTTTATTCCCCTATTGGGCTACATTGGGGCAGGTAAGTAGATAGAGAGCACTTACCTGCCCTGCTGTCAGCCCCTCTCCCCCGGCTCAGAGTGGTCATGTGACTGCTCCTGCCGCAATTTTGCTGCTTCCGGTCATTTCATGTCAACATGGGCAGGGCCATGGTGACATGCAAATCTGGAACAGCATGTCGCCTCCTTGCTGGGCAGGTACAGTGCGTGAGCCCCGCCCCCTTCCCTGCATCCTCCCACACATTCCCCCGCACCCCTTACTCTCCCCGCAACCTCCCCCTGCACTTCTGTGGGATCCGTGACCTGGGGGCGGGGCCTCGCGGCGGCTGCCGTGGTGTCAGCACAGGGCCCCCTGCTCAGGATCGCACATTCAAATGTACCGGAATCACAGATCACAGATGCCGGTACATTTGAAAGTGCTGATGAGAAGGAGCGCAGCTTCTCATCACTCTCCGGCTGTCTGTGCTCTCTTCAGCACAGCGGTGACGTCACTGTGTACTGTGCTGATATGTCCAGAGCACAGACAGCGCGCGAACGTGCAGGAGCGGCGGGGACTGAGGACGGGTGAGTATGTACTCCCTACATGTGTTCCCTATGGGGATGGGGGATGGTGGGGGTTGGTGCAAGGGGGGTCGGTGCACACGGTGTCTGTGTGCGCTGCAGAGCCCTGTCTGTGTGCGGTGCAGAGCCCTGTCTGTGTGCGCTGAAGAGCCCTGTCTGTGCGTGTGCGCTGCAGAGCCATATGTGTGCGTGTGCGCTGCAGAGCCATATGTGTGCGTGTGCGGTGCAGAGACATATTTGTGCGGTGCGGTGCAGAGCCATATGTGTGCGGTGCGGTGCGGAGCCAAATGTGTGCGGTGCAGAGCCATATGTGTGCAATGCAGAGCCATATGTGTGCGGTGCAGAGCCATATGTGTGCGTGTGCGCTGCAGAGCCCGATGTGGTGTGCGGTGCAGAGCCCTGTCTGTGCGTGTGCAGTGCAGAGCCATATGTGTGCGGTGCGGTGCAGAGCCATATGTGTGCGGTGCAGAGCCATATGTGTGCGGTGCAGAGCCATATGTGTGCGGTGCAGAGCCATATGTGTGCGTGTGCGGTGCAGAGCCCGATGTGGTGTGGGGTGCAGAGCCCGATGTGGGGCTATTTGCAATGCTGTAGTGATAACAGGTCAGTGCTGAGGCTGAATACTGACAGGGAATGTGTGTGCAGGGGGCGGGCAGGGGGCGAGGCTGGACACTGGGGAGGGGCTGGACACTGAGGCTGGGCGGTGCCAGCTCTGACTGTGAGGTTTAGCACAGGAAGAGGTCAGTTTGCTGGAGCTGAATGTAAACAAGGAGCTGCAGAGAATAAAGGGTGAATTCAAGAGGAACAAAAGTTAGAAAACAAAAAATAACAATGTAGGGGTGTTTTATATGACAATACAGCACAGATTAGCTTAACAAAAATTTTTGAGTTTATGTCGGACAACTCCTTTAACTAATTAAAAAAAAAAAAAAAAAGTCTCATGTGGTTCCTCTTATTTTCATACAGAGCCAAGATAACTGCACGGCTGGGGTCTGCAGCCTGTAGCCATATGCTTTATCTGTGCTGGGTGTCATAATATGGGGGACCCTATGCCAAATATTTTATTTATTTATTTTTACTGTATGATATAGACCCATAGACAGCGCCTGTGATTGGTTGCAGGCAGACGCTGTCACACAGGCTGGAAGTGTGTCTGACTGCAACCAATCACAGACACCGGTGGGCGGGGAAAGCAGTGCATATGCATGAGGCTAATAAGTGGCCCCAGAAGTGAATGGGCGGCCAAAGGAGCAGTGTATCGCCACAACAGAGCCTTGGTAAGTATGAAGTACTTGCTTTATTCTCATTTTCTTTTTTTTTCCTTTATTTTTTTTTCATTTCCCGAGTTGCCGGATCTGGATTGACACCTGAAATCCGGATCCGGACTTTTACAGTCTGCGTCCACCCATCACTAATCAAATCACTATCTCCACTGGGACTAAATTCCCCATTAGCATGTCATTGGAGTGTAGAAAAAAACCCCCACACAAACATAGAAGTAACATATTAATTCTTTAGAAATTGGAAATGTTGTCTTTGGTGGGACTTGAACCTAGAACCCCAGTGCTGCAAGGCTACAAAAAGGACTTGAAACTTAAAAAATGCCAATTATTATATTTCTGCCACACTCCTGAGTACTCTGTTGTTGTTGTTTTTTAAATCTTTCATACAGTTTTAGATATATGGGCCTCTTTATTTAGTGCCAATTTATTTGGTCTTTACCAAAGGGGGTGTTGCTCACAGGCTTATCAGCAGAGCAGCTTAAGGACATGCCCCAGAGAGTCCTGTATGCCTTGCCCCTTTGGAAAGGCCATGAAAATTTGCTCTCAATGAAAAGGCCCATATCTTTGGGATTGTATGTCAGATTTAAAAAAACAACAAAATGCTATGTTCAGGGGAGCAGCAGGACCAAAATAGGAACTGGCCACATTTCCTCTGTTGATAGTGACATATTTAAGGAGTTTTGTAAATATGTTCAGCAACAGTATTCTATATTGTAATATTAAGTTGATTAAGCAACTTAATGCTGAGACAAAATTGAAAAAAAAAATCTATATATATGCCTGATTTTCAGAGACATTCCCAAGTCATGAATCAATCTCATCAATGCAAGTCTTTGCATATTAGAAATATCACTGACGTCTGAATGAGCCCAGGATCTGGTTTCAGTTAGTGCTGGATCATACTTGCCCTCTAAATTTGTAGTCTTTTCGTTAAGGAGAAGTATATTGATTAAAAATTAGGTCAAGAGTAGAGTTGAGCGGATCGGCGGCTATAATCCGGATCCGTTCCGGAATCCGCGGCTATGTAAATGAATGGGGAGTCAGATCTGGGACAAGAGAGAGAGAGAGCGAAAAGAAAAAAAACGGATCCGGATCGTGCACCCCGGATCCCGGGTACTGGTCGGACTCGGATCGGAACCTCGAACCGTGCGGATCCGGATTTTTCAGATCCGGGTCCGCTCAACACTAGTCAAGAGCCCATCAAATAAGGGTAAGCATTGTCATCGCTTCTAGGTAAACATCAATTGGCTAATGTGTGCGTTAAGTGCCTCTGTGCCGTCCCCTTGGAAGCAGCCAAGCTGCTCGGATCCGGGTTCTCAGTGGCTCGAGGGTCTCCGGACCCGGGGGTCATGCAGCCACTCAAATGAAGGGGGTATTTACAAGGAATTATAGAGTTTGTGACGCCACCCATGGTGCGTGGTAACTGGGGTGGATACCGCCGCTGGGGAGTACCCGGGGTGATAACGGGGGCAGCCAGGTGATGTGACCCTCCACGGGTAGGGGAATGCCCTGGGACTCGGTGTGAGGATAAGGCCGTGAGATGCACCAACAACCGGATAAACCAAGTCTCTGGACACCGCTGCCGCTGAGGGGAGCTAGTTCGGGTCCCGTCCCCAATGGTGCTGCCTGGTGATCTGTAACCTGCCTCCTGGCACTAAGTTTACTTCTCTGGTGGTTTCAATAGTGTGAAACTTGCTGGGTCCCGCTCCCCACTGTGGCTAAGTTTGTTAGCTTGCTCTCAGAGCTCACACTTGGTATTTTCTGGACCGGTTTGGATGGAAAGTCCTATCCCCCTCGTTGCGCTAGTGCCCCAATTTTGAAGCAGTTGGGAACAAATATTGAAGGCTCCGTTTTCCACGGGTAAATTATTGGGTTGCATGCAGCTACTCCCCGACCTAGGGTCCACGTACCCCGTCCTGCCTCGGTCCCGGACCGGTGATGGTGCAAGGCCGCCGGCTGTCCTGCTCAACAGATCCGAGCCCCTTGCCATGATCCCCTGCGACCGGGGGTCTGATTCATTTAGGCCCAGACCACCGTCTGCAACCTAGACAGTTTCCTTATGGGAGTCACCGCTCCAGACCTCCTCAGAGCCCCTCACAGCTCGAGGGCTACTCTCTCACCACCACTCGCTAACTCACTCCTCAACTACTGACTACACTCCTCCCCTTCCCTCCCTGACCCCCCAGGTGGGCGACTCTATTCCACTCAAGTCGTCCACTGGTGTGTCTGGTGGGTTTGGTGCAGGGTGTATCTAGGATTTGATTTGCTGTTGTAGGCAACACCATTTGGATAGGGACCCATAACCAAGAGGGAGGTGGATACTGCACGAGAAGGTAGGTTGTGCAATACCCTGTGATGACCTGATAGTCCAGGGGCGTCACACCTCAATGTTCCTTTCTAAATATAGTCAATGATTAAATATATCTTGGCACATGTTAATGATGTTGAGTTGAGGGTTCTGTGAGGGCCATATTAGCAGTTACAAGGCTTCTTCACTCTAAAATAGTTCTTAATGAAAATGGCTATATGTTTGGGGTAGGTGTCCTACTGCAGAACAAATTTTCTAGTCAAAGATTTCTGATGGATAATGGATAAATATTTGCCCGTTTGTATCAGCGTTGGTGATACGTACCATTAATTCTCAACAAATTCCCAACTCCACTTTCTGAAAAGCAGCTCCAAACTTGCAAGAATCCTTCATAATGCTTTACTAATGCCTGCAGACTCTCATTATTGTAGTGCTTTCCAGCCCTTCTTTAATTTTAACTCATCTGTCCAGAGCATACACTGTCATTTTTCTGCTACTCAGTTCCTTTGTTTTCATATAAACTTGAGTCACTTGGGCTTGCTTACATGTCGAAGTTATGTCTTTCCATGAAGATCACTTCTGGACAGACTTCTCCAAACAATATATGGGTATAGCTGGATTCCACTGGTTGCTACCAGTTTTGAGCTGATGGCACTGCTGGACAACGTCCGATTTTGAAATGTAATAAGATGTATCTTTCGTCTGCTTCATTAAGTATCCACGGCCAACCACACTATCTTCAGTTCTCATCATTGCCGATTTCTTAGTGCTGCTTCAAAGCAGCCTAAGCAGCACACCTTGAATCCCTAGCCTGCTCTGAAATGTTTATGCTCTTTTAATCAAAATATTGTCAACTAAGGACCCTATTGTCACATCTTCATTAGAACCTACTCCTAAAAATGTCTGCTTCTGTCGTCAGACCTCGCCGCATTCACTCTGTGGGCTGGTCTGGTGATAGAGGAGATGTCAGAACCTGAAACGCAAGACAGTGTAGGCTCTGTCCATCCACTAAGGTTAGAGTGGCTGGGACCTTAAGTACTTTCCAGTCTGACAGAGTGGGTGTGTAAGCTGTCCAGCTGAAGTCATCAGTTCCTGGCTTCAGCCTATTAGAAGGCACCACGCCCCACTCAAGCTTCCAGCTTTCGTCTGGAAGCTGCCAGATACAGTTCATGCTTCCCTGGATTGCTCTGTGTTTGTTTACTGCTTAGTTTTGGTGTTTTCCTATTTGACCTCAGCTTATTTGACCTTGCTACCCTCTTCGTTTTCACCCGGCTCCCTGACTACTCTTACCTGCCTCTGGTTCGCCCTTCTGGACAGCAGCCCTTCCGTATGTAGCAATCGACTCATTGTACCAGATCTCTATATAGAGGATGTCACAAACCACCGGGGGGGGGTCACTCAGAAATCCCCCGCGCTGGCTACCAGTACGTCACAATCGGGGGGTAACAAGTGGGGGTCACCCCTCCTTTATACCTCCCGACCGACAGACAGAGCACGTGACGCGCTCTCTAGCGCCCCTCTTATAGTCAGGCCAATTATGGAATTGCCCGACAATAAGCAAGGAGGCCGCTATACTACTTATGCCGATTATTGAAGGGTCCCCGGTGAGAGTAGGGTATATATTCCCCCGACCTCCGCGGGCGGAATATATAATATCTTCCCGAATCTCACTGGCCTCCCCACAATAATCCTTGGCACAACTCGCTGCCACCAACCGCTTCACGGTAACTATTAGCCGAACACACAGACGTGGGATTCAAGATCGAGATAACAGAACAGCCCAAGATTAATTATATAATTTAATCAGCCTAAAGCACACTAGAAACTACAATATATACAATAGGGAATCTACAGAATATACATATGTCAGAGTACAGTTACAGATAAAGCATGGTTTACAACAGGTATGCAATTCAATCAGTTACCTTGTGCGTCTGGCCACAGGGGGGCGCTGTAGACCAGGTTTCCAGGAACTCCCACAGATGTTTCTCACACGTGCCCCCAGCGAAAGAACACTGGAAAATGGCCGAAGTAGGGTTATCAACCTGGGCAGATCCAGGTCCCCTCCTACCTTAGTGACCTCACAGGGAGCACTGCTCCACCCCTGGCTTGAGTTATGGACAATATCCCAACATGGAATATGGGCCATAACTTTGCCTGGGAGCGTCGTAGGCGGACGCCAACGCTCTCATTGTGACAGCTATGAATTTAGCCACAGAACGAGGGGACTCATGACCTGTCTGCCAGTTCCCCATTGGCTGATATCACGCCTGGGGCATTTCCCAATGTCCTGCTCCCATAAAAAGGGTGTGCCGGCATCGTCCGCATGCGGAGACACCATTTTTATGGTTGCCATATTTATCGGAAATATGGCTTGCGAGATATGAACCATTTTTTACTGGAGTCGTTCTGTCTGCTAGTTCCATAGCCTTGCTAATGAGATACAACTCTTGTTACAGGGTGACGGCAGGGAGTCATCCTGTGTCCATTGTTCCCACACCACCTCATCTCCATATCACAGGACATGGCCATGGAGGTGTAAGTGGAACACTGAGAACAAGAAGGGAGGGGGCACTGCCAGGGAGTGATGAGCGATTATGACTGGAGTCATAATTCATCTTCATATCCCGGGATTTGCCTCACACCTCCCCCCTTTTGAGGGCGCTAGGGGGCAGCACACTCCGGTGTTCCCCCGTGCGCCCGTCCGCGACCTCTCCTTGTCGGGACAGCCCGTCTGCGTTACCGTGGTCACGGCCCCTTTTGTGGCGAATGGTGAAGTTGTATTGCTGGAGCGCAAGGCTCCATCGCAACAATCGCCCATTCGTCCCAGAGACGGTGTGCAACCAGCTGAGGGGATTGTGGTCCGTCTCCACGATGAAGTGGCGCCCGTATAGATAGGGTTGCAGACGCTGCAGGGCCCACACTATGGCCAGGCACTCCTTCTCCATCGTGGAATAGGCAACTTCCCTTGGTAACAGCTTCCTGCTCAGGTACAAGACTGGGTGCTCTTGGCTCGCAGAGTCCACCTGGCTGAGCACCGCACCGAGGCCGAAGTCACTGGCGTCGGTCTGTACTACAAACGGCCGCGTGAAGTCGGCTGCCTGTAGCACGGGCGGGCTGGACAGGGCGTCCTTTAGGGCCCGGAAGGCTGTCTCGCAGTCCATTGTCCAATCGACTGCAGAGGGCAGCTTCTTCTTGGTGAGGTCCGTCAAGGGCTTTGCCAGGCTACTATAGCATGGAACAAACCTCCTATAGTACCCAGCGGTCCCCAAGAAGGACATCACCTGCTTCTTGGTCCTGGGGGTGGGCCAGGATGCGATGGCTTCCACTTTCTCAGGCTCGGGCTTCAGTGTTCTCCCACCTACCCGGTGACCGAGGTACTGGACCTCGCTCATGGCCAGCTGACACTTTCCCGGCTTGATGGTCAAACCTGCCCGGTGGATCCGCCTGAGCACCTGTGCTAGATGCTCTAGGTGGTCCTCCCAGGTGGGACTGAAGACGGCAATGTCATCCAGGTACGCGGCCGCGTACCCTTCAAGTCCCTTGAGCAGGGTGTTGACCATCCGCTGGAAAGTGGCAGGGGTATTCCTCATCCCGAATGGCATCACCGTGGACTCGTACAGTCCAAATGGGGTAATAAAGGCAGAGCGTTCCCTGGCCTTGCGAGTCAGGGGGATCTGCCAATATCCCCGGCTCAGATCCATGATGGTCAGGTACTGAGCCCCGGCCAACTGATCGAGCAGGTCATCGATGCGTGGCATTGGGTACGCATCGGCGACCGTGACCGCATTGAGCCCCCTGTAGTCCACGCAGAACCGAGTGGTTCGGTCCTTCTTAGGGACGAGGACTACAGGCGAGGCCCAAGCGCTGTTGGATGCCTGGATCACCCCCAGCTTCAGCATCTCGTCAATCTCCTGGCGCATGTGTTGCTGCACCTCCAGGGAGACCCGATATGCTGAACGCCGGATCGGGGGATGATCCCCAGTGTCCACGTGATGGACAGCCAAGTCAGTCCTTCCGGGCTGGTTGGTAAACAACCCCCGGAAGGGGAGGAGGGTGGCCCACAGCTGGGCCCGTTGGTCTTCCAAGAGCTGGTGGCCAACCTCCACATCCTCAATGGATCCGCCTGCCCTAACCTGGGCTAGCATATCCAAGAGGGTTTCCGCTTCTCCCTCCTCGGGCAGGTTGCACACGGGGAGCGCACATGCCTCCCGCTCATGATGTGCCTTCATCATGTTCACATGGAAGGGCTTCCGCCTTCCACGGGCAGGGTCCAGGGTGACCAGGTACGTCACAGGGTTGAGCTGCTGGTACACGAGGTATGGCCCTTCCCAGGCTGCCTGAAGCTTGTCCTGTGGTACGGGGACCAGTACCCACACCTCTTGACCCACTTGGTAGGTCCTCTCACAAGCGTTCTGGTCGTACCAACGCTTCTGACCGGCCTGGGCTTGAGCCATATTGTCGTGTACCAGTTGCGTCAAGGCCTGCATTTTGTCCCGGAAGCGCATGACATACTCGATAACCGACACTCCAGGGGTGGCCAAATCCCCTTCCCAAGCCTCTTTCACCAGAGCCAGGGGGCCCCGCACACGTCGCCCGTACAGGAGCTCAAACGGTGAGAATCCTGTTGAGGCCTGTGGAACCTCCCGGTAAGCAAATAACAGGTGTGGGAGATACCGCTCCCAGTCACGCCCATGGGAGTCGACCAACATCTTAAGCATCTGCTTTAAGGTGCCATTGAACCGCTCGCACAGGCCATTAGTCTGTGGATGGTACGGGCTGGCCACCAGATGTCGCACCTGGACTTGCTTACAGAGGGCCTCCATCAGCTGGGACATGAATTGGGTCCCCCGGTCAGTGAGCATTTCCTGGGGAAAACCCACTCGGGAGAAAATCTCCAGCAATGCGGTGGCCACCTTGTCAGCCCGAATGGACGACAAGGCCACTGCTTCCGGGTACCGGGTGGCATAGTCCACTACCGTCAGTATGAAGCGTTTCCCGGAGCTGCTGGGGATGGCCAGCGGGCCGACCAGATCCACAGCCACCCTCCTGAAAGGCTCATCGATGATTGGCAGAGATACCAGTGGGGCTTTGGGGTGTGGCCCCGCCTTCCCCACTCTCTGACAGGTTTCACACGAACGGCAGTAGGCAGCCACATCGGCCCCCATTTTTGGCCAGTAGAAATGCTGGTTTAACCTGGCCTTGGTCTTAGCGATCCCTAGGTGTCCGGCCATCGGAATCTCATGTGCGATCCGCAACAACTCCGTCCGGAACGGATAGGGTACCACCAACTGTCGGTCCCTGGGCCACGCCTCCGGTGAACCCTGCTGGACCGTGGCCCGGTACAGCCGTCCTTGGTCCCAGACCACTCGCTCCGGGTCCGAGTCCGAGGGAGGCTGTGCCGCCTGCTCCTTAAGAGCTTTCAGGCTGTCGTCAGCTTCTAACGCTGCCTGAAACCCCTGACTAGATGTGGCCAGAATCGACGAGACTGTCACATCTTCAGTCAGTACCCTGGGACCTGTGTCCTGGCCTCCACCTGACTCGGCTGCCACTTGGTCAGAAGGGGAAGAGCTATCGGACCTCCGGGAGGCCCCTTGGCTTCCAGCACTCCCACTGCGGGTGACAGCGGCCACAGCCGCTGCGACCGTGGGTCGTGCCTGCTCCTCCTCCGTTCCTGACCAAGTCGCCGGTTCAGGCAGACCTACCTGGCTTCCTGACACCCCGGTTGTGGGGGAACCATGCACCGAGATCTTACCTGGGAGCACTTCCGCTCCTGGACCGGCCCCAATCTCACCTGCCTGTTCCCCTCCTGCAGCAACAGAACCCCGCTGTGAAATCTCTGGGGACCCCACATTTGCTGTGGTAGCCCCCACCCCACACACTGGTCCTCCCCCTGCAGCACCCTGCTCTCTGCTTATCCCTGCAGAGGGCAGCAGATCCCAGCTCACAGGCTGGTTACTTGTAGAGGCATTGTCACACCTTTCTCTGACCCCCTCCCCTGTCACAGCCGCAGCTGAGTGTGTGTCTATGGTGTCTATGCAAGCAGAAATATCAGAGTTCACTCCCTCCTCCCTTACATCATTCATAGATAACACATTAACATTGTTAGGAGTCATGTCAGTACGGGCTGAAGGTTCAGCCCTTGGGGGGGGCCCAAACTGGGAGGTTATCTGCCCCAAATCTGTCCCAAGTAGCACGTTTGCAGGGATCCGATCAGTTACCCCCACCTCCCTCACCCCCCGCCCTGCGCCCCAGTCCACATAAATGTCAGCAACAGGCAGCGCCGGGTCAGTGCCTCCAATCCCGGAGACAGCGAGGGTTTTTCCAGGGATCAAGTCTTGGGGGGACACCATCTCAGGCCGCACCAGAGTCACCTCCGAGGCGCTGTCTCGCAGTCCTATGGTCACAGACCGGCCGACGGTGACAGGTTGGAAGCTGTCCAGGGACCTACCACCACCCCCACCCACACAATACACCTTGGGCGGCCCTTGGGACGGGGACGGAGCCGGGGCCTTGGGACGCTGAGGGCACATGGCCTTGAAGTGTCCAGGTAGGTTGCACTGGTGGCACCGTCTTGGTTCCGCCCCGGGCCTGGAGAGGGGAGTTGAGGGGGACACCCCCTGCAGTCTAGGGGCAGGTGGGGCAGTCGCCGAATTCATCTTACCCCCTCTCCAGGTGCTGCTGGTGGCCGCTCTCCTGGCCTCAGGGGCCCGGTTGTTGGTGTAGTCATCGGCAAGGGCAGCTGTAGCCGTGGACCCCTTTGGCTTCTGGTCTCGGATGAACTGGCGGAGATCCTCAGGGCAGTTCCACAAGAGTTGCTCCGTGATGAACAAGTCCAGGATCTCCGGTCCGGTGGAAAGCTGCAGGCCTTGGGTCCAGTGGTCGGCAGCTCGGGCAAGTGCCCGCCGGTGGTCAGCCCAGGAGTCCTTTGGTCCCTTCTGTAGGCTCCGGAACTTCTTGCGGTAGGACTCTGGAGTGAGGTTGTACTGTTGGATCAGGGCCCGCTTGATGGTGTCGTAGCCCTGATCTGCCTCAGCAGGCAAGTCCCCAAGGATATCCAGGGCCTTACCCCTTAAACGGGGGGTCAGGTATTTGGCCCACTGGTCCTTGTCCAGATGGTGCTGCAAGCAAGTCCGTTCAAAAGCAGTCAAGAAAGAGTCCAAGTCTCCATCCTTCTCCAGCACTGGGAAGTCCTCAACACGGACCTTTGGAAGTTTGGTGTCTCGGAGGTCACATGTGGCTGATGAGGGCCGGAGCTGAGCTAGCTGCAGCTGGTAGTCACGGTCTGCCTGTCGCTCTCGCTCTTCACGCGCTGCCTGCCGCTCTCGCTCCGCAGCCTCACGCTCTGCGTGCCGCTCCGCAGCCTCAGCGTCACGCGCTGCCTGCCGCTCTGCCCTGCGCTCTGCCAGGAGTTCCTTGTAGCCCTTCTGGTCTCCAGCCTGGAGAAGGGCCATAGCCATTTGAAGAAGGCTATCCGAGCCTCCCAGGCTCGGTGGAATGGCACGTGGTGATCTGCGGCACGCTGCAGAGCTAGGCGATTCACTGTCCCTTTCAGAGCGGAGGGCTGGCATCTGGCTCGTTGAGGAACCTTGGGTGAGCTCCTCCTCATCTTGTCCAGCAGTGCCAGGTTGTGCAATGTCCTCGGCAGAACGGTTTTCTGGCGTCGAGCTCCTGGAGGACTCGTGGGCAACCTCCTCATTGCTGTCCACAGCACCGTCCTCCCTCTCTTCGGCTCCTGCCTTAGCATTGGCCAGTTGCATAGCTCTGCTCCTGGTGCCATCAGCCATTCTTGCAGACTTTTGGTCACTGACACAGAACTGACACCTGATGCCTCCACACACCTTACAGTATCTGCACTCTGACACTCTAGTGTTGAGCTAGTCTGAAGACCCCAGCAGCCACAGCTGCTGCAGGCAGTCTTTAGTGTCTGGGAGTATGGGTCTCACACTCACACACACTATTATCTCGATCCCACCGCTATGCCACCAATATGTCACAAACCACCGGGGGGGGTCACTCAGAAATCCCCCGCGCTGGCTACCAGTACGTCACAATCGGGGGGTAACAAGTGGGGGTCACCCCTCCTTTATACCTCCCGACCGACAGACAGAGCACGTGACGCGCTCTCTAGCGCCCCTCTTATAGTCAGGCCAATTATGGAATTGCCCGACAATAAGCAAGGAGGCCGCTATACTACTTATGCCGATTATTGAAGGGTCCCCGGTGAGAGTAGGGTATATATTCCCCCGACCTCCGCGGGCGGAATATATAATATCTTCCCGAATCTCACTGGCCTCCCCACAATAATCCTTGGCACAACTCGCTGCCACCAACCGCTTCACGGTAACTATTAGCCGAACACACAGACGTGGGATTCAAGATCGAGATAACAGAACAGCCCAAGATTAATTATATAATTTAATCAGCCTAAAGCACACTAGAAACTACAATATATACAATAGGGAATCTACAGAATATACATATGTCAGAGTACAGTTACAGATAAAGCATGGTTTACAACAGGTATGCAATTCAATCAGTTACCTTGTGCGTCTGGCCACAGGGGGGCGCTGTAGACCAGGTTTCCAGGAACTCCCACAGATGTTTCTCACACGTGCCCCCAGCGAAAGAACACTGGAAAATGGCCGAAGTAGGGTTATCAACCTGGGCAGATCCAGGTCCCCTCCTACCTTAGTGACCTCACAGGGAGCACTGCTCCACCCCTGGCTTGAGTTATGGACAATATCCCAACATGGAATATGGGCCATAACTTTGCCTGGGAGCGTCGTAGGCGGACGCCAACGCTCTCATTGTGACAGCTATGAATTTAGCCACAGAACGAGGGGACTCATGACCTGTCTGCCAGTTCCCCATTGGCTGATATCACGCCTGGGGCATTTCCCAATGTCCTGCTCCCATAAAAAGGGTGTGCCGGCATCGTCCGCATGCGGAGACACCATTTTTATGGTTGCCATATTTATCGGAAATATGGCTTGCGAGATATGAACCATTTTTTACTGGAGTCGTTCTGTCTGCTAGTTCCATAGCCTTGCTAATGAGATACAACTCTTGTTACAGGGTGACGGCAGGGAGTCATCCTGTGTCCATTGTTCCCACACCACCTCATCTCCATATCACAGGACATGGCCATGGAGGTGTAAGTGGAACACTGAGAACAAGAAGGGAGGGGGCACTGCCAGGGAGTGATGAGCGATTATGACTGGAGTCATAATTCATCTTCATATCCCGGGATTTGCCTCACAGAGGATAAAGGTTGTCAGGGTTTCTTGTGATTCTGTGAAATGGAGTAGCTTTTGCCAAGTTTGTCCAAGGTAGCTGTTATGACCCTGTTCCCTCAGACAAACGTTACACACAAGTGTTATTTATATGTGCTGTTACTATTTATTTCCTTACTGCAGGATATTTGCTCACTTTGTTTTTATCCTAGGTTCTGTCTGTTAACCCCTTCATGATCTTTGATGTACCCATGCGTCATAATTGGGAAGGGGTTGCCGACCTTGATGTGTGTGTATGTCATGGTGATCATGCAGGGCATTTGAGCCGTTCTCGCGTTATTGCCGCCAGAAATTCTGCACTACCACAAGGCTGTTTAACCCACTAAATGCCGCAATCGGTATCGATTGCAACATTAAGAGGCTGGGAGAGGGAGGGCGCTTCCTCTGCCGTCCGATCAGTTCCCTGGGGATGTCATCTCGAAGGGCTTGATTATTGCCATGGCAACTCGAGGTCATCATGACGAATGATGATCTCTAGGTCAGCCAGATATGGCAAGTCTGTTAGACCACGCCAGGAGCATTAAGAGGCTTCTGTTACTGTAGCACTGACAGATATATTGCATTGCCATACTGGTGCATGAAAATTTTATCAGCAATCAAATTAATGAATCTTAAAGTCCCATAGAGGGACTAATGAAAAATGTAAAACCCCCACAAATGAAAGAAATAGAAATTAAAAAAATATTATGCAAATAAATACGTCATAAAAACATCACCTTGTCCTGCAAAGACAAGCAGTGAAACAGAAGAAAAAAAAAAAAATTGTAGCTCTCAGAATATAGTGATGTACAAATGTCGCGGGTGGAGGAGGGGACGCTGCACTCTCCCACTGCTCGGGTCCGGCTGCCGCTGCTGCTGCGGCTGCTACTGCTCGGTGGCTCGAGCGATGGGCTGGATCCCGGGGACTCGAGCGGCGCTCCTCGCCCGTGAGTGAAAAGGGGTGGTTTGATTTTGGGGATATTGTCCATGACACCACCCACGGTTGTGGTGATTGTGTGGACACCACCGCTGCTCTGGACGGGGATCCCGGGAGTGGTGACAGGGAGAAGCTTAGTTGTTATTTCTCCCCTCCGTGGGTAGGGGGTTGGTTGTCCCGGGGCCCGGTGATGGGGTAGGAGTGGATGGCAGGCGGGTTGCGGGGCCTGGTGAGGTGCAGGGTCGCAGGGGCAGCGCTGTGCCGCACGGCATGGAGGTACTCACTCAGCCCAATGATGATGACACAGTTCACGGTAAAACAAGCGGCTGGATGGACGGGTCCCTCGGACGGCTGCGGTGTTGTTGTTCCCTGCAGGTTAGTGATGACTGTCTCTCCCTGCACCTATGTTCTATGTTGATTCCGATGGGTTCCCACCGGTAACCCGCTCCCCGACCTAGATGTGGGCCGGAGGAGCCCCTTTTGCCCGCAGGCGCTGGCCCTGGGAAACAGTTGCCCTTGGCGGTGTCGGTGTCTCCCCTTCACGGTTGGACGGTTGCCTTCTGTCTGGACTTGACTGTTTGGAAACCCGGAGGTCCCCTTCACTAACGGATTCGGCAACTTCACGGCGACTCCTAGCCTTGCCGGGGTCCGAAAAGCCCCTGCCAATGGTGCTGGTTTCTCTTTGTGTACCGGTCCGGTACCGCCGGGCCACCACCCGTCCACGGTCCTTACGGTAGACTCCAATCAGCCACTCCTGCAGACGGTCACCACCGTCTGCCAACCTTGCTGTTCTGTCCGGGCCACACACCCGGACCAACTTCAGGCTCTTTAGCTGTCACTTTCCTCTTTCCACTTTCACTACTCAACTGCTCTCTTTCCTCTCCAAACTCTATCTCTCTACTTCACCTCCTTCCACTTCCTCCTCCAAAACTAGACTGCCTATTTTCCCTCCTCCAGGACTGTGAACTCCTTGGTGGGCGGAGACCAACCGCCTGGCTCCACCCCCTGGTGTGGACATCAGCCCCTGGAGGAAGGCAACAAGGGTTTTCTGATTGACCTTGATGTGCCTGCAGGAAGTGTGGGGTGTGTAGGTGTTGTGTTCTGTGGCCCCTGGCTTGTCCAGGGCGACACACAAACAATACAGGTCTGCAAGGGTAAAATTGTTGAAAAATAATTGTGATGGGTGGACCTGTACTGTAAAAGTCTGGATCTGTGTGGTTTCAAAAGTATCCGGGTACTGGTCGCGGGCCCGTAGTTCTCAGGGAACTCCGGCTAATGATAAAGCAAGTGTGCGATACTTACCGAGTCTCTAGCACAGCTGTAATTGCTTCCAGGCGACTCACTCTTCTTCCTGGGCCACTCATTTACCTTCATGCTTCTTCACTGCATGGTATCTGTGATTGGTTGCAGTCAGACAGTGCCAACAGCCTGTGTGACAGCGTGTCTGACTGCAACCAATCACAGACCCAGACCCTGTCTGTGGGTCACTGTTGATTGGAGTAAAAATAAAAGAATAATAAAAAACTGTAATAGGGTCCCCCCATATTATGATACCCAGCACAGATAAATCATACGGCTACAGCCTGCAGCCCCCAGTCATGTGCTTATCCTAGTTGTGTACCAAAATAAGAGGAACTGCATGTAGCTTTTTGAAAGAAATTATTTAAATACATAATTAAAAGAAACAGTGTGTACACCCAATTTTAATACCCAGCCATGATAAAGCAAACAGCTGAGGCCCCCCAGCCTAAAAATAGCAGCTTGTAGCAGCCCAGGATTGTCCCATCCACTAGATGTGACCATCCCGGAACTTTACTTTGCTCTTCCTGATTGCTCCGTTTCGGTGTCAATCTGGGTAATAGTAATAAAAAAGCTGCATACAGTTCCTCTTATTTTGATATGCAGCTAAGATGAGTGCATAGCTGGGGGCTGCAGCCTGTAGCCATATGCTTTATCTGTGCTTGGTATGATAATACGGGGGACCCTACTCAAACTTTTTTACATTTATTTATACTCCAATCAACAGTGACTCGCAGACAGGGTCTGTGATTGTAAGCAGTCAGACAATCTGTCACACAGGCTGGGAGCGTGTGTGACTGCAACCAACCACAAACATCAGGACTGCCGTTGGACGGGGGAAGCAATGAATATGCATGAAGGTAAATGAGTGGCCCCACAAGAAGAGTGAGTGGCCCAAAAGCAGTTACAGCTGTGCTAGAGACTCTGTATGTATAGTGCGCTTGGTCTAATCCCCCTATCCCTTCTATTACCATTTTTAAGCTCTGGATTCTGGTCTCCATAGACTTAAGGCTACTTTACACACTGCGATATCGGTCCCGATATCGCTAGTGTGGGTACCCGCCCCCATCTGTTGCGCGACACGGGCAAATCGCTGCCCGTGCCGCACAATAGCCGTCACACATACTTACCTGTCCGGCGACGTCGCTGTGACGGGCGAACCGCCTCCTTTCTAAGGGGGCGGTCCGTGCGGCGTCACAGCGACGTCACTGAAGCGTCACTGAACCGCCGCCCAATAGCAGCGGAGGGGCGGAGATGAGCGGGACGTAACATCCTGCCCACCTCCTTCCTTCCTCATAGAGGCCGGGAGGCAGGTAAGGGGAGCTTCCTCGTTCCTGCGGCGTCACACGCAGCGATGTGTGCTGCCGCAGGAACGAGGAACAACTTCGTTACTGCTGCAGTAACGATTTTTAAGAATGGACCCCCATGTTGCCGATTAGCGATTTTGCACGTTTTTGCAACGATGCAAAATCGCTTATCGGTATCACACGCAACGGCATCGCTAATGCGGCCGGATGTGCGTCACAAAATCCGTGACCCCAACGACTCCGCATTAGCGATGTCGCAGCGTGTAAAGCCCCCTTTACTCTGCTCAGATATCTGGGATCAATTCTAGTTCAAAACCGATTTTTATTTTTAAATTTGGTTAGACCCGCTGATTCTGGATATCTTCGAGTCCGCCCATCACTATAAAAGAGGTGATTTTTATATATTTTCGATCACAGAACTCAGTAAAAATATTGCAAAAATGCCATCACGTACAGTTTTTTCACGGACACTGACTCCATAGACTTCCAGAAGAAAGAAATTCCATATTATTTCAAAAGGAATTACTTCCATACTTTTCTCAAGAAGGTGCTCTCCTGGGCTGATGGAAAAATGGAACAATAAGTACAATGTGAGCGAGTGGAGACTCTATTAATTCATCCCAAAAACGTTCTGCAACTGCACAATAGCAGCAAGCATGCTTCAGTGCCTGGAGGGCATTCTGTGCACTTGAAGGAAAGTTATGAGAATTTAGACTTTATTGTCAAGATACTTAACTACAAGGATCAAGGATGGTCAATATGTGTTGATCTGAAAGTTCAACTGAAAGAAGGAGAGACTTTTAACTACTGTACCTTTGTACCACGTTTCAGGGACAGTTTGAAGCAAAACTGAAATAAGGCTTTTTTGTTGGTCCGGATATTCAGAAACTCATGGAGGACAATGTGTTCAAAATAAAATTGGGGGGGCGTGGCCTGCTTGCTAATGGCACCGGTCACCTAGCTGCTGAGCTCCAGCCACCTCGACTCCTAACCGGCTCACTGCGGCTCACCAGTGGCACCAATCTCTCTGCACACGGGGGGAAAGTGCTGCGGAGGTACCCAGGAACGTGGCATGCCAAGGGGAAAGTCCCAGAAGAAGCCGTCCCCGGCGAAAGTTACAGACTTCTTCTCCAGCACGGGACGAGGGAAAATGGCAGCAGCATCCTCCTCCACAGCTTCCTCACGCTCATCCAGGAGGGGATCCACAGCAGGCCCAGACTTGGACACAGACTCTGCAGATATACCGCTTACCAAAGGTACCATGCAGAAACTGCTCAGTGCCCTCCGCTCATCACTGCAGCAGGATTGGAAAGATATGGTGGCTGAGCTGAGGGGAGATATCACTGCCATAGGCAGTCGCACAGCACACATTGAAACTAAAATGCAGGAGCTGACAAAGTCACACAATAGCCTCATTGATGCTAATGCAGCACTGGAGGAACAAGTGCAAAAGCTCCATACCAAGGTCTTGGATTTAGAGGACAGGTCCCGCAGAAACAACATAAGAATCAGAGGAATTCCAGAGGCCATACCAGACAAGGGGCTGCAGAGCTTTCTAGGCTCCTTGCTGCAGGAGCTGCTCCCAGACCTGTCTGCAACTGATTTCCTGGTGGACAGAATACACAGAGTCCCTAAGCCTAAATCCCTCAGTGCTGATGCCCCCCGGGACACTTTGGCTCGCCTGCACTTTTACAAGACCAAAGAAGCCCTGCTGAAAGCCCTGAGAAGGAGGCCGCCTCTGTCTGAGCAATTTCCGGATCTGTCTGCAGGAACCCTGGCAAAAAGGAGGGACTTTGCCCCTTATACCAAAATTCTCAGGGATGAAGCTATATCCTATAGATGGGGTTTCCCTGTAAAGATCCTGCTTTTCCGTGCAGGAAACACCCACGTCTGCCATTCCCCACAACAGTTGGCAAAGCTCCTATCCTCATGGAACATGGCAAATCTCCCGGCCAGATCTCCAAGAGCCACAGGATCATCCCAAAGGGATAAAGTGAATGAAGATTGGTCCGTCGCGTGAGTTATGTGATATGTCTGAGTCGCGGTTGAGACTTAGTTGCTACTTTTAAGGTCCGCTGGTTCTGTTCAACCAGGACCCTGAGCCCCCATGGCGGTACATTTCCACCATACCGCAGGCCCCCTTTTTGGGCTTTTTTCTATGTGGACTGATGCTCCCTACATCAGTAATGTTAGTGATGTTAATGTTGTCAGTGTTACCTCTTTCCTGCCTAACCTTCCTTTCTCCCCCCGCAGCTCTAGGCAAGAGACTTTTTTTCATGTACAATGGTATTGAACTGTATGTCTATAAATGTTAGGGGCCTGAACTCGCCGGCCAAGAGATCCATGTTTTGGCGGGAAGTGGTTAAATCCAAATGTGACGTGATTTGTGGTCAAGAGTCTCATCTCCTCCAGGGGGACTCGCACAGGTTAAATAATGCTAAATTTCCTTTCATACTGCTGGCTTGTGGGAAAAAAAAAAAGGCTGGAGTATTCATTTGTGTAAAAAATACTGTTGCGTTCACACTACATTCCCAACATTTAGACCCTGAAGGTAGATACGCCATTATTAATTGCTCCATAAATGGATCTAAGTATACTATTGCAACCCTTTACGCCCCCAACTCTGGTCAGATCAGCTTTCTGCGGAGGTTTCTTTCCAAGCTTTCATCCGTTACAGAGGGTAAGCAAATAATCTGCGGGGATTTTAACATGTTAAATGTCCAGCACTCTGGATTGCTCCAATACTGCTGTAAAGAGGAAGGAAATGAGCCCAATAATTTCAGAAAGGCATCTCCATGATATATGGAGATACCAACATGCAAATGAGAGGGACTACACATTCTTCTCACCTCGGTTCACCTCATACAGCAGATTGGACTACTTTCTGGTTGAAAGCTCACTTATTTTGGATTGCTCAGATTCAAAAATTGGACTTATAGCTTGGTCGGACCATGCCCCCATATACCTGACAGTCCAGGAGCAAAGCCGCACGCCCGTTTTTACCCGGTGGCGCATGAATGATTCCCTCCTGGCCTGTAGACAACTCTCTGAGGAGTTGCAGGCCGACCTCGCAGAGTTTTTTAAATTTAATGACAACAAGGAGGTGACAGAGGAAACGCTATGGTCTGCACACAAGGCCTTTATTAGGGGGTCATTCATCAAAATTGCCACTAGGGAGAAAAGGAGGCGTCAGGCAACTTCCAAAGCTCTACTGTCCCACATAGCGCTTTTAGAAGCCCACAATAAATCTGCCCCAAACATGTCAACATCTGACGAACTCAGGAAACTAAGAACACAGCTCCGCCAATTGCTGATGGTAGACTATGAGAAAAATTTAAGATCCCTCAAACAGCGGTACTATATGATGGGTGACAGGGCGGGTGCCTTACTAGCCAGGAGGGTTAAAAAACGAGAAATGCAAAACAAAATTGAATACCTCGTGACGGGTTCTAATGCCACGATACGCAACCCAACGGAAATAGCCAATGCATTCGCTGATTTTTATCAGTCTCTCTACAACCTTAAAAATGACCCCACTGCCCCAAAGCCTACCCAATCAGCAATTAATTCCTTCTTAAACAATATTAATCTTCCTCGGTTATCTACAGTACATCTAGAGCAACTAAATTCCCCTTTCTCCCTGGAAGAGGTTCGCCAGGCGGTGATCACAGCCAAAAGAAATTCAGCTCCAGGCCCAGACGGCCTCACTAACTCCTATTATAGGCAATTCACTGAAACCCTGTCTCCTTTCCTCCTGAGACTTTTCTCCTCTTGGCGAACCACAGCAGATATTTCACCAAATAATCTAGAGGCCATTATAACTACCCTGCCAAAGCCAGGAAAACCCCCTACATCACCAGGAAACTTCAGGCCAATATCCCTCCTAAACTGCGACTTAAAATTATACGCCAAAATAATCTCAGCTAGAATACATAAAGTCCTTCCATCACTGATTTCCCCGGATCAAGTGGGGTTTGTGGCGGGGAGGCAGGCGAAAGATGGGACGAGACGTATGCTGGACCTGATTGCGGTGGCTGAGGGGAGGAAAATCCCCAGTGTATTCCTGTCCTTGGACGCAGAGAAGGCGTTTGACAGGGTGCACTGGGGATATCTGAAATCTGTACTGGCCAAGTTTGGATTTGAAGGCCCCATACTTACCGCCATAATGGCACTATACTCTAACCCTAACGCCAAAGTTCTGGCATCCGGATTTATATCTCGGAGTTTTGAATTATCCAATGGGACACGACAGGGGTGTCCGCTCTCCCCTATCATCTATGCCCTTGCTATAGAGCCTCTGGCGCAGACTATCCGTGAATGCCCTCGGATCTCGGGGATTCGAGTGGGGAGTACAAACCATGTGATCAGTCTATATGCGGATGATGTGATTTTATCCTGCACTAATGTAGAGGTGTCCCTAAAACACGTAATGGAGATCCTGTCCTCCTTCGCTCAAGTCTCGTATTACAAGCTTAATATTACCAAGTCCTTAATTTTTCCGCTCTTCCTGCCCGCCTCAACTAGAGCCACTCTTTCTCATCTTTACCCTTTCAAATGGGAAGACGAGGGTATCCCCTACCTGGGTATTATACTGGCCCCGCTACACTCCGTGATCCGGAAAAATCTGCTGACCCTGCACACCTCACTGGATAGAGAACTTACTCGCCTTTCTCTTCTCCCGCTCTCTTGGGTGGCGAGAATGCAGACCTTTAAAATGATCTGCCTCCCAAAAATTATCTACTTACTTCGGTGCCTGCCCCTAACAATTCCGCAATGGTATCTCACCAAAATTCATTCGCTAATGAGTAAATTTATATGGGCTGGGAAAAAACCTAGAATAGCCCTGAGATGCATGCATGCCCCGTTAAGTGGTGGAGGAATGGGTATTCCTAATATTCTAACATACCACAGAGCCGCTATCCTGGAACCGGCTCGAGATTGGTGGAGGAATGATTCAGACTTAAGATGGTTACAGATTGAGTACACCTGGGCACAGGTCCACTCCCCTAAACAATTCATAGACTCCCTGCTCCTAACCCCTTCGCCCCCCGGCGATCTTCTACCCACCACAGCAGCTCTAAAGAAAGCTTGGTCCTTGTGGAGCAAGCCAGTGTCACATGCTTTAGGTCCCAGCATTCCCCTTAGATCGCTAGAAGCCTTCATTCCGAACTTGAATCTTGCCGCCTGGACACGTGGAGGTCCAATCACCCTAGCAGATCTCTATAGAGAAGGCGTCCTACTCCCGTACTCAGAAATGTGTGATAAATTTAACCTTCCCCGACACAGTCTATTCCAGTTTTTTCAAATACGTCACTTTCTTCAGTCCGCTCCTCATCTCCCGGCTCCCACGACAGCTGACCACGCCTCAATTAAAAAATTCTTTCAAAATAGCAAAATCAAAGGCCTTTCATATATCCATAATATGCTAAACTCCCCACAACCGGACAAACAATTGCCGTATATGCTCAAATGGGAAAAAGATCTAGCTTCTCCGCTTCCGCCGCAAGAATGGTTCGCGGCCTCAAAATGGATCCACAAGTTCTCTTCTTGTCTCAATCATATAGAGCAATTAAAAAAGGTTCATCTGAGGTGGTACAACTCCCCTACTAAACTGGCTTCTTTTTCCCCACATGTGTCACCACTGTGCTGGAGGGGCTGCAACCACAGGGGCACCTTATGTCATATGTGGTGGTTTTGCCCTAAGTTATCTAACTTCTGGCAGGAGGTGTTCAATCTAATCCATGAGGTTACTAGTCTCCGCCTTTCTCCAAACCCAACCTTAGCGGTGCTACACATTGGCTTAGATGGGATCCCGGATCTTTTAAAAAACATCATTTCTCACATTCTCATAGCTGGCAGGTACTGTGTGGCATACAAGTGGAGGTCGGTGAGCCCCCCTACAAAAAGGGATCTAATTGAGAGGATCAACCTACACTGGCTATACGAAACCAACTTGGCCCCCAACCTAGAGAAGAGAACGGCGAGACTTAAACAATGGCACCCGTGGGCCACTTCCCTTTATGCAACGGCCCTCCCCCAGATACCGACACCTACACCATAAATAAATTGATTATGCCTAAGAATGTCTTGTAGAGCTGCTTCCCCCACCCCCTCTCTTTCCCCCCTCCCTCCCTGCTCCTATGTTCAGGTTGTTGTTGTAAGGGGTATTTAATGTCCCAGATTGATATTCTGATAATGGCTCGAGGCTATTCCACCTCTTGCTACTCAATGCTCCTGTTCTTGATGTTGTTGTATGAGAAGTTTGTATTTTTCTGAAAACTCAAGAAAAACCTTTATGATAAAAAAAAAAAAAAAAAATAAAATTGAAAGCTATGTATAAAACAGCTTGGTAGTCTTTTAAGAATCTGTGAAGAAGTATTTAGGTAAAAACAAAGTCAAAACTCAAGTCTACCATGGAGAACATGCTGAAATGTTTAAAAACCTTGGGTTGTCTGATGAATTTGAAGTTACATTTTTTACATTCCCATTTGGGCTCCTTTCCTGGAAACCTTGGTGCTGTAAGAAAAGAGCAAGGAGAAAGATTTCATCAGGATATCAAGGAATCATGGAGATGGGATGACGATACCAAGGAAGACGGAGCGTGAGTATGATGGGGGACTACTGCTGGATGCTTCACTTACAAAATCTACAGGTCTTCTATAAGAGAAAAGGTATCAAGAGAAGCTTTGAAGAGAAAAAGAAAAGGCGCAAAAACTAATTTCCAATAAAGTTGCAGAATAAATGTTCAATAAATTTATATAATATTATATTTTGTACAATTTTGGCTGCAATAAAGATTTTTCTTGTTAATCTTGCTTGTACATAATTTCATAATTCACACGCGTTTTGTGCTAAAGCCATAAGTTATTGTTAAAAATAGCAGATTTTTTTTTAAATCAGGGCATGTGAAAACATAAATCAGCCATTGGATTTGAAACAATTTTCATAATCCCATATTTTGAATACTTGTGTAATTTTTTTTTCTATAAAATATTTTTTTTTGCACAAAATTAGCAAAACATAAAAAAACTACATAACTCTGGTATCTCTGCAATCATACTGACCTGAAGAATAAAGCTGTCTTATCCCTTATTCTTCATGAGTAATGGCGTAAAAAAGTGATATAACGAATTCTTGACCTGTTGTTGATTGGTATATTCTTCCTCCCAAAAATCGCAGTAAGGCTTGGCTCACATTTATTCTGCACTCTGCGCTGAATGTTTGCATTTTCATTTCCATGTATGTCTCTGAAATATGTGATTCATATGGAACTCCAGATGAAAGATTCCCTATAATGAGGCAGATGAAGACATTGTGGATTTTGTCTGGCCTATGATCCAGTGTTGTCCCTATTTTTAGGTGTATCAAAAAAATGTGAGCAGACACAGGTTTCTCACCTCTGGAAAGCCAGACATCATCAGAGACCAACCGGAGTCCAGAGTAACTCCGCCTGCCTCATTAGTGAATAAATCAGTTGGGGATTCCATCTGAGTCATGTGTTTCAGATATTTAGATGTAAAATCCGATGGAAGGGCTCAGCGTAGAGAACCGAATACCATGTGAACTGATCCAAAATGTTCTCTACCCCAAAATGCCACCAATAAAAGCTTCAATTCAACCCACAAAAAAACAAGTCCCGGCTCGGGTCCATTACCTGTTAACAGAAATATAGAGAGTCTCTAAATTAATGGTAATACAAAGCCTCTGGAAAAGTGACATGGCTCCTACAAAAAGAAATTTAGCAAAATCTGTGCTCCTAAATTGAAATGCACCCTCCATTCTGATCCCCGGAATGTGCCTAAAAGGCAGTTAGCATCCACATGTTTGACATTAACATAGTTAGGAGAGCCCAGTTATTTTGTGGGTCTATGGTTCAAGAATCACAAGCTGGGCACAATGTATTGGCTGCTACAATGTATTGGGCACTACAATGGCATATTGGCAATTTTCACTGCAACTTCCACTGTGTTTGCTTCTGAAAAATGCCCATAGCGTAAAAATATTCACTACACCCATAGATGAATTCCCAGAGGAATTCCCAAACTCTAATAGGTCATTTGAGGGGGATTTCCACGGTTTAGTCACATCAGATGCTTTGCAAATGGAGTCCGCAAACGAATCTAATCATATAGCGCTCCTTCACTGCCGTGGGGCCAAACAGTACTGTACAGTCTTGTAATGGAATCCAGCTCACCCACGTCTGACCTCACCGCTCCTCAGACATGGATCCGGCCCTGCCCTGGCCGCAGCAAGGAAAAATGAAGGAAAGCGATCCAGCTGAGTGACCAGGTGATTTATTCAGTGCAGTACAGACATGGCATAGTCGTGGTTAACGCGTTTCTGGCTTAACGCCCTTAATCATAACGATATGATTAAGGGCGTTAAGCCAGAAACGCGTTAACCACGACTATGCCATGTCTGTACTGCACTGAATAAATCACCTGGTCACTCAACTGGATCGCTTTCCTTCATTTTTCAGTACTGCACAGTCCTATATATAGGAATGTCCACAAAGAAAAATTTGTATCCGCTCACCTGAAGTCACAGGAGACCACTGCATCGAAGACTCGTGCAGGGAAATAAAAGTTGGCAGTCTTGTACATAGAGAGATCCAAGGATTCCAGCAACAAAGTCGAGGAAGATATATTAAAATGTAGAAATTTTATTTAAGACATATTAAAAAGTCCAGACATGGTTCAGAGCAAAAACCGAGAGGATGCATTTCGAACTGAATAGTTCTTAGTCTGTCTCTGATTAATCAATGAAATGGACTGATTAAATTAAGCTGAGAACCGGACGTGCATACAACTGGGCGGAGAGAGGAAAAGCAAGAAAAAAGAAAGGAAGAGGAGAGAGGAGAAAAAAAAAAATAATAAAAAAGGAAAGAAAACAAAGTTGATACAAAGACAATAGTAAGGGGTACTTTGCACGCTGTGACATCGCAAGCCAATGCTGCGATGTCGAGCGCGATAGTCCCCACCCCCATCGCAGCAGCGATATCTTGTGATTGCTGGCGTAGCGAACATTATCGCTACGCCAGCTTCACATGCACTCACCTGTCCTGCCATGTCGCTCTGGCCGGCGATCCGCCTCCTTCGAAAGGGGGCGGTTCATGCGGCGTCACAGCGATGTCACACGGCAGGCGGCCGTAAACATGCCGCCCACCTCCTTCCTTCCGCATAGCAGCCGAGACGCAGGTAGGAGATGTTCCTCGCTCCTGCGGCTTCACACACAGCGATGTGTGCTGCCGCAGGAACGAGGAACTACATCGTACCTGTCACTGCACCGGCATTATGGAAATGTCGGACCCTACACCGATGATACGATAATGACACTTTTGCGCTCGTTAATCGTATCAAAAAGGATTTGCACACTACGATATCGACTGCGACGCCGGATGTGCATCACTTTTGATTTTACCCCACCGACATCGCACCTGCAATGTTGTAGTGTGCAAAGCCCGCTTAAGTCATACATAAAGACCAATAACTCAGAGCAAAATTAATAAATCAAAAACATGTCACTCTTAAGGTTCATACCAAGAGGGGATCTAGTACCCATTAAAAAGATCCATTTTGTTTCCCTCCATAATAGGAGTTCTTTCAGATTGCCCCCTCTTTTAGGCAATCTGACCTTTTCCAGAGCGATAACCTGCAAAGTATCTGTATTACCTGCATGTTTTAACAAAAAATGCTGGGATGCCCCAGACAAATTCCTAGTTGTTGTGTGACTGGCATCATAAACATGCTCCGATATCCTCCTTCTTAGAGGGTGCGTAGTGCTGCCGATATACTGCATGCGGCAACTAATGCAGGAGATGGAATAAATTACATGATCGTTACCGCAATTTATCATATCATTAATCCAAAAGGATTTACCGTTGGTGTAAGAAGAGAAATTCTTTGTGCCGATCATGAATTTACATAAGCCGCATGATCTGCACCCGCACTTGTAGGAGCCACGTGTAGGAAGCCAGATATGTTTATCATTTTGATTGGCAGTTTTACGAAAATTGATGTGATCACTAGGGGCTAGTTGGTGCTATATATAGGGTATTGCCATGTTTAACAAAAATTGTGTAACAAATCAGGGGGTCATTTTGAGCCATTTCCCTTTGTGAAAATAAAAAATCTGGGGCTAAAACAGTATTTAGTGTTCAAAAATTGAATTATTAGTTCTTTTCCACAAAATGGTATAAAATTCTGCGACACACCTGAGGTATCAATTTCCTCACTGCTGGAGATTGGTGATATTCGGGATTGGCAGATCCAACTGGACTAAAAAAAAAAAGATTTTGAATCGGACCCCAATATTCTGCTTTAAAATACCCTCAGACACACATCCAGCTAAAGCAAAGCAGGGACTTAGATGGGAGACCCCCTCACCACCTGCAGCAATTGTCCTGCTCCTGTCTTCAGCTCATAGAGTGCTTACCTTTTCCTGCCGGCTGCCGCATCTTTGCCATCTCCTTGGCTCTGCGTTGCCTGCAGCAGTCTGATGAGGTCGCAGCTTGATGACCTCATCATGATTCTGCATGCTGGGCTGCAGGATGACATGCCCATGCCCTACTCTGCCCTACTTGCACTGGCACCATTACATGGCTAATTTACACGTGAGGTGCCTGAGGTGCATCACATGCAAATTAGCCATATGTAGTGCGAGTGTGACTAGTGTGGTGAAGAGGGGGCTGGCCCAGGGCTTAATAAAGCAAAGTAAGTACCCCAGCCAAGCCCGAGCTCCCTCTTCACCGGGCCCCATCAGTAAGGGCAGTAATGCCATGATGTCACCCCTTCTAGCAGGCGGCAGTGCCTGGGCCCACCGGAGGATCCACCAGTTCTCAGACACTAATTGTTTTTATAGGTCTAGCATATGTGTACCTAATTCTTACTATACTTACCATTGTTCAGGATTCTCTACGTACCGTATATAATTTACATATATTTCATTATTTTTATCCTTGATGAGGTCTTCACCACCTTATTTACAATCTGTGTGCTGGTATTTGTCAAACATTTTTTTTCACTTGTACTTGGACAAGCTCTCCCCCTCCCTCATCATTTATTCTTTCATTAGTTTATTTTTTCATTTATATATTTTTTATTACACTATGTTTTATAGTTTGTGACTTTTGTTATTATGATCGAGTTTAATAAAGGTATTTGTACCTGTATCCGTATCTGTATTTCATTGCCTCTTTTTACACACAATTTATTTGAGTTATCTATACATATTCTGTCTCTTATGCTATTCTTTTTCTCATTATTTTGGAACTTCTCTCTTTCATAGGATTTTGAATTTGAATTTTGCCTGATCCACTTATCTCCAGACACTACCATATATTAGATTATATTATATACAGTATAGACCAAAAGTTTGGACACACCTTCTCATTCAAAGAGTTTTCTTTATTTTCATGACTATGAAAATTGTAGATTCACATTGAAGGCATCAAAACTATGAATTAACACATGTGGAATGAAATACTTAACAAAGAAGTGTGAAACAACTGAAAATATGTCTTATATTCTAGGTTCTTCAAAGTAGTCACCTTTAGCTTTGATTACTGATTTGCAACTCTTGGCATTCTCTTGATGAGCTTCAAGAGGTAGTCACCAGAAACGGTTTTCACTTCACAGGTGTGCCCTGTCAGGTTTAATAAGTGGGATTTCTTGCCTTATAAATGGGGTTGGGACCATCAGTTGTGTTGTGCAGAAGTCTGGTGGATACACAGCTGATAGTCCTACTGAATAGACTGTTAGCTGCTTTTTTCTTGCCATAATACAAATTCTAAGTAAAGAAAAATGAGTGGCCATCATTACTTTAAGAAATGAAGGTCAATCAGTCCGAAAAATTGGGAACACTTTGAAAGTGTCCCCAAGCGCAGTGGCCAAAACCAGCAAACGCTACAAAGAAACTGGCTCACATGAGGACTGCCCCAGGAAAGGAAGACCAAGAGTCACCTCTGCTGCGGAAGATAAGTTTATCTAAGTCACCAGCCTCAGAAATCGCAGGTTAACAGTAACTCGCCCACCCCTGGGCTATGGGACACCCGGTGGCGGGGCCCGGCTCCGTGGCCCTGGTGGGTGTCAATTAATATGGCTGGTGACTTGGGGTGAATAAAGTTTATGGTTGTCGTGACGCCACCTGTGGTTTGCGGCTATTAAGCCGCCGCTGCTGTGTGAGGCCTCCGGGGTGATGATATGGCAGCAATGGTGGTACTGCTCCCTACAGTTGGAGCGGTGCCCCGGGGACACTGTTGGTGCTTATTAGTGTCTATGGTGCATAGTAAGGGAGTCGACACCAGAGGGTGCAGTTTCAAGATCTTTACTCACAGTTCTTGGTTATGGCCGACAGGAGCCTTTAGACTACTGGGACCACCGTCAGGGACCTCCGCCGATCCCGGGTAGATCTGGGGGTAAATGCCAGTGCACCCCTCTAATTGTGTCCTTTCTCAGCTGACTTCACTGGCCACCAGCTCTGAAGCTATCTGTGGCCCTGGAATCCCTTCGTTCCCTGCTTGGTGTCACCTGGACCCTCCGAGTCCCAGGGTCTTCACCAGGAAGCGTCACTTTCTTCTTTCTTTAGCTCCTGCCTGACTAGAGCTCTTCTTCTACTCTCTGTTTCTCTCCTTTTCTGTTGCTTTCTTTCTCTGTTGCGGACACTCTGAACTCACAGAGCTCCTTTCTCTTTCACAGCTACATGCTGTCTCCTCACTCTCTCACTCTCTGAGGTAAACTGAAACTCTGACCTTCCTCTCTGCTCTACACTCGGCTGGCTCTTCCCATCCCCCGGTTGCTAAGCTACCACCCTATGGGAGCAGGGATGGGTCTTACGACCCCTCCCAGCATGCAGCATGGGAGGGTTGCTGCCACTGTCCCTGGTCCCAGTGTGTGCCTAGCAATGGGTGTAGTGCAGTTTTACCTGTGAACTGGCATGTACCCCTTTCCTTACCCAGGATGGGACATCACACCTCTGACTGGGGTGCAATGTCTCTGTGGCGACGGAAGCCTCAGGGGCGCCACACTCCCCCACAGCGAATCCCAGCACGTCCTCGGGCTGAAACAACAAAAACAATGGAAGAAACTGCAAAATTTTGTTATGCATAAAACATTAAAACTTTAGGACATTACATCCCTTTATGGGAGGCACATAAATAACACATTCACCGGGGACCACATTCCAGTCCAGTGGCCCGGTAACACATAAACAGGGGGGGTCATCTTCAAAAAGAACAGGGGACAAGGATTCAGGAATAGGGTGTCATCTTCGAAAAGAACAATGGGCAGACATTCAGGGGCTATGTACTGTCCTGACTCCATTAACTCCTTGTCGTCCTCCACCAGGGGCTCCGACCCTTGATGGCACCCACTGGGACTCCGACCCAGCGGCGGTCAACAAGTCAGACAAGGTCCTCCTCCTTCCACTTCTCGTGCTGGGTGGCGTCTCCTGGAGAACTTAAGGACGTTCAACAAAGGCAGGAGGCATAATTTCTGGAGCGGGCCCTTTAAAACTTTCAACTTGAACTTTTAACTTCAGGGGTTAACTTACGGATGCGGTTACCATTGCAGGGGACCGTACTGTGCCAATGTCGTACGGGACACCGGACTTCTTTTCCAGGCACAATACATCCCCGGGCTCTGAACCTCCAGCGGGAACGGTGGCGTGGGCAGCGTACACGGTACCTCTTGATCCCGGTGTGGTGCTTCACAGGGCTCACTCGTCACGGTGCTGTCGGGTCCTGGCTCCCAGCTGAGGAGGGATGCCGTGGAGGTCTGCGTGGCTTTATCTTCACGCGACACGGCTGCTGCAGCGGCCCTCTGTTCCTGGGCCCACACCGCGGCGACCATCCTCTGGACTTCCGCCTTCCAGTCGAGCACCTGCTGCAGTGTCTGTGCTCTCACCCGGACGCAGAATCGACCCAGCTCTCGCTCCAACCAGGCAGCGGTTCCCGCGGGGAGCTCACTCGGGCCGCGATCCTCCACATCAAAGGCCACTCCGCCTCTTCCACTTCGGAGTCCCACCATGCTGCCGACAGGGCTGAACGCAGACATCCGCTCCCCCTTGGTCTTTTCGTGATCCTCGTTCTCCGGCCGGTAAGTCGACTTCTCCTTTCTCTAGGCAGCAAGCTCAACTGTCGAGCAGTAAATTTTCTTTTCAAAGCGCCATTTCTCAATCCTCCTCCGAGCAGGGAGGGGGCGGGGCTTATTTTCGCACTCTTTCCTGCAAGCACACCCCTCTTCTTCCCGCGCTCAGCCAGGCTAATGGCGGCGGTTTTCAAACAGGGAAAGTCTCTTCAGCACAGTTTCTTCAGGCATACAGTACCCGGTGGGACCGGGCACCAAATCCTGTTCGTGACGCCAAAGTTGACTCGCCCACCCCAGGGCTATGGGACACCCGGTGCCGGGCCGGACTACTCTGGGGGTCATCAGTGGTGGCGGGGCCTGGCTCCGTGGCCCTGGTGGGTGTCAATTAATATGGCTGGTGACTTGGGGTGAATAAAGTTTATGGTTGTCGTGACGCCACCTGTGGTTTGCGGCTATTAAGCCGCCGCTGCTGTGTGAGGTCTCCGGGGTGATGATATGGCAGCAATGGTGGTACTGCTCCCCACAGGTGGAGCGGTGCCCCGGGGACACTGTTGGTGCTTATTAGTGTCTATGGTGCATAGTAAGGGAGTCGACACCAGAGGGTGCAGTTTCAAGGTCTTTACTCACAGTTCTTGGTTATGACCGGCAGGAGCCTTTAGACTGCTGGGACCACCGTCAGGGACCTCCGCCGATCCCGGGTAGATCTGGAGGTAAATGCCAGTGCACCCCTCTAATTGTGTCCTTTCTCAGCTGACTTCACTGGCCACCAGCTCTGAAGCTATCTGTGGCCCTGAAATCCCTTCGTTCCCTGCTTGGTGTCACCTGGACCCCCCGAGTCCCAGGGTCTTCACCAGGAAGCGTCACTTTCTTCTTTCTTTAGCTCCTGCCTGACTAGAGCTCTTCTTCTACTCTCTGCTTCTCTCCTTCTCTGTTGCTTTCTTTCTCTGTTGCGGACACTCTGAACTCACAGAGCTCCTTTCTCTTTCACAGCTAGATGCTGTCTCCTCACTCTCTCACTCTCTGAGGTAAACTGAAACTCTGACCTTCCTCTCTGCTCTACACTCGGCTGGCTCTTCCCACCCCCCGGTTGCTAAGCTACCACCCTATGGGAGCAGGGATGGGTCTTACGACCCCTCCCAGCATGCAGCATGGGAGGGTTGCTGCCACTGTCCCTGGTCCCAGTGTGTGCCTAGCAATGGGTGTAGTGCAGTTTTACCTGTGAACTGGCATGTACCCCTTTCCTTACCCAGGATGGGACATCACACCTCTGACTGGGGTGCAATGTCTCTGTGGCGACTGAAGCCTCAGGGGCACCACAACAACAGCTCAGATTAGAGACCAGGTCAATGCCACACAGAGGTCTAGCAGCAGACACATCTCTACAACAACTGTTAAGAGGAGCAGCAGGCCTTCATGGTAAAATAGCTGCTAGGAAACCACTGCTAAGGACAGGCAACAAGCAGAAGAGACTTGTTTGGGCTAAAGAACACAAGGAATAGACATTAGACCAGTGGAAATCTGTCCTTTGGTCTGATGAGTCCAAATTTGAGATCTTTGGATCCAACCACCGTGTGTGATGGTGTGGGAGTGCTTTGCTGGTGAAACTGTTGGGGATTTATTCAAAATTGAAAGCATACTGAACCAGCATGGCTACCACAGCATCTTGCAGCGGCATGCTATTCCATCTGGTTTGCGTTTAGTTGGACCATCATTTATTTTTCAACAGGACAATGACCCCAAACACACCTCCAGGCTGTGTAAGGGCTATTTGACTAAGAAGGAGAATGATGGGGTGCTACGCCAGATGATCTGGCCTCCACATTCACCAGACCTGAAGCCGATCAAGATGGTTTGGGGTGAGCTGGACTGCAGAGTGAAGGCAAAATGGCCAACAAGTGCTAAGCATCTCTGGGAACTCCTTCAAGACTGTTAGAAGACCATTTCCGGTGACTACCTCTTGAAGCTCATCAAGAGAATGCCAAGAGTGTGCAAAGCAGTAATCATATCAAAAGGTGGCTATTTTGAAGAACCTAGATTATAAGACATATTTTCAGTTGTTTCACACTTTTTTGTTAAGTATTTCATTCCACATGTGTTAATTTATAGTTTTGATACCTTCAATATGAATCTACAATTTTCAGAATCATGAAAATAAAGAAAAGTCTTTGAATGAGAAGGTCTGTCCAAACTTTTGGTCTATATTGTATATATGGGTGACTGATATTCTATGGGTGACTATTTATTGTCATAATGGTGATACTCAGACCTCAACTATTTACTGTGACTCTCTCTTAGACATATGTTGTTTGAATAAGACACAATATGTATAGAAAATACCTGATCACTCCTTTGAACATCATATCCTATTGGACATACACAGGTTGTACTAATCACTCTCCCAGAGTAGCAGCAGCAAAACATTATGACCCATAGGTCTCTGCAAGTCATTTATCCCATCATAAACCATTGAACATAGAAAATCCTTATGAGATAAAATCTTTTCAATCATGAAATCATCAATTAACTTTCTTACTCGAGAAGCAAAAAATGACATAACATATTATTTTTCTCAATATCCCAAATATAAATAGCGTAAAAAAAAAAATTAAAAAAAAAGAAAAGTTTTATAACAAAGGAAAAAATTCAATAGACCTGTAGCTAATGCAATTAGTATATATACATATTCTATACATATTGTGTCTTATTCAAACAGCATATGTCTAATATTAAGAGCCACACTGGCTTGAAATGCATAAGACGTTTTTTATCTGCTCTGGATGTCCATCTAACATTAGGTTAGTTTTATGTTTTTTCTAAAATAAAATGAAATTTTAATTAAACCATCTCTGGACATGTTGCTGGATAGGAAACACCTTTCCAAAACCTATTGCCATTCCACTCCTGAACACAGAGCCCACCTCCTTGCACTGTCCTGGACAGAGGAACCAGTTCCAATGATTACCGGGTGAGCGGAAAAAAACTTTTTTACCTTTATTATCTCCACTGGGTATCAAAATACAGGAGCCTCTATGCCATTTTTTCTAATTTATTTATTTTTACACTCCACAACCAATGGCAGTTGCTGGCAAACTGATTGCAATCAATCACAGACACTGTAACAGAGGTGGGTGGGGGAAGCAGTGCATATTCATGAAAGTTAATGAGCAGACCTGGAAGCAGTGTAACGGCTGTGTGGAGACTTAGTAAGTATAACTATTCTGCTCTAATCCCCAATTTGCTTCCTTTTAACCTTTTTATTTATTTTTTATTTTTATCCAGGTGGTCTAACCTAAACAGTAACATGGACTTTCCTGAGACGTTTGTGTTTGAGGTCCATGCATGGACCCTGAACTTTACAGTTCGTGTTCGCCTATCAGTAGTCTCAATATTTTAATACCATGAGCATAGTAGTAAAGGTTGGAAACAGAAAAATGGCCCAGTAACCTATTAGTAACCTAATAAGAGCTAATAAACAATACAATAGAAGTTTATTAAGAATTTATGTTCCTACCACAGGATACTATTATCAATAATACTTTTTACATCTTTAAACTTTTTGCATTCTTCGCGAATGTTACTGTTTAGCCATTTATAGTTGTAATACTTCAAAGAACTTCTCCATCTGAAATAAAAAAAAATGATCAGAAACATAAGTTTTTCTCTTTTGTTGAGTTCCAAAAATTCAATTAGGACATTTCTTGCATAAATCTGCTATATTCCTGTTTAAAATAAAGAGAGTAAATGGTTGCCATTGCAGCTCCCATAGGAATTCTCTACAAGAATTGCCAAGTTACTAAATGGCTAGCTATGCAGTGAGATATATACAGTACTGACAAAAAGTTAGGGATGTTTGGCTGATCCTAAAATTCACTTTGACCTTTTCAAGTGAACTTAACGTGACCTTCTCTAAACTTTTGGATGCGCATGTCCAGCTGTTCAATGCTTCGTGCTTTTTGTATAACTTGCTGTTCTCTAACAAGGAGCTAAATGGCAAAATTCACAAGTGTTTAATCCATGAATCACCCAGTAAATTTTGGGGTTCAATTAGAATTGGTATTTAATACCTTTACCCTCGGGGCAATTTTCTGGTTTTGTTTATTTCCTCCTCTTCTTCCAAGAGCCATAACTTTTTTTATGTTTCCGTCAGTATAGCCATATGAGGGCTTGTTTTTCGCGGGATAAGTTGTACTTTTGAACCACACCATTAGTTTGCCCCATTTTGTATTTGAAAACTGAAAAAAATTCTAAGGCTATGTGTCCACAGGAGAATGTAGCTGCGGATTTTTCTGCATCAAAAGCTTTCCCGCAAAATTCGCACCTTTTCAAAGGTGCGGATTTGCCGCGGATTTACCGCGGAATTGCCGCGGATTTGATGCGGATTTTGGTGCGGATTTTTTTTTATTTTTTTCCCAATTTTAAAGCCAAAATCCGGATGAAAATCCGCAACAATAATTGACATGTTGCAGATTTTTCCGGACGAAAATCCGCACGATTTCCGCTGCGGAAAAATCCGCAGCGTGGACACAGCATTTCCAAAATGCCATAGAAATGGCTGGGGAGTAGCTGTGCTGCAGATTTTTGGGAAATCCGTGGCTTTTCCGCGAGAAATCCACGGCAAAATCCGCACATTTTCCGCAGCATGGGCACATAGCCTTAATGTGGTGAAATTGCAAAAGAAAAAAATGCAATTGCAAGATTGTTTTTTTTGTCTATTTACCCTGTTCAATATTTTGAAAACTGACCTGGCAATACGATTCTTCAGATCAGTATGAGTTCAAAGATACCAAACATGAATAGTTTTACTTTTATTTAAGTGGTGAAAAAAATCCAGAAAAGAATTGCGCTTTTGTCCCCATTTTCCGAGACCTGTAGCATTCTCATTTTTCAGGATCTGGGCCTGTGTGATGGCTTATGTTTTATGTCTTGAGCTGGCGTTTTTAATCATACCATAAATATGATGATTTGATCACCTGTTATTGCATTTTAATGCAATGTTGCGGCAACCAAAAACCTGTAATCTTGTGTTTGTAATTTTTTCTTGCTACGCTGTGTACCGATAAGATTAATTGATTTTATATTTTGATCGATTGAGCATTTCTGAGTGCAGCAATATCAAATATGTGATTTTTATTATTATTGTTTTAGTTTTTTAATATGTTTTAAAACTCTTTTTTTACTTTTTATATTGATTTTACTAGTTCCCCTAGGGGACTTTATGACTGCACAGTTCGATCTCTTGTGCTTTATTGACGCTCTGAGGAGCAGAAATGCTGATTTCCTGTGAGTGCCGGGGCTCTGTCAGCATTCACAGGAAGTGAGTCATGGCAGGGGTCATCATCTGACCACGTACTGCCATCCCCACCCATTGGCACCCTGTGGTCATGGAAAATGGCGCGATCCCCGCCAGAGTGCATTAAATCACACTGTCAGAGTTTCACAGCATGATCTAAGGGGTTAAAAGGCACAGGTGGATCTCCGATCCATCTGCTCCGTTTAGCCTCACATGTCTGCTGATCAGATCAGCAGACAAGTGTGGAGATTACCTCAGTAATGGGATAGCCACGGCCAAGGACATAAAGGGCTTAAACAGTCCTTCTCATCATGCTGTTAACATTTTGATATCATGAGACCAAGATGACACCTCACAATTGATCAACAGTATGTCACCATTGCGAGGCTTCAAGCAGGATGTTCTCATATGGAAGTAGCCACTGAGCTTTGAATATTACAGTGTCATCAGCAGGTTGCAACAGAGATACAGAGAGACTGGAAGAGTCACAGAAAAGCCTAGAAGTGGACATCCTTTGGCCACATCCCACACTGATGACCGCTTTATTGTGAAAAATGCCCTTCGGAATGCCACACAGACCATTCAAAACCTTTTACATCAGCATAGTCTGTATGCTAAATGACCTACGAGGGTACCTGAACACACAACAAAATGAGAAACTGTAAGACAGAGAAGTGCAGATAGGGTCTTATCCAATGGACTAATATGGGTATATGCAGAGTGTGTGCTCACCTTGCTGAGTTGTGTAGCACACAAAAAAGTCAGAGCCTATAACCAGCTGCTGCACGAACCATGAGCCGTTAGGCTTAAAGCTATGCAGGAAAACCAGGAAAATGGCCTGGTGATGACTGCGCTGCTGGAAAGTAGCAGAGACCAATGCACTTTGTCCAGAAGAAGAGTGGTTTATTTCTTAACGCGTTTTGAAGTGGTCACACTACTTCCTTAGAAAAAATCATAGACATGTCTGTTTTTGATCATTTTCATGGATTTGTCATGGCTCAAAATCACTCATATAAATTTATAAGCCATTGAAAATCAAATATCACATTCATATGTCATTTGTATGATGTCTGTTCTTAATATTGGGTATTGGGTGGAAGAAGCTGTCCAAATATGCAAAAGAAGTCACTTATGAAACACTAATGAAATACTGAAAGAATACTGATGAAAATTTGATCCAAAACAGTGATGAAAAAACAAACGTCTGAACAAATTCTTAAGGTGTGCTAGAAAGCCCCTTTTCAGCAGCTATATGTCCAGCTATTCTATAAATTCCCCCACTTGGCAGCTACAGTGTTAATAACATCTTGCTTGGGAGACAGTAGCACATTTTTTGTGATGGATCAATGACCTGACCACAAAGTGAGAAGGGAAGGCTGGAGACTGCTCTGATGTTTCCAGGTCGCAGTTTCTGGGCAAGTAATATTTTGTGACATGCTGATTTTTTTCTGCCCAAACCTAGCAAACATGGCATAGACTCAAGCAAAATGGCTGCTATCCAAACATACAGTTACAATAAAAAATATTCAACTCATATAGCAAGTAGGTTTCTTAGCAAAATTTACAAACATTCTACTGTTTCCAATAAATCAACTATGTAATTATCTCATCACAACTAATGAAACAGATTGATTCTCCAAATTTAACACAAAATACCACTTTTATTGACTAGTGCAGTTTCCAAAATTTTCAACCTACTGAGTAGAGTTGAGCAATGTTCGAGTCGAACGGTTCACCAATTTCATGCTTGAGTGATTTTGGGCGGCGTGCGAGTCGTTCGACGAACTCGAACGATTTGCTTAAAGTTCGGCAGTTCGAGTTACATTCGAGAATGGTTCGATCACCAAAAGCGTGGCTTTTCACAGTAAGTATGTGCACACGTTGCATATCTGCATGCGTCCTGCGTCCCCAGCACAATCCCTCTCTCTTTCCTACTCACCGATCACGGGCGCGGCGCTGCACGGCTGTCACAAATCTCCGGCGTCTTTTCCTCTTTTGAAAATGAATGCCGCTTTATTATTCAATCAGGTATTCCGTGCCTTCCCCGCCCACCGGCGCCCATGATTGGTTGCAGTCAGATACGCCCCCACGATGAGTGACAGCTGTCTCACTGCAACCAATCACAGCTGCTGGTGGGCGGGTCTATATCGTTCAGTAAAATAAATAAATAATTAAAAAAAAAAGAATACGTTCCCCCCCCAATTTTGATACTAGCCAGGATAAAGCCACACGGCTGGAGGCTGGTATTGTCAGGATGGAGAGCACCACGTTATGGGGAGCCCACCACCCTAACAATATCACCCAGCAGCCACCCGGAATTGCCGCATCCATTAGATGCGACAGTCCCGGAACTCTACCCAGCTCATACCGAATTGCCCTGGTGCAGTGGCAATCGAGGTAATAACGGGGTTAATCATGACAAGTGTCTCCCCGAGATACCTTCCATATTTAACCTGTAAAAGAAAGTAAATAAACACACACACAACGAAAATTCCTTTATTTGGAATAAAAGGCAAAAAAACACCTCATTTACCTTTATTAATCCCGAAACAACAATCCAGGTCCGAAGTAATCCACACGACGCTGTCAGCTCTGCTACATGAAGATGACAGCGAGCCCCGTAGAACACGAGCGCTCTGTGTCCTCTCCACGCATCACCTGAAGTGAGCCGTGCTGTCAACGGGGACTTCACTCTGCAATGCAGAGGTCAAGATAACCAAATCTTCCTATGTTTCTCAGTAGAGGCAGTGGCTCAATGGTTAGAGCTACTGCCTAGGAAGTATTAGTTCACGAGTTCAAGTCCCAGCCGCCCCTGTAAAGAATTTAATTTATTGTTAAATTATAATTATTATTTATTTCTAATTATAATTTAATATAATTTAATTATGCACTGAGGGGAGGAGCCGGACATCAGCTGTGAGCCGCGGGACACACCTCTAAAATTGGAGCAGTTCACGGAATGAGGCTGCATTGCTCTCTCCTCTCTCTCTTCTCTCTCTCTTCTCTCTCTCTCTTCTCTCTCTCATCTCTCTCTCTTTTTCTCTCTTTTTCTCTCACTCTCTTGTTCTCTCTTTTTCTTTTTCTTTCTCTTTCTCTCTCTTTCTCTCTTTTTCTCTCTCTTTCTCTCTCTTTTTTCTCTCTCTTTTTCTCTCTCTCTTTCTCTCAGTGTCTTTCTCTTTCTCTCTCTTTTTCTCTCTTTCTCCCTCTCTCTCTCCTCTCTCTTCTCTCTCTTCTTTCTCTCTCTCTTCTCTCTCTCCTCTCTCTTCTCTCTCCTCTCTTCTCTCTCCCTTCTCTCTCATCTCTTTTCTCTCTATCTTCTCTTTTCTCTCTCCTTTCTCTCTCTTTTCTCTCTCTTTTCTCTCTCTCAGACCTGGCGATGATCAGCAGATGCGGTCACCTGACGGCATCAGCTGACACTATAAGTCGAGCGGCCGGCTACACTATCAGCTGCTGCTGTCGTACAGGAAACTGCACAGAAGTGTGTAGTTTTATTTTTTTGCACTGATGCATCAGCTGATTGTATAAAAGCTGTTGATACAATCAGCTGCTGTGTTATGTGATTCAGGCCCTTGAACCTGACACATTATATGATCACTTTGCCTTCCAGCAAACCGATCAGATGATATTGGATCCGGATTGGACAGCGCGGGACCCTTGACCCAGGATTACTGCGGAGGGGGGGTTCTTTATTTCAATAAAGATGGAGTCACTAATTGTGTTGTGTTTTATTTCTAATAAAAATATTTTTCTGTGTGTTGTTTTTTTTTATCTGTACTAGAAATTCATGGTGGCCATGTCTAATATTGGCGTGACACCATGAATTTCGGGCTTAGGGCCAGTTGATAATATACAGCTAGCCCTAACCCCATTATTACCCAGCAAGCCACCCGTCACCAGGGCAGCTGGAAGAATTGGATACAGCGCCTGAAGATGGCGCTTCTATGAAAGCGCCATTTCCTGGGGTGGCTGCGGACTGCAATTCGCAGCAGGGGTGCCCAGAAAGCTTGGGCACTCTGCGCTGCGATTCCAATCCCCAGCTGCCTAGTTGTACCTGGCTAGACACAAAAATTGGGCGAAGCCCACGTAATATTTTTTTAAATTATTTCATGAAATTCATGAAATAATTAAAAAAAAAAGAGCTTCCCTATATTTTTGTTTCCCAGCCGGGTACAAATAGGCAGCTGGGGGTTGGGGCAGCCTGTAGCTGCCTGCTGTACCTGGCTAGCATACAAAAACATGGTGAAGCCCACGTCATTTTTTTGGTGGGCAAAAAACTCCTGCATACAGTCCTGGATGGAGTATGCTGAGCCTTGTAGTTCTGCAGCTGCTGTCTGCTGTCTGTCTGTATGGAGGACAGCAGACAGCAGCTGCAGAACTACAAGGCTCAGCATGCTCTATTCACTAGTGCAGGGTTCCCCAACTCCAGTCCTCGAGGGCCGCCAACAGTGCATGTTTTCAGGATTTCCTTAGCATTGCATGGGTGTTGGAATCATCAACTGTGCAGGTGATTAAATTATCACCTGTGCAATACTAAGGAAATGCTGAAAACCTGCACTGTTGGCGGCCCTTAAGGACTGGAATTGGGGACCCATGCACTAGTGTATGCAGGAGAGCAGACAGCAGCTGCTGAACTACAAGGCTCAGCATAGTCCATCCAGGACTGTATGCAGGAGTTTTTTGCCCCCCAAAAAAATGACATGGGCTTCGCCATATTTTTGTATGCTAGCCAGGTACAGCAGGCAGGTACGGCTGCCACCAACCCCCAGCTGCCTGTTTGTACCTGGCTGGGAACTAAAAAAATAGGGAAGCCCTTTTTTTAATTATTTCACGAATTTCATGAAATAATTAAAAAAAAAATCGACATGGGCTCTGCCCCATTCTTGTGTCCAGCCAGGTACAACTAGGCAGCTGGGGATTGGAATCCACAGCACAGGTTGGCCTGCGCTTTCTGGGCCACTCTGCTGCAAATTGCAGTCTGCAGCCGCCCCAGAAAGTGGCGCTTTCATAGAAGCGCCATCATGTGGCGCTGTATCCAACTCTTCCAGCAGCCCTGAAGCCGGGTGGCTTGCTGGGTAATAATGGGTTACTACTAGCTTTGTTTTACTAGCTAGTATTAAGCCAGAGATTCTTAATGTCAGGCAAGTTTGACCCGGCCATTAAGAATCTCCAATAAAGGGTTAAAAAAAAGGCACCACACAGAGAAAAATACTTTAATAGAAATAAATACACAGACACACTTAGAGACTCCATGTTTATTATTCCCTCTCATCCCTCCACGATCCTGGTCTTCTGTCTTCTTTCTCCTTCAACCTATGCAGCTCTGCTACATCAGACAGCACTGCACGGGAGGAAGATGCTGCTGCTCCCCGTGCAGTCTAATCACTCAGTGAGTGAGCAGAGGCTGCGGGTTGTAAGCGCTGACGTCACCGCTGCCACCCTTGCTAAAGTAATCTGACAGGCGGGTTACTATAGCAATGGTGCTCCAATCACGTGATTCCCGGTGCCGCAATTCACCGGTTGTGGCAGCAGCCAGTCCTTGCATGTGGGCTGACTCTGTAAAGAGCGCCCACATGCAGGAATGGGGAAGCCGACCATGTGCCAGAGCATCTCGCCGGTACACGGAGATGCACATAGGAGCACCGCGTACCGGAGAGATGCACTAACAGGACCTAGCATGACGTCTAGCCATGTGACCAGTCTGTAACCAATGAGATAATAGACACGTGACTGGTCACATGCTATTTTGACGTCATGGAAGGTCCTATCATCAGTGCTGGTTACCGGGAAGACGCAGCGATTATCGGAAGGAAAAGCAGCAGGAGACAGAGTGCAGGACGCGTCACGGGGACCTGTAAGTGTAATGGCAATGTTTATTAACTGTATGTGTACATTTATAATGTGTTTTTATGTGTTTGTGTTTGCCTGCCATTGTTTTCAATGGGGTTCGAAGGGGTTCGGCGAACGTTCGCCGACTGAGCCTCCGTTCGACGAACCAAACCGAACTAGAACTTTAGGGGGCTGGCTCATCTCTACTACTGAGTATATGCCTCATAAGAGCACACCTATGTAAATCAGGTGTTGGCTGAAGCTCACCTGATGGAACTAATCAAGGGATTTATTAGTTGTATCAGGTTTGTCCTAGATAAAATACATCAAATAATTGGAATGGCTTTGGGATTGTTGACTGTTACATTTATTGGCATGTTTAAAGACATGTTGTGCCTGAAACGCGTAGACACTTACCTGGTCTACTTATGGATCTAAATGGACATTTTTTCCATGGCTTTTAACCTTTATTCATAATAAAGCTATGTTTTAAATTTTACTGAGCGGTGCTGGAATCTCCATTTTTTTCTAATTCGTTTTAAAATATGGCTAAGTGAAGAGAGTGGCCTAAAATAATAACAGAAGAGATCTTTGCTTTGCAAAAGCAAGTAAAATGATTAGGGATGAGTAGATCAATCAGCAGAGGATTGAGTTTGAGTCAAATTTCCTGAAATTTGTGGTTTTATGCAAATTTGAACACTCTGAGATTCAATTGCAAAAGAAAGCTTGCCCAGTACCATTTCCCACACTGCTGAAGCATTAGAGAGTGGGCTAATGTTTTTTTTTTGTGTGGCTGTGTGAGTTTCCCCATAATGCCATATAGCTATGAATCCTAGTGGAAATACCTTGTACAGTGGGGGTCAGTACCTGCGCCTCTTTAGAGTAGCAGTTCCTAGTGGAGCACAAGTTGGTATCTCACTCTCATTTAGAGTGCAAGCTCTTGAAGTCAGCAGGGTCCTTTCTCTCCTCTGTAGAGTGTAAGCTCTTATACTCATCGGGGTCCTTTCTTCTGTAGTGCTTAAGCTCTTTTGGTCAGCAGGGTTCTCTCAATCTCCTCTCCCCCACATGCACTTACAATGTTTTAAGTATCAAGGTTTTAATTTGCATGATAAAGGCTCACATGCATGTTAGCTGAGTTTAAGTAGAGTGGGTGCAAGTGTTGCAGTTTCTCCTAGGCATTAGAGTCTAAGGTGCCCAAAATGTTCTTTTGACTTAATTTAGAAGAATTGTGATAGTTGGGGGCCTAGATGGATATATATTACATTGGCGCCCATAAGCTTCCAGTTATGCCACTGCACATATGCATACCCAACTTGTTGGTTACACATCACAACTGAGGGACTGAGCATGAAGGTTATAGTACAACAAAAATAGTTTATATTATTAGCTTGAAAGTTATATTTCAGTAATGTGACCAGTCTTGGTAGTTTGCTATTAAGAGGCACAGAGCTTGATAGTTTCAGTATAATGGGCAACCATCTGTTCAGATAAAAAACAGCCAGAACACCCTATTAAACTCCGCGGAACTACTCTGGCAATTATCACTGCACATCTCTTACAGTATGATCGCATGCTTCAGTCAATCCTTTGCTATCTCAGGCCACATGAAGCTCTCAGTTTAGGCTGACACTCACTGCTTATCATTGAATTTTGCAGAGGTGGTCACTACCATGTATAGCTTCTTTCACATTCTCAGCCCACAGGGCCACTCAGCATTTAGTTCACATTACCACTGCTCCTCTGTTTTAGGCTTAAGGTCCACTTAACTCAACAGCAACTGTATCTGTCATTATCTTACACCACATACTCATTTTACAGGTATTTTCAGGCAAATTGGTGTGGGACAACAGGTCACTCTACAGGGTATATATAAACAGGTTCTATCTTTATGTCAGGGAGTTCCTCGAGTTAACCTACAGTTAATGATCTAATGATCAAGGTGTGGTCTGTAACCATTTGGTTTTCCAGATCTCATTCTGGCTCTCCAGACTCAGGCTGCAGAATTGAGCAGCTCTCTCTTAATTAACCAACTGACTAGTTTTGCACATTTGCACATTTAACGTAGCACCATCAGCTTCTGATCATGAAATCCGCAAACCAAGCATTGTATCCTCTATATAACAACCCCTGGGTGGTGCCCCACTTATGGTGTCCTGCACAGGTAAGTGGTAATGTGGCGCCCCAGGACCTGGTCGCCACAACAGCATTGCCCTCCCAAAGGGTTAATGCTGAGCCTGGAGGTAATTGGGAGGTCCATTGGCCAGCAAGTTTAACATCCAACGCAGTTCTCCCTCCGGCCAGCAGGGGGAGCTCTGAACCTGGGATTCCAGGGAGGATCCCCTTAAGTCTGATCTGGGGGAGGAAGTAGTGGTCAGTCTGTAGAGAGCAGTAGAAGTGAACAGACGCAGAGTGAGCTGTCCTGTGAATCTGGAGCCTAGAGCTAGAGTAGCTTGGCCCAGAGAAGCAGGAGTAGCTGAGAGGCAGCGGAGAGACTCGGACATCGGAGTCTGTGGCCACCAGGGCTTAAACATACTCCCTGGTAGCCGAATCCGAAGGGCAGGAGAGCTGCAAGCACCTGGCCCATAAACATCCCAAAAGCACAGCTGCAGCATCAAGGCCCGGTGTGGACTTCAGCAGAGAAGCACCAGAGAGAGGGCCTGCGCAGCCTGCTACAGAGGGAAAGGGACGTACCATCAGTCCCAGCAGCAAGAGGGCCATTGCTGGATTCAGAGAAGCAGGGTCCTAGCATAACAAAGAAAAGCACAGGAGTAGGCCTCATACTCAGCTGGCCAGAAAGATCACCCCAAGTACTTCCAGGCCGACCGGATCCCCATCACCACCTGTAACGGTCTCCCAGGACTGGACTGTTTCCAAAGTAAAGAGGAAAAGGTAAAGAGACTGTTGTTTGTGCCTGGTTCTTTCATTGCCTGTCGGCCCTGCACCGTGTTAGCCACACAACCTCATAGACTTCCACGAGCACTAACAGTGTCCCCGGGGCTCCGCTCCACCTGTGGGGAGCAGTACCACCATTGCTGCTATAACATCACCCCGGAGGCCTCACACAGCAGCGGCGGCTTAATAGCCGCAGACCACAGGTGGCGTCACGAACACCAACTTTATTCACCAAGCCACATATTTTACTGACACCCACCAGGGCCACGGAGCCGGGCCCAGCCACCACTGACTACCACCGGACTAGTCCGGCCCGGCACCGGGTGTCCCACAGCCCTGGGGTGGGCGAGTCAACTTTGGCGTCACGAACAGGATTTCGTGCCCGGTCCCACCGGGTACTGTGCGCCTGAAGAATTGCGCTTAAAAGACTGTGTTACTGCGTGTTTCACTGTTTGAAAACTGCCGCCGCCATTAGCCCCGCTGAGCGCAGGAAGAAGGGGGGCGTGCCTGACAAAGAGCGCGAAGGGAGCGCGCCATCAGAGCAGAGCGCTGTTAACCCCGCGCGACCCAGAAGGGAATTTGAAAAGTGAACGGAGCCTGGTAAGGTTCACTAAGGGGGAGGAAGATGTCCGACTCAGAGGGAGGGCAGGTGGCTGCCATAGCCCGAGACGCCGCAGCACCAGCCGACGCAATCCCAGTCGCCGTCGCCCCAGCCCCCGCTGTAGCGCCGGTAATGCCGATCACAATGCCGTACATCCCGGGAGCGGAATGGCTGCCGCAGTACTCCGGGGAGTCCCATACCTTGAGCGACTTCAGAGAAAGTCTGCACAGCTTGTTCCGGGTGTATCCTCTGACTGAGAGCCAGAAGGTGGGCATACTAATGGGGCAGCTAGCCGGCGCGGCCCAGCGTGAAGTGAAGTCCTGGCCTGATACAGATAAAGGGACAGTAACCCAGATACTGGCCAAGCTAAAGAGTACTTTTGACACCCGCACCGCAGCAGAAATAAAGATGAGATTCTTTGGGTGCAAACAGCGGGCCACAGACAGCATAAGGGACTATGCCTTAAACTTGCAGGAGGCCCTGAAAGCAGTTAAACAGGTGGACCCAGAGAGTGTACGTGAAGAACACAAACTCCTAACTGAGCAGTTCATAGAGGGGCTCCTGTCAGATGCCCACAGGACCCAGCTGCGTATCATGGTCCTGCAGAACCCTGCTCTGGACTTTGCAAAGTTTAAGGACCAGGCCATCCGGGTACTGAGAGAATCTACACCGAATGACCCAGTATCCCTCCGGCCTCTTGCTATCACGTACCCTGGGGTGGTGCCTGCAACACCAGCTGCTGCAGGGGCCGAGGCGCAGTCCCTGGAAAAGGATCCCACTGCAGAGCTCAGACAGCAGGTCCGGGAGCTGACCAAAACTGTAGCTGCCCTTGCCAAGACCGTGCAGTCTCTACAAGTGACCCCATCACCTGCAAGAATCGAGTTGGCCTCCAGTCCAGATGACGTCCCATGGATGCGACAGAGGAGGATTCCGCCGACCCGAGGCAGAGACACAGACCGGTACGATTCAACGGGACAACCGATCTGCCGCCGCTGCAGCCAGGCGGGCCACATTGCACGACACTGTCCTTTAAATGGGCTGAGCCTGGGGCCAGGAGCCGACCCCCAGGGGTAAGGAAGCCCGGCTCAACCCCCAGCCGCAGCAAGTATGTGGGAGGACGACCGGTCCTTCCTATTGTGCTGGATGGGATCCCTTTGAATGCTCTCCTGGATACGGGGTCCCAGGTAACAACCATCCCCTATAAACTGTACAAAAGATATTGGGCTGATTCAGACATTGACCATGGCCCAGATGATGATTTAACAATTGTGGCCAGTAATGGTCAGCCCTTGCCTCAAATTGGGTACAAAGAAGTAACCATTAAAGTGGGGCGGGTAGAATTGCCATGTCAGGGGATGATAATTGTAGATATTGATCGCAAAGAATCTGACCCACTGCTAACCATTGGTACAAATGTGATAGAAAATTGTATTGCCGAAGTGATAATTTTGTTGCAACAGGCGTCTGAAACTGCCAGCTCCGGGCAGCAGCGTGCCCTACAGAGGGAGATCCGAGCCCTGATGAGGAGGCAGCAGGTAGAGCTGGCCGGAGGAGAAATTGGCAGTGTGAGGGTAAGTGACCCCCTCCCCATTGCAATACCCCCAAGAAGTGAAATGTTGATATGGTGTCGGGCAGCAATAGGCCTCAAGGGTCAGGACTAGCATGCCTTCGTAGAACCGGTGTATTCAGACAGTAGGCCTGGAGTCCTGATAGCCAGAGGGGTAGCAGATGTCCGCAAGGGGAGAGTGCCCGTCCGTGTCCTGAATTGTGGGGAGGAGGAAGACAAATTGCCCCGGTACGCCACGGTCAGCAACAATACCATCAAAGCAGTGGAACCCTTGACCCCGTCCGACCAGGCGGAAGACAATGGCTCCAAGGGGCAGCTGGAAGACTGGTGCCAAAAATTACATGTGGGCACCGACTCCACCCCCTCACACCAAAAGCATGGGGTTTACCGGGTGGTACAGGAGTACGAGCGGGTCTTCAGCAAACACCCCCTAGATTTTGGGCAGGTGAAAGGGGTTAAACATCAAATTCCCACGGGTGATCATCATCCCATTAAAGAGAGATACCGCCCTGTACCCCCCGCACAGTATCAGCGTGCCAAAGAAATGTTACGGGAAATGAAGGAGGCTGGGGTTATCAGAGATAGTTGTAGCCCCTGGGCAGCTCCACTAGTGCTCGTAAAGAAAAAAGATGGTACAATGAGAATGTGTGTAGATTACCGGCAAATTAACCGCATTACACATAAAGATGCTTATCCACTGCCCAGAATAGAGGAGTCACTAACAGCCTTAAAGTCAGCTAACTATTTCTCCACCTTGGATCTCACCAGTGGGTATTGGCAGGTTCCCGTGGCAGAGGCGGACAAGGAGAAGACTGCATTCACGACACCAATGGGCCTCTGTGAGTTCAACTGTATGCCATTCGGGCTCTGTAACGACCCAGGGACATTCCAAAGGTTGATGGAGTGCTGCTTGGGCCACCACAACTTTGAAACCGTGCTGTTGTACCTGGATGACGTCATAGTCTACTCCAAGACTTATGAAGACCACCTGAGGCACTTAGCAGAAGTGTTTGAGTCCTTGTCGAAATATGGCCTGAAGATAAAGCCGTCCAAATGTCACCTCTTGAAGTCAAAGGTACAGTACCTGGGTCATGTGGTCAGCGCAGAGGGTGTGGCACCTGATCCGGAGAAAGTCACCGTAATCAAGGACTGGCCAAGACCCACCACGGTAAAGGAGGTGCGGCAGTTCCTTGGGCTGGTGGGCTACTACCGAAGGTTCATTGATGGTTTCACCAAGATAGCAGCGCCCCTTCAAGATCTCCTGGTGGGCCAGCCAAAGCAGGCTAAGAAGCAGAGCCCTCCATTTGAATGGAGCAGCCAACTAGAAACATCCTTTGTCCGGCTGAAAGGGGCTCTCACGGGAGAAGAAATTCTGGCCTACCCTGACTACAGCCAGCCGTTTGTACTGTATACAGACGCCAGCAACGTGGGAATGGGAGCAGTTCTGTCCCAGGTGCAGGGAGGCAGAGAGAGGGTGATAGCATACGCCAGTAGGAAGCTTCGGCCCACAGAAAGGAATCCAGAAAACTACAGTTCCTTCAAGCTGGAGTTCCTCGCTATTGTTTGGGCAGTGACTGAACGCTTCAAGCACTATCTGGCATCGGCCAAGTTCACCATCTTCACGGACAACAATCCGTTGACACACCTGGCAACAGCCAAGTTAGGTGCGTTGGAACAGCGATGGATGGCCCGGCTGTCTAACTTTGACTTTACCATCAAGTATCGGGCTGGCAAGAAGAATAACAATGCTGATGCGCTGTCCAGAATGCCTCACTTACCCGAGTCTGGAGAAGACCTGGATGAACTCGAAGAGATAGAGTTACCGGCTTTCCATCACCAAGGTGTTTCCCAGTGTGAGCATGCTGTAGGAGTGAAGCGCTCGAGCCAGCACGAGGTCTCGGTCAACCCATTACTCCACCATAATTGGGAAGAGACACAGAACGGTGAGCCGGCCGTGCGATTGGTCAAAGAAAAGCTAGCACAAGCTGAGACTCATCTTGGCCCAGATGCTCCAGAAGAAGCCCAGCAGTTGTGGAAGGAGAGGGGACGACTGTTCACCTATCAAGGCAAGCTCTGTAAGAGATATGTCAACTGGCGAACGAATGAACTCGTCTGGCAGATAGTGGTTCCGCAGAGGGATGCTCCAATGGTCCTAGCAGCTTATCATGATAATGCAGGATACTTCGGGTGGAAGAAGTTGGAGACCCTACTCCGTGATCGGTTCTACTGGGTGCACATGAGAAAGACAGTCGAGAAGTGGTGCCGAGACTGTGGTCCGTGTAACCTGAGGCGGAAAGATGATGCCAGCCAGAGGTCTCCCCTACAGCCAATTGTCACGAAGCAGCCCCTGGAGTTGGTGGCCCTGGACCATGTGAAGTTAACACCAAGCCGGTCAGGCTATGTGTACGCCCTCACCATTGTGGACCATTACTCTCGTTTCCTGGTAGTAGTGCCAGTGAAGGACCAGACAGCCAGAACAGCAGCGAGAGCATTTCAGGCCTACTTTTGTCGACCTCACGGTTACCCTGAAAGGGTACTGACCGATCAGGGTCCTGCATTCGAGGCAGAAGTGTTCCAAGAGTTCTGTAACATGTACGGTTGTAAGAAAATCAGAACCACACCGTACCACCCCCAAACCAATGGATTGTGCGAGAAGATGAACCATGTGGTTATTGACATGCTCAAGACTCTACCTTTGGAAGAAAGAAACCAATGGCCAGAAAAGTTACCAGATCTGGTAGACTTGTACAACCATATCCCGGTAAATTCGACCAACTGCAGCCCTGCTTACCTGATGCGAGCCAGACCTGGCAAGTTACCTGTAGACTTTGAGATGGGGACTGTGTCACCTGAGGCGGTTCAGGAAATAGAGGATTGGGATACAGAGCGGCAGCAGCGGTACCGTAAGGTCCAGGAATGCGTAGAGAGGAGCCTGTCTCAAGCAAGAACGAGACAAGAGCAGCATTACAATCAAACAGCCCCAGCAACTCCCTTAGCATCTGGAGAACAAGTCCTCAAGAAGAAGCGGAGGACGCATAAATTGGATGATCAGTGGGAAAACGAGCCCTACACCATTATCCCCTCCAACTTTGACAATAGTAAGGTATGCCTCATAAGCAAGGATGAAGGCAAGACCTATCAAGCAGTTTCTCGGGACCACCTGAAAGCGTGCCCTGAACGGTGCAGAACCCAAAAAGAAGTAGAAGAAGTACAAGAAAGTCCCCAAAGTCAAGAAAAAGAGGAAGAGATGATCCAAACAATCCTTGGAAAATTCCCCAAAACTTGGACCCGAATAAACAATGCCATAGTGGTACCAGTCTTGACGTTCCCGCAGTTGGTCGAGCCAGAAACAGAAAAGGTTCCAGATCCACCTAAAGAACCAGCCGCTCCAACACGAGGTGACACGCCAGCAGTGGGACAGGAGGTTCAACACCCTGCCAGTGGTGAACCTGCCGTACCCTTGGCGAATCTGAGATCCTGTAGGCAACCGACATGTATCCCTGTCAGGGTTAGGCCTACCAATCACACGGGGGGGGCGGACACTCTAAGTAGTCAGGGACAAACCCCAGAGCTACGCCGGTCCCAACGTAGCACTCGGGGACAGCCCCCTCCAAGGTATAGAACATAGAAAGTAAAATACCTAACAGAATGTAAATAGTTATGTGAAATGTCTGTAATGTTGTGTATAAAATGCTTTTTTGTCTTAGGCGATTAAGTAAATGGACAATTGGGCCACTGGACTATGGGTGGCCAACACCTAAATTGTTCATAGTTAGCACCCGTGTGCTCAACACCCCTGAAGAAAAACCCGTCCGGCGTGCATAGAGTGGGGTCATCAATGCTCTGACGCATGCCCAGAGCCTACGTTGGGGGTTTGATCGCGGCTGGTCCCCCATGGAGCAGTGTAATGGACACCCGGCAGGGAGCCACACTGGACTCTTATAGTAGTGTTTAAGTTTGTAACGTTTAAGTAATGTGCCTCCCATAATGGGATGAGATGTTGTAACATGTTGTGTTTGTTTTCACAGTCCGGGAGTACTGAATTTAACTAAGGGGGAGTGTGGCGCCCCAGGACCTGGTCGCCACAACAGCATTGCCCTCCCAAAGGGTTAATGCTGAGCCTGGAGGTAATTGGGAGGTCCATTGGCCAGCAAGTTTAACATCCAACGCAGTTCTCCCTCCGGCCAGCAGGGGGAGCTCTGAACCTGGGATTCCAGGGAGGATCCCCTTAAGTCTGATCTGGGGGAGGAAGTAGTGGTCAGTCTGTAGAGAGCAGTAGAAGTGAACAGACGCAGAGTGAGCTGTCCTGTGAATCTGGAGCCTAGAGCTAGAGTAGCTTGGCCCAGAGAAGCAGGAGTAGCTGAGAGGCAGCGGAGAGACTCGGACATCGGAGTCTGTGGCCACCAGGGCTTAAACATACTCCCTGGTAGCCGAATCCGAAGGGCAGGAGAGCTGCAAGCACCTGGCCCATAAACATCCCAAAAGCACAGCTGCAGCATCAAGGCCCGGTGTGGACTTCAGCAGAGAAGCACCAGAGAGAGGGCCTGCGCAGCCTGCTACAGAGGGAAAGGGACGTACCATCAGTCCCAGCAGAAAGAGGGCCATTGCTGGATTCAGAGAAGCAGGGTCCTAGCATAACAAAGAAAAGCACAGGAGTAGGCCTCATACTCAGCTGGCCAGAAAGATCACCCCAAGTACTTCCAGGCCGACCGGATCCCCATCACCACCTGTAACGGTCTCCCAGGACTGGACTGTTTCCAAAGTAAAGAGGAAAAGGTAAAGAGACTGTTGTTTGTGCCTGGTTCTTTCATTGCCTGTCGGCCCTGCACCGTGTTAGCCACACAACCTCATAGACTTCCACGAGCACTAACAGTGTCCCCGGGGCTCCGCTCCACCTGTGGGGAGCAGTACCACCATTGCTGCTATAACATCACCCCGGAGGCCTCACACAGCAGCGGCGGCTTAATAGCCGCAGACCACAGGTGGCGTCACGAACACCAACTTTATTCACCAAGCCACATATTTTACTGACACCCACCAGGGCCACGGAGCCGGGCTCAGCCACCACTGACTACCACCGGACTAGTCCGGCCCGGCACCGGGTGTCCCACAGCCCTGGGGTGGGCGAGTCAGTAACCTCAACTAAACCTGCCTAACAACTACTAACAAAATAAGGCTCACTAAATAACATATGTACATGACATTTGTAAAGAAACATTACATCTCATTTTGGCATTACAGATGCCTGCCCTACTATGCTAATGTGCCGCCCCAGCAGCGGATCGAACCGCTCGGATCCGTGGGCAATGTCCGTTCGTGGCTCGAGGGTCTCCGGACTCGGGGGTTCGGGGCCACACTCTAAAGTGAAAGGGGATATTTAAAGGGGGATGATAGTTCGTGATGCCACCCGTGTTGTGCGGTAATTGGGAGTACAGCTGCTGCCGTTGTTGGGAGTACCGGGGTGATGGATTGGGGCAGCAAGGTGTTATTATCCTCCATGGGTAGGGGTATGCCCCGGGGCTCTCGAAGATGATACTGGGTGCCATTGTCGGGGGCGGGGGCCAGCTTCCCCGTCGCGGGGGCTGCTCGGGGAGATCGCGCTTGGATCCGGTGCCTTCTCCTCGGTGGCTCGAGCGGGCCGGACCCGGAGCCCGAGCAGCGCACCTCACCCACGAGTGAAAAGGGGAGGAATTTGGATTTGGGATATATATATAGAGTTTGTGACGCCACCCACGGGTTGTGGTGATGGTGGGTACCACCGCTGCTGGTGACGGGGTTCCCGGGAGCGATGGCGGGGAGCAGCTAGGTGTTGACCCCTCCGTGGGTGGGGGCGGTTGGTCCCGGGGCCCGGTAGGGGGGTTGGGGTTCCCGTAGGATGGGGTTCGCAGGGTGCAGGGTTGCGGTGCAGCGTAGAGCGGTGCCGGATGGCACTGGGGAACTCACTCAGACACAGATGGACAGAGTCTCTGGTAAACCAAACGGCTGGATGGACGGGGGCCCGCAGCCGGCTGCGGTGTTCTCCTCGGACGGGTTGATGGTGGCTGTCACTTCCCTGCACCTGTGTTTTGTGTCTTGACTCCAATGCCTGGGCACCGGGAGTCCGCTCCCCGACATATACGTGCCGGAGGAGCCTTTTTGCCCGCAGACACTGGCCATTTGGATCTCTGGCCCTTGGAGATGGCACTTATATGAAACGGTTGGGCTGTTGCCTTCAATCGGGACTTGGGTGGGAATGAACCCCTGAGGTCCAGACCGCAATCAGAAAATTTGACTAAAGGTTGGCTTTAAGCCTAGTCGGGGTCTGAGTACCCTGCCTGGTGCTTGGCTCCAATCGGCTCCCCGGTTCGGTATCGGCGGGCCACCGCCCGACCCCGGTCCTACGGTTCTGCTGACCTTCACCAACTCCTGCAGACGTCCACCACCGTCTGCCGACCTTGCTGGAAGAGCCTGGCCTCCAACCCAAACACCCACGGTTTTCACTCCTCACTCACTACTGCCCACAACGGGACTCTCTGACTGATTACTGTGTTTTTCCCGCCTCCAGGTCTGTAAACTCCTCAGTGGGCGGGGCCAACTGCCTGGCTCCGCCCCACCTGGTGTGGACATCAACCCTGGAAGGTGGCAACAAGGGTTTAATGTGTGACTGGTGTGACCTTTCCAAGGAAGGGGGGTTGTATGATGTTGTGTAGTGACCTGTGACCCCTGGGGTCCAGGGCGTCACATTCCCCCTTGGTTTAATGCAGACCGTCCGCGGGCTGCCCATCCACCACCAGTTTTATTTTTCTGAAAATATATAAAAACACGGAAACAAAACATGTAAAACATTAAGCATTTTTTCCATTTCTTCCCTTACGGGAGACAAATTCTTAAGCCGTTACAAACGGAACAATTTTATTAATAATATTGAACGGGTCTATGTCCTTCCGCTTTCCCACCCAAGCAACCTAGACCTTGATGCTGCCCCTAAGAAGTGGGCAGCACCCCTTTTCCCCAGTCCGGAAACAGGAACCTTGCCCAGGCTACCCAAGCGGGAACGGGTACGGTGTCTCGCACCCGGAAGTCACTCAGGGGCCCCACATCCAAGGGGACCCCTGACCCAGAGGATGGTCACCGGTCCTGATGGTGACCGGACCCCAGCCTGCTCTGCTGTGGGTCCTTCCTACAACCAGCTTCTCCGGAGACTGGCAGTGCGGGAAGGGCAATTGGGGCAGAATATTTACAAACCCAATAGTTTTTGGGTGGCCTGTGAGTTCTCGGCCGTGTTCTTTGGGAGTGGGGACAACAGGGACAACAGCTCAGCGCTGCCGTAAAATAACTGTAGGTCCCAACGGGGACTTGCTGTAGGGTCCCAACGGGGGCAGTACTTTGACAACGGAGATCCACTGCTTATTTGAGGTCGCCTTCCTCATATTCCTCCTCCAGCTCCACATCTGGGCTGCACGGTGGGGGAGGGCTCTGGGAGCGCTGCGGGCCTATTTGCTGTGCCCTTTTCTGTACGTCCAGGGCAAACCAGCCCCTTTCTCCACAGTGGCAGGTGTAGGTGACCAACTCACCGGGGATTAGGTCATGGTCCGGGTGGCCCAAAGGCAGATGGGGGTACACGTCCCGGCGGGCCACAAACACTTCCTTTTCCAGGCCAGGCTTGTACAGGAATCCGTACCCCTTGTCGGGGTCAAAGCGCCGGACCTGGCCCTCGTACCTCGGGCCCCGCACTAAGAATGTGGCGCACCTCAAGTTGTCCTTTTCCTTAATCGTGCGGGCCAGGACCTCGGCCTTCTTCTTCTCCCGGGCCTTGATTTCTCATCCCAGCTGGCTGCACTGCCGCTCCCAATAGGGGACGTCTACCTGCCCCTCGGGCGCACGGGTTGGGCCCAGCTGGAGTTCCCCCGTGCCAACCACGATCGGCACCTTCCTTTGGGAACCCCGCTGTGTCGTGGCCTGAGACGCTGCCCTGCAGCAACAACCATGCACCGCCTCAGCTGAGGCCTGGGTCTGGGCAGCGGCCAGCTTTGCCCGCAGGGCGGGCCTCTGGGTACCAGGCACCTCCATCTTGGCCGGGCGGACTGCCGGGGCCTGGACTTCCTTGGGCGTGGTCGCTTCCGGGAGCAGTGGGGCCTCCTTGAGAACGGGCTTCTTCCGGGAGTTCTCCTTCCATGGAAGCGGGACGGGAGCGGGCCGTGCATACGGTCGCCCACGGGATCCGTCCACAGGCGGGTCCTTCAGGGCATCTGGGGTGGACTCCGCCGCCGGTGTTGGGGGCGGCGGGCCAAGCGGAGGAGTAGCTGGGGCCGACACGGGGAGCGGAGGGGGTGACAGGAGAATCGGGGGCAGACCGGGTCCCTCAGCTGCAGCGGCCGGTCCCTCAAGGACATAGGGTCGTGGGTCGCTCGCCCTCTCCTCCAAATTTATCCCCATCTCACGCGCCCGCACGGCCATGGCGATCTCCCCCATCTCGGCCGTCCATTGCTCCACCAGGTACCTCACCTGGACCTACAGCCGGCAGCACATAAGGGTCGTCCGGGCTTCCACCCGCGTCGATGTTCCAGGCGCGGGCTCCGGGAATTCGGGCCTTCCAGACGGGGCAGACATGTTGCAGACACGGGATGTTGCATGCACTGGTTCCAGGAACAAGGCGGGTGCAGAGTCCTGGCGTCCCCGCTTCTTATCCCCAGGATCACATGGGGCCTAATCTTCGTGGGCCCCCCTTGGTCTTTCTACAGCACTTCACCTTATCAGGGGTGGAGCTTTGCTTTTTGCGCCTTCACTGCTTGGGAAGACGACTCGAGCGGGAAATCTTCGCGCCCAAAATGGTGGATCTTCAGATTTTTCAGCGGGACGCCGCTGATGGGAATTACAAGGCGCACTTCTATCAGTAAGCAGACTGGTTCAATCCTGTTCGTGGCGCCAAGTTGTCAGGGGCGGGGGCCAGCATACCCCGTCGTGAGGGCTGCTCGGGGAGATCGCGCTCGGATCCGGTGCCTTCTCCTCGGTGGCTCGAGCGGGCCGGATCCAGGGCTCGAGCAGCGCTCCTCGCCCACGAGTGAAAAGGGGAGGAATTTGGATTTGGGATATATATATAGAGTTTGTGACGCCACCCACGGGTTGTGGTGATGGTGGGTACCACCGCTGCTGGTGACGGGGTTCCCGGGAGCGATGGCGGGGAGCAGCTAGGTGTTGACCCCTCCGTGGGTGGGGACGGTTGGTCCCGGGGCCTGGTAGGGGGGTTGGGGTTCCCGTAGGATGGGGTTCGCAGGGTGCAGGGTTGCGGCTGCAGACCGTCCTCTTGACAGGTCCTATGCACCTCGCCTCAATCCCCTGCGACCAGGAGTCCGACTCCTCTAGGCCCAGACACCACCTGCAACCTAGACACCTACTTTCGGGAGCCACCGCTCCCTGCTTCCTCCACTTCACTCCCTCCACTTCATTTCACTGACACTCTCCTGACCCTCCCATCCTGACCCCTAGGTGGGGACCCTATTCCGCTCAAGCCGCCCACTGGTGTGTCTGGTAGGTGTGGTGCAGGGTGCTCATAGGATTAGATTTGCTGTTGGAGGCAGCACTGTAAGGTAGGGACCCAGAACCATGAGGAATTTGAATACTGCAATAAGGGGAAGAGCGTGCAGTACCCTGTGACGACCTGATAGTCCAGGGCCGTCACACTAATAGTGCCCCAATTTTTACAGATTTTATGCAAAATGTCGACAAAGGGCTAGCAGAAAAAACAGGTTTAAGTAACCAAAATAGGGTGAACACAATGCATCATAACTGTATTGCAGTTCAAGGAAATGTCTTCTGTAAGCCTCATTGTTTTCCATAGTCAAGTGAATATTCACATTCATCTCTATATTAAGTATAAAACTGCAATGAGATACTGATAGGTATGAGTAAATTGTGATTCCCAATGGGGAGAGTGATGATGATGTCTATAATTTTAATGTAGCTACATAAGTGAGTAAAATAAATAGATAAAAGAATAGTGTAAACTCCTGACAAATGCCTCTGTTAAAGAGTTGTATCCTAGAATATGTGTGAATGTCGCGGTCGTCTCCCTGCTGTTTTGAGACTAGTAGTGACAGCCTTAGGACTGGAGCCTCCCATCTCCATCTAGACTCCTCATTTAAATGAAGTTCCTTTGGCGTCTCATCAGTTAATGTTAGTTTTTATTGTCAGCAGCTCATAGTGTGACGCCCTGGACCCCAGGGGTCACAGTACACTAACACCACACACACACCCCCTCCCCTGGGTAGGTGACACCGGTCAATCAAACCCTTGTTGCCAACCTCCAGGCTTGATGTCCACACCAGGTGGGGCAGAGCCAGGCGGTTGACCCCACCCACTGAGGAGTTCACACCAACCTGGAGGCGGTAAAAGACAGTAGTTTTTGGAGTAGTTTTGGAGTAGACAGTGAAAGTGAGAGGAGTGAAACTGTTGGTGTCTGGGTTGGAGCCCAGGCACATTCAGTAAGGTGGGCAGACGGTGGTGGCCGTCTACTGGAGTTGGTGTAGGTCAGCGGAACCGTAGGAACGGGGTTTGGTGGTGGCCCGCCGGTACCGAACTGGGGAGCAGATTGAAGCCAAGCACCAAGGCAGGGTACTCAGACCCCGACTAGGCTAGGAGCCGCCGAAAAGATCAAATTATCTGATTGTGGTCTGGACTTCAGGGGTTCATTCCCACCTAAGTCCCATCAGAAGTCAACAGCCCAACCCATCCAGATAAGAGCCACTGCCAAGGGCCAGAGATCCAAGGGCCAGCGCATGCGGGCAAACGGGGTCTCCCGACACGTACAAGCCGGGGAGCGGACTACCCGTGGGAAGCCATAGGAGTCAAACACACTTACACAGGTGCAGGAAAACGACAGCCGCCATCAACCCGTCCGGGGAGAGTGAGAACACCGCAACCGGCTGTGGGCGTCGTTCATCCAGCCGTTTGGTTTACCAGAGACTCTGTCCTTCTGTGTCTGAGTGAGTACGACAGTGCCATCCGCCACCGTGCTGCACCACAACGTTGCACCCGCGCCCACGCTGTCTCCCCGCCTCGGCACCTGCACCTATACCTCCTCCCTACTCCCCAACCGGGGCCCCGGGACCAACAGCCCCTACCCACGGAGGAGTCAACACCTCAGCTGCTCTCCGCCATCGCTCCCGGGATCCCCCGTCACCAGCAGCGGTGGTGCCCACCATCACCACAACACGTGGGTGGCGTCACGACTGACATCCCAAACATCCACCAAAAACGTCCCCTTTTCACTCGTGTGTGAGGAGGCGCTGCTCGAGCCCCGGGTCTGGCCCCATGCTCGAGCCACCGAGGAGCAGAAGCACCGGACCAGAGTGCCAGCAATTCCAGACGAGCGGCGTTCCCACCCCTCCGCCCGCGACAATAGCAGTGCAGGTCAGCTGTAGCTGCTTTGACTCCATTCACATTTAGGTTTAAATAGTGGAGCTTTCTCAGCAGTCCTTGCTATTAGAATTCATTCTACTTTGGTCATACTGGTGGAAGGAGCTTCTGGGGAATTTTCCTGTGCCTATCCATCTGCTACTTTGGTGTTTGTTACCTTCTGTTTATCCCCATTTGTTTTACCTTACCTTGTATCCCCGGTGTCCCCCATCTTTATTGAGTTTTTGTAGTGCTAATGTGACGCCCTGGACTAGCCAGGTAGTCACAGACAGGCCCTTGCACAAACATCAGTCCCTTAAAAAGGTAACAGCAGCCAACCTAAAAAACCCTGAGTCACCCCTCTCAGGTCTTGACGTTCACACCAGGGGGCGGAGCCAGGCAGTTGGCCACGCCCACCGAGGAGTTCGGATAGCCCGAGGCGGGAAAACACGTCAGATCAGAGTAGTCTAGAAGGAGTAAACGTATGTCAGGGATCTGGGTCGTAGCCCGGATACCCTGTGGCCAGGAGGCAGATGGTGGTTGCCGCCTGCAGGAGCCAGAAAGACGGCTGGTGGAACCGTAAGGGACTGGGATAGGGTAGTGGCCCGCCGGTACCGAACCGGGGAACCAACTGGAAACCGGAGCACCAGAAGGGGTACTCAGACCCAGAACGAGGCCCAGAAGCCACTGGACCGAGTCGAATTCACTGATTGGGGTCTGGACCTTAGGTTCTTTCCCACCCAAGTCCTGACTGAAGACAACAGCCCAACGAGGGGAATAGAAAGCCACCACTCAGGCAGAGAGATCCCACGGGCCAGCGTCTGCGGGCAAACGGGCTCTCCCGGCACACACAAAGCCGGGGAGCGGACTACCGTCGCTGAGGCATACGCAGTCAAAATCTACAAAACGAGGTGCAGAAGAAAGGCGGGAACCACCGAACCGGGTGGGGGACCAGAGGCGGCCGGCTGCGGGCACCGACCACCATCCTTTTGGTTTACCAGAGACTCCGGTGTACAACAGTGCCCTTGGGCCGCGCACCGCACCGCACTAACACGCCCGCACCTCGCAACCACCGGGCCCCGGGACCATCACCCCCTGCCCACGGAGGGGTCAACACCAGGCTGCACAATACCGTCCCCGGGAGCCTAGTTAACGGTAGCGGTGGTGTCCACACTCACCACAACCCGTGGGTGGCGTCACGAACTTAAATTCCTAAACACCACGGCCCCAGCCATGAACCTCCCCATTGAAACCCCTCACGTAGCGCCAGCCTCCCTTCAGAGCGACGTGACCCCTGGGTCCGGAGGCGCTCGAGCCACCCACCAACGAGCCCGGATCCGAGCGGCTCGGCTGCTCGCCCAGCCCCGGGGCGGTACACTTCAGACGCCCGTCGGTTTGAATGCATGTGCGATACATACGGACATCTCCTTCTCCGTGCGTGACAGTGACTTATAAAAAATAATGAAATGGATACATTCTTATATAGTTTGTAGAAATAAAAAAAAATTCAAGATAGCAAAAATATGGAGTAGAGACGCCTTACCATGATGCCTGGTGAAATACATGGACACCTCTGTCTAGGAGATGCCCATTTATTTCACTGGTTAATACTGCAATCTTTACAGCAGCTCTTTTCTAACTTAAGCACAGCATGGTCTCTTTTTCACTCTCAATGCTCATCCATAGCGGTCTCTTGGTTTAGCAGTACACAAGTATAGCTTGTCTGGCATGCCAGTGTATTACTCTCACAGTTATTTGTCACATGCACACAAACTCCAATCCCCTCACTATCTCTTCTTCCAGTAAAGGCATCTGCATTAAGATTCTCTGATTTTGCTATTTCCTCATCCTTTGTGGCCACCTATTTTTAATTTACAGGAAAATGCATCTCTACAACTCTTTTCTGATGGCAATCTCAATCCTCATCCTCTCTCAGTAATGATGGGGTTCCCATGTAGGTAATGCGGTTTCCTCTATGAAAGACAAACTACACTCACTTCAGTTGAAGCTTGAGCATTTTACTGGCTCCTCTGTGATCTTAAGTAATGTATGCCGCCCCCGCGTCAGCAGCCGGACTGCTCGGATCCGGATCTGCGGTGGCTCGAGGGATCTCCGGACCCGGGGGTCATGAGTCGCACGGCCACTCAGATAAAAGGGGGAAGTATTTACAGGGTATGATGTAGAAAGTTCGTGACGCCACCCGTGGTGTGTGGTAAGGTGGAGTACCACCGCTGCAGTTGGGAGTACCCGGTGGCGATGGTAGGCCAGGTGTTTAACTGGGCAGCCAGGTGTTTAACCCCTCCATGGGTAGGGGGAATGCCCCGGGACTCGATGAAGGTGACAGGGAGGTGCCATTGGGACGGTAAGGGTCACTTGTGTACTCAGTCTCACAAAAAACTGATGAAAGAAGAGCTAAAACTGATTTACAGACTAAAAAACTCCTTAAGGAGTTTTTTAGTCTGTGAATCACTTGTGTACTCACTCAGTTCAATAACGCTGACACCGACAACTGTGGTAAACCAAAATTCTAGACACCTCTGCGGTTGAGAGGGAGCACGCCTGGATCCCGTGCCTGTTGGTGTTGCCTGTTAGTCTGTGACCTTTGCCTTGGCACCTAGTTTTCTGGTTGGCCCGTTAAGTATGAAACTGTTCGGGTCCCATCCCCCTCGTTGTGCTAGTACCTCGATTTTGGAGCTGGTGGAGAACGGATCTTGAAGGCTGCGTCCTCGTTGGGTAAATCGTCAGGACGCCTGAAGCTCCTTCCTGACCTAGGGTCCACGTACCCGATCGTGCCCTGGCCCCTTCCCGGTGATGGCACAAGGCCGCCGGCTGTCCTCCTCGACAGTCCGTACCCCTTGTCACAATCCCCTGTGACCAGGTCAAGCTCCTACCAGGCCCAGACCAACGTCTGCCACCTACTAGTTCACGGAGCCCAGCTCCTGACCTCTCCTCTCGAGAGTCACCACTCAACAGACTGTCTCCTAACACTCCTGACCTCCCCTAAACCAACCCCCCAAGTGGGCGACCCTATTCCACTCAGGCTGTCCACTGCTGTGTCTGGTGGGTGTGGTGCAGAGTGTTCCTAGGATTTTGATTAGCTTGTTCTTGGCAACACCAAAGGTCAGGGACCAATAACCAAGGAGGAGGTGGATATTGTACAGAAGGGCAGATTGCACTATACCGTGTGACGACCTGATAGGCCAGGGCGTCACAATGCCCTGGGATAGGACATCTGGTATAACTAATGCTACTCACTCCCACTTGCTAGCTAGGTATTGCACAGGTATCACTGTGCAAAACCTTTCCATAAGAAAATTTTGAATGCAATGTTACTGTTGGAATGGGTTGCAAGCAGCGGCGGACTGGAGTACCTGGGGCCCACCAGGAAAAATCAATCTTGGGGCCCACCAGCACCATGCAGTTACCGTACTGTATATAGCAGGGGTGGGATTCAAATTTTTAAAAGGTTCTCTGTAAACCCCGCCCATTTGAAAACCACACCCATTCTGTAACCACATCCATTCTGTTAGCCACACCCATTTTCACGCAATTTCCTCAACCAAACAATACAAGTAATTTAAAGTAAAATCTCCTTCCCCTCCAATACCTTCACTCTCCTGTCCAGCACCAGTTGTTCCAGTCACTGTCACTCTTATTGTAATAAATGATTTTTCTACAGTTTTTAAAAATTATTACTAAAGGAGCCCTGCTAAAATAGGAATGGACGACCTTCCCCATACAGATCTCATCCCATTATGGCCTCTTTCCCCTGCAGATCTCATCCCATTATGGCCTCTTTCCCTTACAGATCCTATCCCATTATGGCCTCTTTTCCCTGCAGATCTCATCCCATTATGGCCTCTTTCCCTTGCAGATCCTATCCCATTATGGCCTCTTTCCCCTGCAGATCCCATCCCATTATGGCCTCTTTCCCCTGCAGATCCCATCCCATTATGTCCTCTTTCCCCAGCAGATCCGATCCCATTATGGCCTCTTTCCCCAGCAGATCACATCCCATGTGCTCCTTTTCCCATATAGCTCCCATCTTAATGTGGCCCCTCTCCCCATATAGCCACATATAGCTGCCATCTTAATGCGGCTCCTCTCCCCATATACCCACATATAGCTGCCATCTTAATGCGGCTCCTCTCCCCATATAGTTACATATAGCTGTCATCTTATGTGGCCCCTCTCCCCATATAGCCACATATAGCTGCCATCGTAATGTGGCCCCTCTCCCCATATAGCAGCCATCTCCCCATATGACCACATATAGATGCCATCTTAATGTGGCCCCTCTCCCCATATAGCCACATATAGCTCCCATCTTATGTGGCCTCTCCCCATATAGCCACATATAGCTGCCATCTTAATGTGGCCCCTCTCCCCATATAGCCACATATAGCTCCCATCTTATGTGGCCTCTCCCCATAGTCACATATAGCTGCCATCTTAATGTGGCCCCTCTCCCCATATAGCTGCCATCTTATGTGGCCCCTGCATCTTCGGCTCACTGAGCGCTTACCTGCTCCAAGCACTGGTGGCCTCTCCTCTGTCTTCCATCGTCCGTGGATCTCTGCACACTAAGGGTATGTGTGCACTAGGTGTTTTTTGTGCATTTTTGGCCGCAGAAAAACGCACAAAAATGCACCCGCGGTAAAAACGCGATGCGTTTTTACCACGTTTTTGGCTGGTTTGGCTGCATTTTTGCTCACTGCTTTTTATGCGTTTTTTATCAGTGAACAATGCCATTAAAGATTGTTGAAAAAAAAGATCTGATGTCATTTCCTTCTTCAATATGTTCTTTCATTCTCCACTAGAACTACAAGGCTCAGCATGCTCCATCCAGGACTGTATGCAGGAGATTTTTGCCCTCCAAAAAAATGACGTGGGCTTCGCCATATTTTTGTATGCTAGCCAGGTACAGCAGGCAGCTATGGGCTGCCCCCAACCCCCAGCTGCCTATTTGTACCCGACTGTGAACCAAAAATATAGGGAAGCCCTTTTTTTTCTATTTCATGAATTTCATTAAATAATTAAAAAAAAAAAATGACGTGGGCTTCGCCATATTTTTGAGTCCAGCCAGGTACAACTAGACAGCTGGGGATTGGAATCCGCAGTGCAGGGTGCCCAAGCTTTCTGGGCACCCCCTCTGCGAATTGCAGTCCGCAGCCACCCCAGAAAATGGCGCTTTCATAGAAGCGCCATCTTCTGGCGCTGTATCCAACTCTTCCAGCTGCCCTGATGTCGGGTGGCTCGCTGGGTAATTATGGGGTTAGAGCTAGCTGTATATTATCAGCTGGCCCTAAGCCCGAAATTCATGGTGTCACGCCAATATTAGACATGGCCACCATGAATTTCTAGTAAAGATAAAAAAAAAACACAACACACAGAAATTTTTTTTTATTAGAAATAAAACACAACACAATTAGTGACTCCATCTTTATTGAAATAAAGAACCCCCCTCCGCAGTAATCCTGGGTCAGGGTCCCGCGCCGTCCAATCCAGATCCAATATCATCTAATCGTTTGCTGGAAGGCAGAGCGATCAGATGATGTGTCAGGATCAAGGATGTGAATTCCATGACACAGCAGCTGATTGTATAAAAGCCGTTTGTACAATCAGCTGATGCATCAGTGCAAAAAAAAAAGAAAAAAACCACACACTTCTGTGCAGACTCCTGTCAGACCGATCAATGCAGGACCCGGCGGTAATCAGCTGATAAATTCTCCTTACGGCATCAGCTGATAGTTTAGCCGGCCGGGTAGTCACTATCACTGTCAGCTGATTCCATCAGGTGACCGCATCAGGTGATCAGTGCCAGGTCCTGCAGCTATCGGAGGTGTCTCGGCCGTCTGCACACAGCCGGAGCCGCGGTACCGGGAGCTGACATGGCACCGGGAGGCTGCAGACAGGTGAGTATGAGGGGCCCCTGCTCACTCCCCGGGACCCCTCCGGGGCCCCCGTACACCCTTCCTAGGCCCCTGCACTCCCCCCCGGGGCCCCTGCTCGCTCTCCGGGCCCCCGCACCCCCCCCTGGGCCCCTTCTCGCTCTCCGGGCCCCCGCACCCCCCCGGGGCCCCTGCTTGCTCCCCGGGCCCCCGCACCCTCCCCCGGGGCTCCCGCCTTCTATACTCACGTGCTGCTGCAGCCAGTGGGGTGACGCCGGTCCGTCTTCCGCAGCGCGCAGCGCGATGCTGCCAGCACCTGCACAGGAAGGAAGCAGTCATCACTCTGAGACTGCCTCCTCCTGCAGTGTCGCTGCACAGATGAGTCAGAGCCGCGCGGCACTGACAGTGACAGCAGGCAGAGCAGGGAGATCGCTCTTCCTGCTTGCCGCTCCAGAGGGAATGGGATTGTCACTAATCATATCGGCAATGTGCCGATATGATTAGTGAAATTACCGGCCGGGGGGGGCCTCTCACACACATCCATAGGGGCCCAGGGAGGTTAGGGGGGCGGGGCCTAGGGGGCATGGCCATCAATAGCAGGGGCCCACCGGGGGTTCTCCCGACCTCCTGGTGGGCCAGTCCGCCCCTGGTTGCAAGTTCTGGAATAGCTAGTGATACTCACCCCTACTTGCTAGCTCGTTATTGTATTGTCAATTTTTTTTTATACTTTTTTTATGTAAGACAATTTTTGTAACTGAAAAAGCCTCTCACTCAGCCAAACCAGTTCTCCCCTGCTTTGCACTCATGATGGGCAAACACCCCGAAATTCATTTCTGCAAATAGAGTTTCTGGTTTGACTTTTTATCTGAATTCATCTGGCAAGGCTCCTTAAAGGGTCAATATTGAATTTTAGGATTGCTTCTTGCAATTGGATGATACTGAAGTTCTAGTTGTTATGCCAATTTGGTATACTTTCACAAAGAGAAACATTAACCATAGACCCATTGTCTTTTTCAGATTCATCAGGGGCGTAACGATCGCGGTCTCAGGGGTCGCCACTGCAATCGGGCACGGGGGCTTCAAAGGGCCTGTCCTGGACCTCAGCACATGATTCAGCTGGATATGAACCACATCCAGCTGACATGTGTTGCAGCACTGATCCCAGTCTGGACCCTGTGCTGCAAACTGTGGCGGAACATGGTCACTGGTCCCATCCTCCATTTCAGTGGTCCTGTCGACTACGTTCGGGTGTCCGTCTGCAGAAAACGTATATGCATGAAAATGGTACAAAACAGAGCACACGCTAACGTAGTGTGCTCCATTACAGTCAATGGCCCTGTCGGCGCATGTGTCTGACACACGTTTTTGAGAGGCGGTTTGGATGGATGCCCCGACGGAACCACTGAACGTAAGGCAAAACGCAGTGTGAAAGTAGCCGATGGCTCTTTCCCTCGGGACCCAGCTTCTGCATGCTTTGCTATACATTTTTCCCTGAACACCACTTTCCCATGCTCTACTAAACATCTTTCCCTCAACACACAGCTTTCCCATGTTCTATGACACATCTTTCCCTCAGCACGCAGCTTTCCCATGCTCTGCTATACATTTTTCCTTCAGTACCCAGCTTTTCCATGCTCTGATATCAAGGACAAGCTGGGTGCTGAGGTAAAGATGTACAGCAGAGCATCGGAAAGCTGGGTGAAGAAGGAAAGAGGGATATCAGAGCATGGGAAAACTGGGTGCTGATGAAAATATATATAGAAGACCATGGGAGGGCAGGGTGCTGAGGGAAAGATCCGAATGTCAGCATAATTATCCTGTACTCCAAGGTGGAGGGAGGTGAGAGGAGTTGGGGGGGAGCCCAGGTCCAAATTTTGCACCTGGGCCCATTGAACTCTAGTTACGCCACTGAGACTCATCATCATGTCACATGCCAAAGAAACAATTTATTTTGTACAAGCTTTTATATTTTCTTCTATAATTATAAATGCATCTTATGGATAACATAGAGCCATAAAGCTTGCCTAATATATTCAATATTGTAGCATGTGTAGACTTGTAGGTACAGCAACTAACCCTGATATCTTTTTTCTATAAAGCATATGTCCAATATATGGTTGCAAAAGACATAAAATTAAAGTGACATTGAAGTTTATGGTTTGTACATCATCATAATTTAATTACAGTTCAGTTTCCTCATTGATATATGCATTAAATAATTAATATTACACTATGAATGTTTACTTGTAGGTTGTGGTACTTTACTTGGCAAACACTTGTCTTCCTGTTTGGATAGTCACCATGTAAGGACACTTAGCTATACAAAGGTGGTCATGGGAATTGTGAATCTGCTTTAACAATATGTTACAAATCTATGACATAGACTTATCTCTTCGTTGGTATAACAGATTGTATGAGAGACTGTATAGGAAGTCATCTGCTTATGGGTTAAAAAATATGTAACAAAAAAACTCTGTAAATTACTGACCATTAGCATTTAGCAATACAGTATGTGGATTGAGACACTGGACAAAAGTATTGGGATACCTACACATTTGTGATGTCATACACTTATGTTGGACCAGAGGACCTGACTTGCAATCTCTTTTCTAGTTCATACCAGAGGTTTTTCAAAGTGTTGTCCTCTGGTGCTCAATACAATCCTTGACATTGGTGATGTAAGTAGTGATGAGCGAGCACAAAAATGTTCAAGTGCTCGGAGCTCAAATGGAGCTGGCTGAATGCTCGAACTGTCTTGATTTGAGTATCAAGTATAATGGAAGTCAATGGGAAAGTAAAGCATTTTTCTGTCAGACCCTTCTAGGAGGTCTGAGGGGGCAGGAAAATCACTAGAATGCAATAGGAACAGCATGAGAAATACACCTGGACGCATCTCTGAGTTCTAGGTCACTGCTGGTAACAATGTTGTCAAAGTATTACACCACTTTTACGGAGTGACAATAAAACATAGAAAACCAGAGCTAAAAATGATTTTACAGGAAACAAATGTTAGGATACATTCTTTCCTGTATAATGACTTGTATATAAGGCAAATTAAAAAAAAGTAAAAAAAAAACCCTGTCTCCTCTACCCTTTAGGCTATGTTCATTGCTTTCATTGTTGAACTACAAAAAAGCTGTAAAAATGCTGAAAGAATTGACATGCTGCCTTCTAAAAAATGCAGCAGTTTTCCATTTCAGTCATGCAACAAAAGCTGATCATGTGCATTAGATTTATCAAGTCTCCTAGCTTTTGCTGGTACTTTAAAAATTACCTTTTAATTTGCATAAATTGAATGAAAACAAATTGCAAAAAAATGCAGCAAAAATGCAACATGTGAACATAGCCTTAAAAGCGAGGCCATCTCTCACTGTATTCACCATATTTATTTAATAGAGGAATCACAATTACAGTACAGTTGAGCGAGTACCTATCTATTCGTACTCACTATACTCATAATGAATAATGTCTAATACTCGCGTATTTGTTCCGAATAGTCTGTGTAATGCAAGTCAAATGGGAAAAACTCACAATGTAACGAGTAACCCATATTCCTCACTATTTGCTACTCGCACGAATAGTACGGCATTCTTTTAACTCGTTGCATTGCAAATTTTTCCCCCTTGATTTGCATTACACACACTATTTGGAACAATTAGTATTAGACAGTATTCGTTAAGAGTATAGTGAGTACAAATAGTTACTCGCTCAACTCTAAACACAATACACTTTGTAAGACACATACAGGAGGGCAGCTAAATACATTTTTGGATTATTTTAAAAAGATTAGGACTACTACAGTGGTAAATCCTATGCACTAAGTGCAAAGACCTAGCAAAAATGTAAAGGTGGGATTGCAATACACCCTGGAAGACACATAGAGGAGGGCTTCAGAATACATTTTTCATCAATTTTAAAAAGAGTGGTACTCCTACACTGGTAAAGCTAATGCACTAAGTGCAAGACCTGGCAAAAATTTAAAGTAAGGATTTAAAAAAACCCTAGAAGATACAGTACATAGAGGAAGGCGTGAGAATGTTATTTTCCCATTATTAATAGTGGGACTCCTACACTAGTAAAGCCTATGCACTATTTGCAAGGGCTGTAAAAAAATAGAATAAGGTACTCTAATAAACTCTGGAAGACATTCTGAGGGGGCTTCAGAAAAATCATTTTTCCCATTAAGTCAGACTCCTAGACTGGGAAAACCAATGCACTAAGCTGAAGGACTTCCCCGAAAAATAGAAGGAGGTACTCCAATACAGTCTGGAAGACACTCTGAGAAGGGCTCATAAAACTATTTTATCCATTATTGGGACTCCTGGAATAGGAAAGCCTATGCAATAAGTGGAAGGGCTAAAAAACATTTACCCATGTGGTATATATATAGTATATATATATATATATATATATATATATATAGCATTTTCAGTTGGCAGGCAGATGGGCATATCAGCTATTATACTCCTGGTGGCACTAAAACCTGCTCAGACAAAACGATAGTAGCAGGGCGTGCCAGGCTCTCAAGGTGTAAAGGAACAGTTCATGCCACAGGTCCATCTTGGATGCCCAATAGGCAGCACAGAATAATCATGGAGGACACTGGAACGGTTGCCTATGTACTTCTTCATAATTTTCCCAAACCTTTCCCTCTTTGTCAGAGTGTCCCGCGCATCAGAGCCTGAGCACTGGGAGGGTCCCAGACCTTTGATAGTATTCCCCTGTCTCTGTTGCACCTAGTGTGTGTGTGTCTCTCATCTATAATCCTGGGATGTACAAAAAACTATGACCTCTGCAGCCAGCATTATAAAATGGTAATTTTTTGACTTATTGTTCAACTATGGCCTTCTCGTTTTTCATCATTTTACCAGTCCTCTTTGCCACAGGAAGGAGAAATGGAAAGTTCTCCTTGTAGTGTGGATTGAGAATGCTTAATAACCAGTAATAAGTGTGGAGACACGAAGGACATTGGGTGCTTTTGTCCACTGGCCTGGCTGTCTACAGAAAGACCGCATGGACCAGGGCACATCCTAGTTAACGCCTGCACTCCTTCCCCATGGGCAAAACACTATTCAACATCTCTCGGATTTGGGTTGCTTGGGACTGGGTTGTTGATTAAAGACTACAATGGGATTTTTGATCTACAAAACCTGCGCTAATGTAGAGACCAAAGACCGGATACAGATCCATAACACACAGAAGGACTAGAAGATTCCTGGAATATTCACATGTTCCTCTTCCAACATGGTGTACTTAATCCAGTGCACTATATGTCCTATTGGGGGTCTCTATTTTGGAGAAACAGGACAGAGACTAAGAGCAAGAATGTGATCTCCCTGCCACACAATAACAGACAAAAAAACTCATTTACCTGTTGCAAACATTTCTGTGCTCCAGGAAACAACATAAACCACATGAAAGTTTTCATATTAAAAGGCAACTTCAGATCACAGAACCATCGCAGGGTCTGGAATACAAATTCATCACAATGTTTAACTCTGTGGACACAAGACTCAGCCTGTCAGGGGGATTTATGACTCATTACAAAATCTGTGTAGTCTGCTCCAGAGACTGAAGGCACAGGCCTCTGATCCTACATGGATATTGGGACAATAAAACTCTCACACCACTAATCAAAGCTAATTAAGGATTCACTTTCTAAGCTCAGTTTTTGTTTATTTAAATGTCCTTTTACTATGTATCCCTCTGCCCTGTTTTGTGTATATATTTGTGTTTCTTCAGATATTTGTCATACCATGCCTGAGGAAGAGACCTGAGATGTCTCGAAAGCTTGCTTTATAACATCATCATATTTTATTTTAGTTAGCCATTAAAAGGTATCACAACTACAAAATTTTACAATTTGTTTCTCTCACTGAGAGCAATCAATCACGAAAAAAATAATCTCAGAATCACTGGGATCAGTTGAAGTGTTCCAGAGTTATAACCTGTCAAAATGAGACTGGTGAGAATTGAAAAAAAAAATGGCCTAATCATTAAGGTGAAAACCATACTCTGAGGTTTAGTGTAACCCAGACAACCACTATTACTTGGACAACCACTTCTCATTCCTCTTGTTGAGACCATAAAAATAAATAAGCCTATACTCATCTTCGGTGTAGCTGCAGTTCCAGCGAAGTCTAAAGCCACGTTCTTGTGGTCCACATGAAATTGTCATGACAGGAAAGCCCTGAGATCAATCAGTGCCCGGAGTCTGCCTTCCCACCTTTGGAAATTTGAGCAGGATGTGAGGATTTTAATGACTTCGTGCTTAAGCGTCCAAAGGGGAGGTGAAGGAGGCCACCGCTGATTGATTACGGCACCCTCGTGTCATAAAAATGTCTTGTGGGCTCTTGGAACGCACTTTAGACATCCCTGGAACCGCGGCTGCACCGGAGGTGAGTATAGGCTTACTTATTTTTACAGATATCATCAGTGTGCTATCAATTTATTTAATTGGTCAGTAGATTCACATTGAAAAGTTTGATCTACAACATGGATCAAAGTGAGACATACCTACTATTATGGACTACTGATTTGCAAGAAAAGGACATGTAAAAAGGCACAATGATTGTAACAGATTTGTGATCTATCCCCAAAAATCTGCAACTAAAGGTGATGTCACACATAGCGACGATGACAACGACGTCACTGCTACGTCACCATTTTCTGTGACGTAGAAGCGACCTCAACAGCGACGTCGCTGTGTGTGACACATAACAACTATCAGACCCCTGCTGCGAAATCGCTGCTCGCTCCTGAATATTCCAGGTCATTTTTTGATCGCTGCTATCTCGCTGCGCCATGATGATAAGCTCAGCATCCTTGTGTTTGACACAGCAGCAGCGACAGTTGCGATGACACTGAAAGCAGTGACATAGGACTGAAGGCAGGACAAGGGTGTGTTTTTGCGGTGTATTTTGCAACGCCCCTACGACTCTGATTGGTGGTTACAACAGCGTTCCGATTGGGTACCTTGCCGAAGGCGTTAAAGTGATTTCATTCATTAATTCCATTCTTTGTTCTACATAGTAGATTCTCTGTCTGGTGTGGCTAGTGTGTTGTTCTTTGTGGATCTGAATGAAATGAAATAGAATGAATGAAAGCACTACTGCGTCTTCCTTTGTTTGGCACGGTCACCCAATCAGGCTCCGCTGTAGTGATCACCAATCGGAATAGAGGGGCGTGAAAAAAGGCAACACAAAGGCGCTGTAGCGATCACCAATCGTAACAGAGGGGCATGAAAAGAGGCAACGCAAAGCATGTCTAGGGGTAAACACCACACCTCTATCAAGGTCTGAGTCGTCGCATAGCGACGCGTGTGACACCGCACAACGACCCAATCAGGGGTCGCTATGATCGCTGCTCCGTCGCTGCTTAAAATTACATGTTTGACAGCTTACTAGCGCTCATTGAAGGTTGCTGTTACGTCACAGGAAATGGTGACGTAACAGCGACGTTGTTGTCGCTGTCGTTGTGTGTGAACCCAGCTTAAGAGTCCATATGAGAGTTTGCTTACTAACATGTTTATTGAGAGGGTAAATGCTGTTTGTATTGTGTCAACACCTAAGCTATTACTGCCACACCCAATTTCACCATAATAGTTCACACTCTATCTGTATACACTTGCACCATTTATCTTTGGCAATTATCTCATTTCATTTAGAACTATGTGATAAGATTGGAAAAATAAAAGCAAACCCTCTGCTGGCTTTCTGGAGTAGGGACACCGTGATCCAACTTGCCAAAAAAATAAACAAACAAGGAAAATACTAAACTGATCTGAACCAACACCAGATCATTAGACTCCCAATGGCCCTAGGTAAGGGATGGGCAGCCTTTCTCCAGCTGTTGTACACTGTAAATCATGGGTGAGGCTATTCCAGGAACAGCTGGGGTGACAGAGCCAGTTTGTCTCCAACTGAGCACGCTGTAACACCGAAATATACTTTCTCACATACCTGTATTTATGCTAGCTGTAACTACGATGCCACTTTCAATTGGCAGCTACAAGGCCACTTTACATGCCAGCTACACACACACGCTTATATGACAGCATTTTGGTCGCTATCTTACCTTTGTGAGTCAATAGCAGGAGTGTATACATACACAAAAATTAAAAGACTTGTACCTCTTCTGTGTTTTGGACCTGTTAATTATTTGTGCTTACATATGCTGATAGAAAATACAGATGAACATACTACAGAGTGAATTCATTTTAGAAGGAAAAATCGTAGATGACTGTACTCTTGCGAACGATCCTATATCCATTTTATCATAAAAGCGCTAGTTTTACAATGTAAAATGTGTCACGGTTTGAGAAGGAATGCTAGCAAGGAAATATTGAAAGTATTTTTATTTAAATAAGTATTGGGTAATATCCCAAATAGAGCTATATATCAAATTAGCGGCACGGTGGCTCAGTGGTTAGCACTGCAGTCTTGCAGTGCTGGGGTCCTGGGTTCAAATCCCACCAAGGACAAAAATCAGGAAGGAGTTTGTATGTTCTCCCCGTGTTTGCGTGGGTTTCCTCCCACACTCCAAAGACATACAGATAGAGACTTTAGATTGTGAGCCCCAATGGGGACAGTGTTCCTGATGTATGTAAAGCTCTGCGGAATATGTTAGCGCTATATAAAAATAAAGATTTTTTTTTTTTTATGAAGTTAGCATGTCATGGAAAATTCAAACAAATTCCTGTTTGATTTACGCAAATTGTAAAAAATAACCTTGCTATCTTTTTCACATTGCAGACGATGTATACGTTTTTATTCAAGCACTAGTACAAGTGCATTTCAACAACTGATGTATGGCAACAGCTGACATTTTCTGCTCTGACCCCTGTTACATAGGGTGTTGTTATAGAGATTTTGTGTAGATAATACAAATTACCATTTACACTAATTTCCAAAGTATAATTATTCCTCAGGGGAATGGTTGCAGAAAGACAGTCTATTTTAAAGAAAACAATTTACTGCAGAGAGGAGTTTGATGGTTACTCAGATGCTATATAGTCCTCATTAGTGGATACTAGTTCATGCATGTATAATACATAGCTAGCCTCAATTGCAGGCAGTTTAAACAATTAGATATTATGAATAATAACATCTACTATATCTTAGGAATTTAACTGAAGCCATTCCCAGCATCTTAATTTTTTATTTCAAGAAATTGTCAGCTCAGTATGCAAAAAACAAGACCTCATACAGCTCCATGAACAGTAGACTAGAATGACAATCACCACATCATCACAGCACCAGAACCACCATCAGTACACAAGTACATCGCCATAACCAATATAGGAATACATAATCAGTATTACTATCAAAAATTGATTTTTTGTGTTATTAGTTATGATAAATATATATATTATAGTTATTTTTTGGCATAGTATGAACTTACTACTTTATAACCCTATATTTTGATGGTTTGAGATCCAAGTTAAACTACCTATAAGTTTGTTTAATTTAATATGTAATTTTATAGCTAAGATTACAAATTTATATTATAAACCTAATATCTAACCTTACTGTTCACTAAGTAGTGATGATATGGATATGTTTTTTGCTGTATTAATATCCGCGTCCCTTTTGTCTATTAGTGACATCTGCTTTTTATACTTTCTATTTTAATAATTTTCAATACAATCATATATTTTTTTAATAAATTTAGCTTCCTTATATAGTGGATTATTTTGTTCAGAATTTTATTCATTGATATAATAAATGTGGTATAACACTTTGGAGTACACTATTACATATGTATACTCAAATGTACATTTGATAACATTCATGCCAGTAAGAGGAAATACTATCAGTAGGATCAACCCTCCTAAGCCATCTATATGGGCATGCAGGTCTCAGGAAGTTGAATAAAATGATACCTTGATATCTGTGATCAGGAGTCTTTTTCCAGAGAAATCAACTTTTTTTTAATATGTAAATGAACTGCTAACAGAGTACAGAATATCTAACACAGCATATCAGTGATAGCACAGGACACCAGAGCTAAAGCTGGGTTTACACACTGCAACATCTCAAACGACATCGCTGTAACGTCACCGGTTTTGTGACGCAATAGCGATGTTGTTTGCGATGTTGCAGTGTGTGAAACTTATCAGCGACCCGGCCCCTGCTGTGAAGTTGTAATCGTTACAAATCGTTCAGGACCATTCCTAGGTCCTTTGTTTCCCGCTGTGCAGCATGAAGTTTCAGTGTGTGAAGACTTTGTAGCGACTTTGTTAGCAACTTCCCTTTCAAAAGGCTGCTTATCAACGTCCCCAACAACCAGCTAGGTCGCTCTGCAGGTCCGGATCGCTGTTGAGTTGTTGGCCAGGTTTGCCTGTTTGAACGCTCACCAGCGACTTAGCAGAGACTTAGGGAGGTCGCTGTTACGTCACAAAACCGGTGACGTTACAGCGATGTCCTTTGCGATGTTGCAGTGTGTAAACCCAGCTTAAACAGTACAGCAGAGCTAACACAGTATAACAGATCTAATCTAACATGGTACATCAGTGCTAATACAGGACAGCAGAGCTAACACAGGACAGCAGAGCTAACATAGTATGGCAGATCTAACATGGTACATCAGTGCTTACACAGGACAACAGAGCTAACAAAGTACAGCAGAGCTAACAGTATAGCAGAGCTAACATAATACAGCAGAGCTAACATAGAATGGCAGATCTAACATGATACATGAGTGCTAACACAGGGCAACAGAGCTAAAACAGTACAGCAGAGGTATCAGTACAGCAGAGCTAAAACACTATAGCAGATCTAATAGGGTACAGACAGCAGTGCTAACACAGGACAGCAGAGCTAACACAGGACAGCAGAGCTAACACAGGACAGCAGAGCTAACAGTACAGCTGAGCTAAAATAGTATGGCAGATCTAACATGGTACATCAGTGCTAACACAGGACAGCAGAGCTAACACAGTACATCAGTGCTAACACAGGACAGCAGAGCTAACACAGTACATCAGTGCTAACACAGGACAGCAGAGCTTAACACAGTATATCAGAGCTAACACAGTACAACAGAGCTAAAATAGTATGGCAGATCTCACATGGTACATCAGTGCTAACACAGGACAGCAGAGCTAACACAGTATAGCACAGCTAACACAGTATAGCAGAGCTGACATACACCAGCATATCTAACAGTACAGCAGAGTTAGCACAGTACAGTACAGTATAATATACACTTTTTCTTATTACAAATACAAGCTTATTTGTTGCAGTTGCCTTCTAACAGCACTGTTACCTCTGCTGTACTACCCTTAACCCACTCTAGCTGTCTTTTACATGGAGACTGAAGTACTGGAAGAGTGGACATATAACAAGTAACCATGAGACTATTTAACTATAGTTGGAATAGCCCCTACTACATTAGAACACGAAAGACTTATAATTTTATCATACTCTTCACCACTTTCTTACTTTCTTGATTTTTTATGCCACCAAATGATTAACAGTATATTCATTTTCTCACTCATGTTTTTATGTTATCCTTACAGCATCAACAGTTACGTTTATCTGCCCCTCACATGTGAGTGGAAACGTGCACTCTTAATTGCTCGGCCGCATAGTATCTGCTCTAACCACTGCTTGATTGAATTCACACATGGCTTCCAATGCAACTGCACCTGACGGGCAATAGGATGTTACCAATATCTCGCAGTGTTGCAGCCTCAACATTTTAATTAATGCACTAGTAATGACATTTATATATTACAAATGTCCCCTTTAACTGCATAATTATGTATATAATTCTGTTTATATGTATTTTCATATCTTCTGGGTTCATATCTCACCATGGACAACATCTGCATGGACTTTGTATGCTGTTCTCGTGTTTGCATGGATTTCCTCCCGGTTCTTCGGTTTCCTCCCACACTCTAAAGACAAACTGCTAGGGAATTTACATTGTGAGCCCCAATGGGGACTTTGATGATGATGATTGATGATGATTGATGATGATGATGATGATGATGATGTCTGTAAAGAGCTGTGGAATAAATAGCGCTCTATAACTAAGTAGTAAAATAAACAAATAAAAAATGTATTAGGTAGTGGATGTTATTTTATATTTCATTTGCTGACACCCATTAGTCTACAAATGCTTATGATATGAAAAAAATGTAGTTTTGCGATCTTTTGTTTGCTTCATGCCCTCGTTGAAACTTGAAATGGCTGTTTAGGATGAGGGATCCCTGGGAATATGCATCACCTTAGAGACCTTGTAATAGTCAAACAAATGTCTTACTCATCCAGCTCATACCCCCACCTATGTGACCTGCTCACCCCTCTATTCTTCCTGTTTCTAAAGTACACCTCTTTGTGAAAGCCCTCATGCAGACAATGTTTAGAAACCCACATGAAAGTGTGCACAAGCACAGCAGATTTGCTTCCTCTTCTCTGGGCACTTATATACATTTTATTGTGACCCATGTCTAGCACATAAAACGCACTTCACTTCCACCTAATTTGACAAAGTCATCATTTTTTAATGTTTGTTTTTATTGTGTAATCTTTCTAAGATAAATGATGTTGATAATTCATATGATCTGGGATCTTTTTCACTGGATTCATATTTAATAAACATGGTGCAAATATTAGATTTTTTTTGCAATTGATATGGCTGTCAGGTCCAGCCTAAATATTGATGATGATTTCTTAGAAATATTAATTCAGCTACTATAAAAACACGTTGGATAATTAGTTAATTTTCCAACTTTTCAGTAATTCACTGGGTTACCATAGACATATTTTCTGCTCAAACGATTAGTATTTTACGTGTTAGGCCTGAGCCACACGGCATGAAAATCGGAGCGAGTGGGATGTGATAAAACATCGCATTCCACTCGGACCAATATTAGCCTGTGTGTTAGCACCCATGAGCGATTATTTTCTCAGCCCCAATCAGACCGAGAAAACAATCGCAGCATGCTGCGACTGTTATGTGATCCTGTTTTCTCTCGCACCCATTCAAGTCTATGGGGCGAGAGAAAATCGCACTGCACTCGCGTTACACCGGTACTGCGAGTGCAGGGCAAAAATGGCAATAGCCGGTTATGCACGGCCGTATTAAGAGGCCCGGCAGCACCCCGCGTAATCAAAGTGCAAAAAATATATATAAAATATATGTGAGGTATTACGGCCGTGCATAGTGGAATTTCTGTCCCTTGTGTGCTGCAGTGAGTAGTGTCCGAGTAACCCGCCTAATCTAATAGTAAGGGCGTGGTAATAGGTTGCTGGCTGGACACCATGCGTATACAAGTGTGAACAGTGCCCTATGCGCGCCACTAGTGTGCAATTTACCTTGCACCTGTGAAGTGTCCATCATGTTGAGAGGCTTGTCTGCATCCTGTTTTGTGCATTAGATGTGTTGGCCTGGGCTAACTGGACTGGTTGCCCTTTTTTTGCTGTGAGTACATTTTTCATACATCAGCAACAATGTCCCCATTGGGGCTCATAATCTAAATTCCCTATCAGTATGTCTTTGGAGTGTGGGAGGAAACCGGAGTACTCGGAGCAAACCCACACAAACACGGGGAGAACATACAAACTCCTTGCAGATGTTGTCCTGGTGGGATTTGAATCCAGGACCCCAGTGCTGCAAGGCATCCTTCCATCCTACATAGAGAAAAGAGCCCTGATTCAAGCGATGTGTCACTTACTGGGCTGCTTGTTGTAGCTTTGATACAGTCACTGTTTTATCAGCAGGAGATTATCATCAGAGGACTAGTAAACGTGCTGCCAGGTAGTCATGCAAATTCATATGCTCTGTATAACCCCGTCTCTACCACTGATTGGCAGCTTTCTGCTTATGCCAGTTTACACAGAAAACTGCCAGTCTGTGATGTGTGTGGGGTTATGCAGAGCTCAGCATTCAGAGAACGGCTAGATCTATATAAGATAAAACAGGTATTTTATCACAACTGCAGCACCCAATAAACTAAGTGATACATTGCTGGATTCAGGGTCTCTGTGTCTAAATTATGCTGCTTTCATATTACATAGCAAATCCTACTGACAGATACCTTTTAGGCCTCTTTCACATGTCTGTGTTTCCGGTACGTGTATGGTCAGTTTTCTCACATATCGGAGACACGGGCACACGTAGACCCATTAAAATCAATGGGTCTGCGTTCACGTGCATATTCTGCCATGGACCGTGTGTATGTGTGGAGCATACATGTGCCCGTGTGCTCCACACGTAGACATGTCCACGTTTTCTCCGGCATCACGGGTGTCACACGGAACGCAAACGGGTCACACGTAACACAAACGGACCACACGTATGTGTTCCATGTGAAACGCGCCGGAGAAAACACATGTATCTGCGAGAAAAAAAACAAAACGTTACTCGCCTTCTCCTGCCCTCCTGTCTCTGCCGCTGCTGTCACTTGCTGCCGACCGCCGCTCATTATACTAATTGAATATTCACTTCACTGCGTCCGGAAGCAGCAGCAGCGGGGAGTCGGCAGGACCGGAGACCGAAGATCAGCACCACAGACAGCGACGCCAGGGACAGGTGAGTAGAAAGTTCACGTTCTCCGTGTGTTATCACGGATAACACATGGAGAACACACGTGTGCCATACACACGGCACACCGAGGGCAATACGCACCATTGACACGTCCGTGAAAAACGTGCATGATTTTCACGGACGTGTAAAAGAGGCCTTATACCAATTTTGACAAAGAAACATGGAATTAAGAAGCTCTGGTGTAGTGCACACCATTGGTTTATTTCATTTAGTTACATTTTGGATTCTAAAGCTTCATTCATATTGCTGCTGAATGGTGATGCTAAATCGGGAGCTTTCGCTATGTGTACATTTAAAAGAGATATTGCAATCACTGCTTTCTTTCAATTACATTTGGAACTACAGGATATGTGTATGCATTATATCATCCCATTAATTGCTTATTAATTTGATTTATATAATCGATGTCTCCATAGTTTAATCTGCATTGTTGCAGTCTGATGGACCTTAATTGGGAGAGCCTACTAAGTTTACATTTAAAGTGTAATCATTGTTTTAATTTTTATTTCATAAATCAATAGAGCACATGAAAATAATCAATATCTTAATAAACACTGATGAGCAAAAGGGTAACAATGTTTAGAACTTTTGACTCTCACGTGCTATATCTCACCATTCACTACAGCTTTGAGGATGAGACTACCTTTCTTTTTATAAACAGCCATCTTGGTTATCTCATACATAAATTTGACTTTCAATTATTTGGCACATGATTAAGTTATGCAGATTCTTGTCATGTCACTGCATTGTTACTATTTCCCTTCTGGTGGTGGCAAAATCTTTTTCTTCCTCTATACTACAAATTGCAACCCGTTCTTATATTCCCTAATAGTTATTATCTTATTAGTATGTTATTAGATTTATTCCCAAGTGAAAGGTCACTGGTTCACATCCAGGCACAGCTATGCAGAACATTTCCCAAGAAAAGAGAAATGGCATCATCCAGCTCATATGTAGCGGTCATTCAGCTAAGAAAATTGGCAAACTTCATCATGTAAGTGCCACGACAGTAAGAAAAATATGAAATTAAGTCCATCCATCCATTCAAAAGCCAAGAGTTGGTTGTCTAGGTAAAATATCGGAGTCAACAATTCAGCTTATTACAAGGTTATCAGTTCTGGTCTAACAAACATGGCAGTGGAGGTGACTCATATGCTTCATTTTAGTAAGATCACAGACATCCATGTAAGCACCGTGCAAGGCACATTACACAGATCTGGATTGGTGGCCCTAAAAAAAGTGAATAAGCCTTGACTTTAATATCGTCATAAGAAATGTTGGCTGGAGTTTGTATAAAAAAGTACAAAAAGTGGACAGTAAAAGATTTGGAAATGAGTGATATGAAGCAATGAGACAAAAGTCAATAGACTAGGCTCTGATGGGTGCCACTGGGTCTGGAAGAAACAAGGGAAAAAGGGGCGAACGAATGGAAAGAATTGAAGGAACTGTCAAGTTTGGTGGAGGAAGCCTGATATGGGGTGGTTTCACAGCCAAAGGTGTTGGACACTTGACCAGGATCAATGGTGGTCTCAATGCTGAGCTGTATGTGAGTATCCTACAAGATGAGTTACTTTGGACACTATAATACTCAAATAATATGGGAATGAAAAGAAAGACATAGTGTTCCAACAGGACAATGACCCGAAGCATAGGTCAAGATTAGCAAAAAATGGTTCAAAGAAAATAAAGCAGAGGTTCTGGGTTGGCCTCCACAGTCCCCAGACCTCAACCAAATTGAACACTTGTGGGTAGAGTTGAAGAAAAGCTGTATACATACCCAAGTGAGCCGACCATTGGATACATGTATGAGACCTGGGACTTGCTTAAATCTGATTGAGAGCATGCCCAGAAGGATTCAGGCTGTGTTAAAAGACAAAGATGGATTTACATAATACTAAGAGAAATTTAAATATTGATTTTTAAGAGTAAAACAATAACAATGCAGTGACATGACAAGAATCTGCATGACTAATCATGTGCTAAATAATTGCAAGCCAATTTTCTGTATGAGATGGCCAAGATGATTGTCTATAAAATGAAGGTTGTCAACTCAAAGTTGTAGTGGATGGTGAGATATGGAGCCCTAAAGTTAAAAATTCTAAATATTGTTGCCCTTTTGCTCATTAGTGTATCTTATTGACAAATTTGCTTCATTCTGTGCTAGAATTGATCAGTCATTATCAAAATTCTTAATTCTGAGGTATAATTTGTATTAAGTGACATACATTACTGAGTTAGGAGATGGCAGTTGTTACTGATGAGATTCTATCATGATGGGAGGAGCTAGAGGCAGAATTATACCCTTCCTCCCTTTTCTATTTACATTTAATCTCATCAGTAACAACTGCCATCTCCATCAGTACATAGTGTTGCAAAAACATTTTTTCCCCCATAAAATAGTTTTTATTGTGTAAAACAAGCAAAACATAAAAATAGATCAAAATATGGTATTGGTGTTATTGTACTGACCCAACGAATAAAGCTGTCTTATCACTTTTACCACATGTGGAACGGCATAAAGAAAAAACAAAACGATTCCTGGATGGCAGTTCTTTGTTCCTTCTCCTTACTAGGAACCATATTATCAAAAATCTCTCAATTGTAGCTGTGGCTTTATAAATTATCTAATCAAAACAGATTCAATATTCTATGTCTCTTAACAGACCTAAACAAATATGAATCAATTGACACCCTTTCAATATAATAATTTTAAAATCAATATTTTTTATTCAAGAATTTAAAAAAAAAAAACCAAAACCATAATAAAAAAGGACAATACCACCAGTGTGGAAACAGACAAACAGAGCCAAAATAAGACAATACATTTTCAATCATCAAATGTATAATATTCAGCATAAATATCTGACTATAACTAACCACAAATATCAATAAATATCAATGATCAATATTAAATACACAGTAGAAAGTTATATATAAAGTGCAAACGTGCCTATTGCAATTCCCCATTAATTAAGGATCACTCCCATAATCAGTTCTGCTGTATTTTCTAAAACCAACTACACATTGCTCTAAATAAAGCGGGCTTTACACGCTACGATATATCATACGATATGTCGTCGGGGTCACGTTGTAAGTGACGCACATCCGGCATTGTATGACAAATCGTAGCGTGTGACAGCTACGAGCGAGTGTGAACGAGCAACAATACTCACCTTCTCGTTCATTGCTGACACGTCGCTCATTTTCAAAATATCGAACGTCCGGTTGTTCATTGTTGCCGAGGCAGCACACATCGCTCCGTGTGACACCCTGGAAACGATGAACACAGCTTACCTGCGTCCCACCGGCAATGCGGAAGGAAGAAGGTGGGCGGGATGTTTACGTCCCGCTCATCTCCGCCCCTCCACTTCTATTGGCCGGCCGCTGTGTGACGTCGCTGTGATGCCGAACGTCCCTCCCCCTTCAGGAAGTGGATGTTTGCCGCCCACAGCGAGGTCGTTTGGAAGGTAAGTACGTGTGACAGGGGGTTACAGCATTGTGCGACATGGGCAACAAATTGCCCGTGCCGCAGAAACGATGGGGGCAAGTGCGATCGCAAATGCGATGGCACGATTAATTTCAGCGTGTAAAGCAGGCTTTAGCCTAATAAAGTGCATAGTGGATTAGCAGCTTCACAAGGGTTGTAAACAATAGTATTGCAGATTAGATTACTAGGAACCAGAATAGAAAGCGACCAAAAATTGGTATGTGTCCTAAAAAAAATCAACTCGTCCCGCAAAGCACAAGCGCTCACATGACTATTTTGACAGAAATATAGAAAAATTATAGCTCTCAAAATATGGCAATGCAAAAATGTTTTTTTTTTGTAAAAGAAATAATTTGTGAGATAGCAGCCAAACATAAAAAACTATATAAATCTGATATCTCTGGAATTGCACAGACCCGAAGAATAAAGCCATCTAATCACTTATACCACAAAGTGAACAGCGAAAAAAATAAGTAAAACCAATTCTTGACCTGCTGTTTATTTGTTCAATTTTCCTCCCAAAGAATATAGTGCGACTTATATAGGGCTAACATTTATACTGCACTCTATGCTGAACACTTACACTGGGGTTTATGACTAAATCTCTGAAAAATGTAACTTTGACAGAACCCTTGACAGTAGATTGCCTTTAATGAGAATGAAGGAGTCACTGTGGAATCCTATGGTGTCCGTCTTTGCAGGCATCTTTTTAGGTGTACACAAAAGATTGGTCGGCCGCAGCTTTGTGCACCTCTGAAAACCTGGACAAAACTATACAGAGACCAAACAAATTCCAGAGTAACTTCACCTGACTCTTTAAAGAATTAATCCATTGGGGTTTCATCTGGAGTCACGTGTTTCAGATATGTAGATGCAATCCCCGATGGAAGAGCTCAGCATAGAGCACTGGGTACATGTTATCTGATCCATAATGTTCTCTACCCCAAAATCCCACCAATAAAAGTTTTAACTCAACCCACAAAAAAACAAGTCCCCAATTGGGTTCATCACCTGTTGCCACAAATATCGGGCGCATCCAAGTTATTGGGAGCATAAAGGCTCTTGAAAAGCATCATGGCTCCCCCCAAAAGAAATCTAGTGAAATCAGTCCCATGTTTGACATTATCGAAGTGAGAAGAGCCCACTTATTTTACGAGTGCGTGGTTCCAAAAGCATGAGCAGGGGACAATGTATTGGCAGTACAATGTATTGGGCACTAGAATGGCATATTTGCAATATTCACTCTGCAACTTCCACTGCGTGTTTGTTTCTGGAAAATATTGTGGATAAACACGGCACTTCTGTGTGGTAGGTGGTCAAGTAGGATCCAGTTCCATATGTAGCAAAGAGCAAATAATTGGCACTCAAGTAGTTGAATAAACTGGTATTTTATTGTGTAAGCTTGACCAGCTATAACACAGATGTTTTGGTCTAACATAGACCTTCATCAGTGTCCAGTGTAGATGGTCTGTTCAGTTGTGTTGATGTGATTTTGTAAATTTTGTTGGAATAATGAGAAATTGCTGAAAACATTTTAATGCTTTTAACTTTCTAAAAAAAATGTAAAAAAAATGGTGCTGATGTAAAGTAGATATGTGGTAAATGTTATTTAATTATTTTCTGTGACATAACTCTGGTTTAAGGGTATAAAAATTCAGAGTTTGAATATTGTGAAATGTTCAAAATTTTCTCCAAATGTCCAATCTTTTTACATATGAATGCAAAAAATATTGTCCTATCTTTACCACTATTATAAAGTACAATGTGTCAGAAAAAAAACATTCTCAGAATCACTGAAATTCGTTGAATCGTTCCAGAGTTATCTCATAAATTGACACTGGTCAGAATCGTAAAACTTGGCCTGGTCAGGAAGGTGATAACAGGGTTGGTGGTAAAGGGGTTAAATTACAGTTGTCCCCATTAATAACACTGCTGTTTGCTGCCTACCAGATAACAGGTGATCTTAATCAATTTTGTTCTGCTGAATCCAAAAATTACATCCGTTTGCTCCAGTCACGTCCAATTTTTCCACAAAACACTGTTTCCGAATGAGCTCGTACCATAGTAAAGTAACATTATATATTATTTTAATTATATTATTTAAATACACTTAGTACACAAAAAGAAATGCAGCAGATGCAATTTGTAACTAACAGGACGACTGCTTAAGAAGCAGTTAAAAATGGCCACATCAGAATTTTAGGGTTTCTAGAAGCAGTGTGAAAACCATCAGCAGCATTCAGTCATTCAAGAGGCTTACAAACTGCAGCAAATTTAACTCAGTAAAAAAGTTTTTGTTAAATATTTCATCCAACACTCCAACAGTTCAAGGACGGTGCAGGAATGATCCTGATAAATTCTGCTACATTTGTAATGGTTTTACAACAGCCAAAAGACAAATATATGTGACTTTGTGCGTAGAGCTTATCTTGAATATTTTGGGGTTAAACTGAGTGACCCGGAAAAACCTTGTGCACCACATAAAGTTTGTAGGACATGTGTGGAAAACCTGAAATGGTGTAGTAAGGGTCAGAGAAAAAGTCTCAGCTTTGCGTCAAAATTGTGTGGCGAGAACCTCCAAACCATGTTGATGGCTGCTACTTCTGCATGGTAAATATTACAAACATCAACACAAAGACAAAATTTTCCATTCTCTACCCAAATCTCCCCTCAGCTCTAAAGTTCCTGTATATATCTACACTACTTTGGAAAACCCTGATCATAATTATTCCACAGCATCCAAAAAGACAAAACTTCTCTCTAAGAATTAAAATTTACACAACTCTTGTGTTCTAGGTTACAAAATAGACTTCTTTTGTGCATGAAACAAATATACCATATACTACATCACTGCACCCCCCCATATACTACACCTGTCATATACTACATCACTACACCCCCATATACTACACCTGTAACAAACTACACCACTACACACCCATATACTACACCCCTATATACATCACTACAGCCCCCATATACTACACCCCTATATACTACACCACTATATACTACACCTGTAATATACTACATTGCTACACCCCCATATACTACACCTGTAATAAACTACATCACTACACCTCCCATATACTACACCTGTAACAAACTACACTACTACACCCCTATATACTACATCACTACATCACCCATATACTACACCTGTAAGAAACTACATCACTACACTGCCCATATACTACACCTATAACAAACTACATTACTACACCCCTATATACTACATCACTACATCACCCATATACTACACCTGTAATAAACTACATCACTACACCCCTATATACTACACCATTATATACTACACCTGTAATATACAGCACTACACTCTCATATACTACACCACTATATACTACACCCCATATACTACACCACTATATACTACACCCCCATATACTACACCTCTATATACTACACCACTATATACTACACCCCCATATACATCACTACACCCCCAATATTAGTTACCAGTAACTCCACCCACCTCATTGTCCCCTCCTCAGGTTATTAGTCACTACTCACCTCTCCTTCCTCAGGCACCTCTGTAGGGGCTCCCCGCCAAGCTGCTTCTTCTCTTGTACGGGCCTTGACTGCGCCGATGCTGGTCTCTCATGGAACCCCGCCACTACTTCTCTCCGTGAAGGCCCCGGCTGTGCCGCATCTTCTCCAGCCAGGCGGAAACTTTTGAAATGACACATGCGCGCGCAGTACTGACGACTTTAGGGAACAGAGGACAGATTCCTGCTTTCCGCTGCCTGCACTGACTGTGTGAAGCTCCAGGATCGCTCCCTGCCCGGCATGCAGCGTGTGATGAGGGCAATATGACCAGGGCCCCCTGGAGCCTGGAGCTCCGGACAATAGGTCAGATTGCCCTCATTACTAATCGGCGAGCAAGGGCCTCCTGAACCTTTGGGCCCCTGTTCACCACACCGGCTGAATCGGCGGTACGTCCGCCAGTGAGTACGTCCTAAATCATGAAGGGGTGATAACCACCAGCTGCTGCGGTGAGCCAGTGGTGATCCCTGCACATAAAACAAAAAATACTTATCAGCTACTCCACCACCATCTGCAATTCCTGGTATACAGAAAGGGATGCATGGATCAGAGTCCAGCTGCTCACCAGAAGAAGCAATCCAAAAAAATCCAAGAAAAATCCAGCATCTGTTGGATCCGAAACGCGTCATATGTTTCCCTTTTAATGGAGTCCTAACCATGGAATTTTAAAGTTTGAAATAAAGTTTGGGAATTTTTTATCTTTTGGGATTGCTGGATTTTTCTTGGATTTTTTTGGATTGATCCCTGCACATGTCTGCTGATTTGAACAGCAGACATATGTGCCTCGGCACAGATGGATCCACAATTCACCCACGCCTGTTAACCCCTTAAATCTTGCTGTCAAAATGTGATAGCGCTACTTAAAGCGCCGCAGCGGGGAACGCCCCTTTCCCTGCCGCCATCGGAGGCCCCGTGACGCGATCACGGGCTGTTGATGTTTACCATGTGATGACTCCTGTCGCTATCATGACGTAGTTCCTGTTACAGCCGACAGAGTAGCAGCTGTAACAACAACGCAACATTTCTCCTGATCATAGCGATGCTGCTCTGATCAATAGATATGAATCAGCAATCAGACTGCTGATCCTTATAGCCCCCTAGGGGTAGGGAGACTAGTAAAATATTAAAAAAGTAAAAAAAGTAAAAAAAATTAAAAAAAACCTAAAAATTCAAAGCACCTCCTATTTGCCCTATTGAAAATTAATGGGTTAAAAAAAACAACATATGCACATATTTGGTATTGCTACGTTCAGAAATATTCAATCTATGAAAATATTAAATCATTTAATCTGATCAGTAAACGGCATAGCGGCAAAAAAATTCCAATGCCAAAATTACATTTTTTGGTTGTTGCAAAATTTGTACAAAATGCCATAACAGGCGATCAAAACGTAGCATCTGTGAAAAATAGTACCATTAAAAATGTCAGCTTGAGCTATCACTGAGCCCCATATCCAGAAAAATGAGAACTCTATGGGTCGCAGAAAATGGCGCAAGAAGTGCACCACTTTTTTTGACAAATTTCTTAATTTTTTTTAACCCCTTAGGTAACAGTAAACCTATACATGTTTGGTGACTACGAACCCTTACCAACCTAAGGGCTCATGCGCACTTAACTGCATAATATTCTGCAGCGATTTGACAGCACATGTGCTCTTCTAATCGCTGCAGAAACACTGCATAATGAATGCAGTATTTTTGTTAAAAAAAAGCTGATTTCATGCGCTCTGGCTGCTGCCCCCATCATAAACAGAATGGGAGCTGCATCCAGAATGCAGGAATAATTGACATGCTGCTTTTATGAACGCACGGATTTGGGTCAAAATTTTAGCACACAAATCGCTGTGTTCAAAAAAGCAACATGCGCACGTCTCATGCACAATCTACATAGATTGCGCAGGGGGCGCAGGACGCATGCATTTACGCTGCAGTGCTATACGCAGCGTAAATGCATGTCAGTACGCAATGTGCGCATATAGTGAACACGGTGAATAAAATACCTCCAAGACAACTGTGCAATTGCACTTTTTTGCAATTTTTCCACACTTAGAATCTTTTTGCCATTTTCCAGTACATTATATGGAAAACTTATTGGCTCATTTAAAAGTACAACTCATCCTGCAAAAAACAAGCCCTCATATGGCAAGAATGATAGAAAATAAAAAAGTTACGGCTATCAAAAGTAGGGGGATCATAAAAAAACAAACGAAAAACTGAAAGTCGTAAGGGGTGAAGGGGTTAAGTCTTTAATTAAAAATTTCTCATTTGTAAAAAATGTGACATATTTCATATATTTTTACTTCATAGCTGGAATCAGTACCTCACATTTGGGTAAAATCAACAAAAACACTACTAGGTCAGCAAAATTATTTCATTCAAATGTAGACTAGTGCACTTACACAGCAACCTGCCTCACTACACTTAAACTCTATTGAGAACTTATGGCCCCTTCTTGAACATTAGACTTATGGTAAAGGAAAACACTACAACTCTCTGAACAATATATGAGAGGCTGTGGTTGGTCCCAGGGCTAGCCATCAGGGCATTACAACCATGACTGGTCTACAGGGCCCAGTGAAGAGAAGTGGCCTGGGGTAATTACTTAGCTTTATTAAGTCCCAGCTGGGCTTTTCCTCTTCACTGTGTCCCAGTCACAGCTGCAGCAGAGGGGCTGATATATACCAGAAGGAGGACATATATACCAGGAAGGGGATAAAAAGCAGGATGGGGACATATATACTAGAATGTGCCCAGGAGGGGGATGTATATACACTAGGAGGGGTCGAGGAAGGGAACATATATACCAGGAAGGGGAAAAAAACAGGATAGGGGCATTATACAAGAATGTGCCCAGGAGGTGGATATATATACACTAATAGGGACCCAGGAAGGGTATATATATACAAGAAGGAGGACATATATACCAGAAAGGGGACAAAAACCAGAATGGTGACATATATACCAGAATGTGCACAGGAGGGGGATATACATAACAGAATGGCTGCAGGATGGGATATATATACCAGTATGGGGATATACAGTATATACCAGCAGGGTTCCAGTATGGGGACATATATACCAGGAGGATGACATATATGCTTGGAAAGGGACAATAAACCAGGATGGAGACGTACATACCAGGAAGGGTCCAGGATGGGGACATACATACCAGGAAGGGCCCAGGATGGGGACATATATGCCAGGATTTGGATATATATTCAAGGAAGGGGACATGTATACCAGTAGTAGGACATTTATACCAGGAGGATATTATACAGAGGGGCAGTGTGAGTGTGAGAAAAAAAATAATATATATGTATATATATATATATATATATATATATATATATATATATATATATATATATATATAAAAAAAATGGGGCAGCTTGTGTGGGGAATAGTATACAAAGGGGCAGCGTACTTGAGGGATAATAAACAGAAGGGCAGTGTGTGGGGATATTATACAAAGTGGCAGTGTGTGTGGGGGGATATTATACAGAGAGGCAGTATGTGTGGGGGGTTATTATTCCAAGGATCAGTGTGCGTGTGGGAATATTATACAGAGGAGTAGTGTGTGTGGGAATATTATACAGAGGAGCAGTGTGTGTGGGGGATATTATACAGAGGAGCAATGTGTGTGTGTGTGGGTGTATTATACACAGGAGTAGTGTGTGGGGGGATATTACACAGAGGAGCAATGTTGTGATTAGTATACAGAGGAACAGTGTGTGGGGGAATATTATACAGAGGAGCAGTGTGTGTGTGTGGGATATTATACAAAGGAGCAGTGTGTGTATGGGGATATTGTACACAGGGGCATTGTGTGTATATTACACAGAGAGGCAGTGTGTGTGTGGGATATTATACATGGGACAGTGTGGCAGAAATATTATGGAGAGAGTCCGTGTAGAGGGTATATTATGGAGAGGGGCAGTATAGAGAGTATATTATGGAGAGGAGTGCTGTAGGGGATGTATTTTCTGAGGGAAATACTTCATTTTCTCGAACAACTTCAAGGGTGTTTACAGTTTTGGCCATGATTGTGTATATATATATATATATATATATATATATACCCACACATTTTTCTAAGAATGGCGGTGAGTGTGGAAGGTTTGAGGGGTGGAGGCAGAGCTGGGGTGGAGCCTGAGTGGAGTGTCATGGGGCACCAAAGTTTTGCCAGTATGGGACCCCGAAACTCCTAGTGGTGGTCCTGGTTGGTCTTGTCCAACAAGTTGATCGTCAACGGATTAAGAAACTGACAGACTCCATAGATGGAAAGCTTATGACTGTTATTAAAAGAAGACTGCCTATATTGGTCACCGATATTTTTTGAAAATGTCAAAAATAGTATTTTTTATAGATTTTGAGTTGTTTAGTTATTATTCTCACTTTAAGAGATGGAAATAAACAATTGAGATGGGAAATTCTGTTTTTCTTACAGCTGCATAATAATTCTGCACACTAATAGTTGCCCAATAATTCAGCACATACAGATAGTCTCCTAAAAAACAAAACCTCACTTTTATTTTCTTAGTATTTAGGTTTCAGGTTTTTAACCTTTTGAATTGACCGACAGCTCTGTAGTTGTTTAATAATAAAATTAATCATGAAAAATGCAAATTGCCTAATAATTGTGCACACATTGCAAAAGAAGCATGAACTTGATATCTGTAATGCAGTGGAGCAGGGATGGCTGCCCATCAATCAAGCGATACATAATCTCAGTACTAAGAAAAGAGATGAAATGTTTTGGAACTTGCTTATTTATATTTTATTTAACTCTCACGCAACTCAACATATATTTCCAACAATTCGATCTTTCAATCTTTTTTTAAGGAATACCTGGGATAATGATTGGTCTGGGAAAAGGAGAGATGCGGTGCTAAGCCCCTTGTTATTCAAGCACATGGATAAGTGTCTGAGTATGGTGCCAGTCACAGAAATCTGGAAAAACTTGATGAAGCTGGCAAATTCAAATTTCAGAAGATTTGCTCATCTCTTCTGTATACAAGACTAGAAGAAGCTTCTTTACTAAAATGACATATGAACAATGCCAGCTTTCTGAAGGGAAGACTGAGAATATGCTGTTAAGGAGCATTGCTCAGCCATAAATGCTCATTTTAGTTGCTATGTTGTGAACACAACAGAGTTTTCTGAAATCAGTATTCTATACCCCACAGCCAATATGCATCTTATTAAAAAACCTGCTTTGTTTACCCCTTACAGCTGCTTCTCCACTTTACTCACAGCAGATCTTGGCAGTTCTCTTGATTGATTGATGTATGATGAGTGTGAGAAAGTACCTGGAGTACACAGTTGAAACCAAAAGTTTACATACACTATCTAAAAAGACACATATGATGTTTTTCTCACTATCTGACATGAAATTAAAATAAACCTTTCCTGTTTTAGGTTAATTAGGATTACCAACATTTTTTATATTTGCCAAATGCCAGAATGAGAGAGAATGTTTTAAGGCATCTTTATTACTTTCTGCAAAGTCAAAGGTTTACATACACTAAAGGGTGCTTTACACGCTGCGACATCGCTAACGATATATCGTCTGGGTCACGGTGTTTGTGACGCACATCCGGCGTCGTTTGCGACATCGCAGCATGTAACACCTCTGAGCAACCTAAAACGATCGCAAAAGAGGTAAAAATCATTGGTATTGGAGAGGTCGCTCCAACACCAAAAATCGTTGACAGGTGAGTAGCAAGGTTGTTAGTCGTTCCTGTGGCAGCACACATCGCTATGTGTGACACCGCAGGAACGATGAACATCTCCTTACCTGCGTCCACCGGCAATGCGGAAGGAAGGAGGTGGGCGGGATGTTCCGGCTGCTCATCTCTGCCCCTCCTCTGCTATTGGCCGGCCGCTTAGTGACGCCCCAGTGACGTCGCTATGACCCTGAACGCCCCTCCCCCTTGAAGGAGGGATTGCTCGGCGGTCATAGCGATGTCGCTGTCAAGGTATGTTCGTGTAACGCTGCCGTAGCGATAATGTTCACTACGGCAGTGATCACCAAATGTCGCACGAGCGACGGGGGCGGGTGATATCGTGCTCGACATCGCTAGCAATCGCTAGCGATGTTGCAGCGTGTAAAGTACCCTTAAGAGTACTATGCCTTTAAACAATATGGAACACTTCATATAAAGATATCATGTCTTTGGAAGCTTGTGTAATCTGTAGAGAGATGGGTAGTATGCCACTCTACCACCAGATGACAGATGTTGATTATTCCATTTCTTTATTGATAATATGGTCAGGTCAACGCGTTTCAGAGATTGACTATCTCCTTCATCAGGACATCAAGGAACCATCAAACTGTCTGCTGTATATTGTGGAGGACCCCCTTTATATACATACAACTACTTCAGGTGGCCCGCCCACTGTATTTTAAATCTCGGCACAATCTCTCACTGTTAAAACAATGACAATCCCATAGCAAGAAAGTCACATAAAAAAAAAGTTTGAAACATTAAAATATCTATAATGAAAGCCGAAAAAAGCAAATTTAGTAAATAAAAAATAATAAAAGCTAAAATCGGGGGATCCAGAAAATTCTTGAACTCAGAAGTCTAGGAAGAGAGTCTAAAGGCCGCTTTACACGCAACGACATCGCTAACGAGATGTCGTTGGGGTCACGGAATTCGTGACGCACATCCGGCCTCGTTAGTGACGTCGTTGCGTGTGAAACGTATGAACGACCATTAACGATCAAAATTACTTACCTAATCCTTGATCGTTGCAGGACGCAGGTTGTTCGTCGTTCCTGCGGCAGCACACATCGCTATGTGTGACACCGCAGGAACGAGGAACATCACCTTTAATAAGGAAGGAAGGAGGTGGGCGGGATGTTCGGCCCGCTCATCTCCGCCCCTCCACTTCTATTGGGCGGCCGCTTAGTGACGCCGCTGTGACGCCAAACGAACCGCCCCCTTAGACAGGAGGCGGTTCGCCGGCCACAGCGACGTCGCTAGGCAGGTAAGTTTGTGTGACGGGGACTAACGATATTGTGCACCAGGGGCAGTGATTTGCCTGTGACGCACAAACGACAGCATGACTCTATCCACTGACCTAACAGTTAGGGGTACCCGCCCCCGTCGTACATGCGATATCTTATGATAGCTGCCGTAGCGAACATTATCGCTACGGCAGCTTCACACGCACTTACCTGCCCTGCGACGTCACTCTGGCCGGTGACCCGCCTCCTTCCTAAGGGGGCGGGTTATGCGGCGTCACAGCGACATCACACGGCAGGCGGCCAATGGAAGCGGAGGGGTGGAGATGAGCGGGACGTAAACATCCCGCCCCCCTCCTTCCTTCCGCATAGCCGGTGGAGGCAGGTAAGGAGATGTTCCTCGCTCCTGTGGCTTCACACACACAGCGATGTGTGCTCCCGCAGGAACGAGGGACAACATCGTATCTCCTATTGGTGCGACATTATGAAAATGACCGAAGCTACACAGATAACCGATTTCTGACGCTTTTGCGATTGTTTATCGGTGCAACTAGGCTTTACACGATGCAACGTCGTTACCGGCGCCGGATGTGCGTCACTTTCGATTTGACCCCGACGATATCGCAGTAGCGATGTCGCAGCGTGCAAAGTATCCCTTAGACTCTCTTCCTAGACTTCTGCCATCATTAAATTTGGAGGAAAAAGGGAGAAGCTTTGAAGCCTAAGAACATCAGCCCAACTGTGAAACACAGAGGAGGCAGCATCATATTGTGGGATTGTTTTGCTACAGGAGAGACTAGTGCACTTGTCAAAATAAATGGCATCATGAGGAAAGAAGATTATGTGGTAATACTGAAGCAACATCTCAAGTCATCAACCAGGAACTTAAAGCTTGGGCAGAAATGGGTCTTCCAAATGTACAATGACCCTAAGCACACTGCCAAACTAGTTACAAAGTGGCTTAAGGATAACAAAGTCAATATTTTGGAGTGGTCATCACAAAGCCCTGATCTCAGTCCTGTTGAAAACTTATGGACAAAGCTGCAAATTTGGCAAATATAAATAATTTTGGTTCCCAATTGACCTATAACAGGAAAGGTTTATTCTGATTTCAAGAAAAACATGCACATGTGTCATTTTAGATAGTGTATGTAAACTTCTGGATTCAACTGTATATGCAGATTGGATTTTGTGTAGTATGTATGACCACAGTGTGTGTGTGTGGGTGTGTGTGTGTGACAAATTTGTGTAGTTACACAATGTGTGTGACTGGATTGTGTTTCTGGCTGGGGTGTGTACAGGTGCACAATGTGTATGCTGTGTTTGTGTGTGTAATAGCAATGTGTTTAGATCTGCAGTGTACGATGATAACTGCAAGGACACCTACTGATTGCAAGAACATGGTACCACAAGTCTTGAGGGGATATTCTATTCAAAATTAATTACTAACCACCAATAGTTGATGACTGGTTGATTGGTGGGGTTTCACATCTCCTTCCTCAGATAAATCCCACATGTACATTATCTAAGTAAGGAGATGTGATCTCTGAAAAGCGTAATAAAATCACGATTTAACCATTACTGCTCACCATCTTCTTACGACAGCATGGGAATCCACTTCTAGTTTGATTGTTTGATGCTAACCTCCTCGTGGTGCCTGCTGCAGCTGTAACTTATACGCTTTCAATAGCAATGGTGACAAGTTTTCACAACTGTATCCGGTGAGCACATCTGATTTTTCCTAAAAATGTTTGCACTGTTAGTACCCTATTAGTACCTTTTGTCTTTTCAGTCTGCTACACATTGATTTACTCCCAGATATCTGCAAGTTGTAGTATTCTGTTTGAGTGGTGCTGTTGGCCTGCATTCCTGTGCCCTGCTTATTCTGATTATTGTTATTTGACTTTGAACCGATTCCTGATGACTAGTGATGGGTTGACCCGCAGATACCCAGGATCGACGGGGTCCAACCAAGTTTTTAAAAAACCTGTTCAGGCCTGAAATGTATATGGGACCAGAATCTGGCCCTTTAAAATGGCGGTAGAAGTTTTAGGCGGATTGAAGCACGCGCGTTATACTTACCGAGTCTCCTGCACGGCTTTAACGCTACTTCTGGGGCCACTCATTAACCTCATACGTATGCACTTCATACCCTGCCCACTGACAATCTCTGCGACTCTGATTGGTTGCAGTAAGACACTCCCCCTTGCTGTGTGACAGTGTGTTTGACTTCAAACAACCAGAGGTGCTGTGTGTGCATCTCTAGAAATAAATAAATAATAAAATGGCATAGATTCTCTCATATTATGATACCCAGCAAAGATAAAGCATATGGCTACATGGTGTGGCGCCCCTCTAATTTTCATACTCAGCCATGATAAAGCCGACAGCTGGGGGCTGGTATGCTGAGTCTGGAGAGACTCATGCTTATTGGGTCCTTCCAGTCTAAAAATAGCAGCCTGCAGCCACCTAGGATTGTTGCATCCATTAGATAAGGGTATAATAACAGATCACAGCTGTCTCTAAACCCTAGATTACTAATGGGAGGCATCTGAGACGTCACTTAGGTTATTTGTAGTCACAGGTGGAGGATTGCGGGAACCTCCAGCTGTGACTGCAAATAACCTGTGTGACGTCACCGCTCATCGCGCAACTCAGTCATTTTCTGCCTGAAGGTCACAGCTGGCAGTCATGTTCTATGGCCGTGCGCTGTCACTTCAGATGTAGTAGAGCTGGAATTGTCACGGGACTTTGTGTGGAATTAATATGGGAGGACCTTATGCCATTTTTTTTTATTAATCCATTTACATTTCACTGTAGGTGTCTGCGATTGATTGCAGTCAGACACGCTGTCACACAGGGTGGGGCACGTCTGACTGCAACCAATCAGACATATGGGGACTGTTGGTTGGTGGGGGAAGAAATGCAGATACTTGAAGGATAATGAGTGGCCCTGGAAGTAGAGTGAGCGGCCCCAGAAGCAGTGTACAGACAGAGACTCGGTAAGTATAATGCGTCTGCTTTCCCCTTATTTATTTTTCCTTTATTTTATTTAACCTAGTTGCCAGACCAGGATCGTTACCTGGAGTTCCCTGAGAACTCCGGGCCCGAGGTTGGTGCTCGGGTAGTTTTGAACCCGTGTAGATCCGGACTTTATGCGGCCTGGGTCCTCCCATCACTACTGATGACTCCTCTGCTTGCTCCCTGTACCTATATGTCCCCTGGTATTCTGACCTCACACCATGACCTGAATATGGCTTGGTTCACTGGTATCTGATTGCATCATCCGACTACCCTGTCACCAGACTAGCCTGTGAGTAAGTTACTAGCATCACTTTATAACTGGCTTACCTTTTTTTCTTCCTGCCGATGGATCCAGTGTGTGTACTCTGGGATCAGATGGCAAATCTGACCAAGTTAGTTTAGGATCTGGCCAAGGAAGAATAAAAGTTACAATCTTCACAGTCCCAGTTATAGGGTCAGTTTTCTAGTAATTTATTAGCTTCCCAAAACCCCCTCACTCCCGAGCCTTTTGATGTTCAGTTGGTCTCCCCCAAACCTGTAGTGGCACTTCCTGATACATTTTCTGTCTAAAAAGACCAGTTTGAAATTTTCAGGCAGAGCTGTAAATTATTTTTTACCTTATGATCCAGTTCCTCAGGGAATGAGTCCCAGCGGGTGGAAATAATCATGTCTCTATTGTGTGGGGGTGCTCAGACATGGGTATTTTCTTTTTCTCCACTAGCCCCAGAACAGACCTCTGTTGATGCCTTTTTTGATGAATTAGGGATGATCTTTGATAATCCTAACAAAGTCCAGGTGGCAGCGGCAAAACTCATGACCCAGGCACGAGGGGGCTCACCACTGAGGACTATAGTTTAGAGTTTCTGAAGTCCTCTGAAGTCCTGTGGAATTATGCATGCCTCAGGTGTCAGTTCCAAAAAGGTCTTTTGGATACTCTTAAGGATGCTCTGGCACTGCATACTCCACCATATTCATTGGGGGAGGGCATGACTCAGGCTATCCGCATGGATCGAAGAATTCAGGAGAAACATGATGTAAGACAGGAGGGTTTTATTCATTCCTCCTGGGTCAGTCCTATTACCTTAGGCTGAAATTATGGAGGTAGAAGCAGCCAGCTCAAAGGTCATGGAAAGGAGACAATGTTCTGTTCTGTGTCTATTGTGATCGAGTTGGACATTTCCTTAAGGACTGTGTCACAGGGAGTTTTGCATAAACTTCGCCGACTGCCATGGTGGTGTCGGGTTCTGTTCACATTGCAGAGTCTGACACTCCGCCCAATGGTTTCTTTGGTGTCTGATATCAACACAGGCACTCTCGGGCATCGACCTGTTGTGTGCTGATTCATTGGCAGGCTTGCAGACGTTAATCTCTGCTAGTCTGCTTGTTCGGTTGTATAGATAACATGTGGTGTACTCCTGGCATTATGACGCCCCAGACTGTGACCTGATTATCTGACTATTGCTCAGTTGACTCCTTGCATCCATGACATGTCCTCCTGGCATCCTGGACTGAACCATTACCTGATTACGTCTCAGTTTAGTCCTTGTATCCAGGATGAGCTCTGCTGGTATCTGACCCCACATCATCTGATTACCTTGCCTCCAGACTAGCCCGTGAGTAAGGGACTAGCATCATAAATTTAGTTTTACTTACATGGTGCAAAGAGAAGAGGGAGCTATATCTAAGGAATGGAGATACGCAGGAAGAAAAAAATAAGAAAAATACCAGATTCAGACAAAATGTCTCATTTACACCAGGTGAAAAATAAAATATAGTGCTGAAGCCTTTTGATTGTGTGCGTCAAGTTTTACATTGGTTGGTAGTACACGCTGAACGTTTTTTACAGACTGTGTTTGGTTTTGTAACGTCTGATTTATGTGACCTGCAGGATTGCTGAGCGTCGGATCTCTACCAAACTGATAATTCTTAAAGATAGAACATGCTTTTAAAGATAACCTCTTAAGCATGCTCCTGGACATTTTGGTTATTGCCAACATAAATGCAACATTATTGACAATTTGAAGCCATAACATTTAGTGATAACTGATAGAGTTTGTACTCATCTTTTTATCCATTCCTATTTTCCATTTCTGTCATATTAAAACAGACAAAACTATGTCTCCTTTAACCACATCAACTTTTTTTTTCTTTTTCTAAATTTGGCAAACTGATAAAGAAGTTGGACATTTTAAAGCAAAATGTCACACATCATCACTCGTGACATTTAAAAGCCATATTTAACATTAAAACTTGTTGGAAGCTATCTAATAAATACAGGCTGTTGAGTTTCCTTAAGTTTCTTCTTCCTCATACATGAATGGCCCCTGCTGGGAGACTAGTCATTGGGGATTCCGTTTTTGTTGCTGTCTGGTGACCTTTACTATATCTGTTATTGTTTTTGTTGCATTTTAGGATGCAATTAACTCTCATGCTCAGTATGAAACTAGTGCTTTAATACAAGATTAATGGCAGCCATACGACCTTGCATTTATGTCACTGTGTCTACAGATTAGCTTTCAGATACATGAACTCTAGTGATCAAGGTTTACAGGAAACAATTGGCACACAATACCTGTCCAACAACTCCATTCTCACAAAACCCTAAAGTATGGAATAAGTAAATTCTACAGGCTACTTGTTAATTCAAGTCATGAGAAAATTCTATAATATGGTGGCTCAGTGGTTAGCACTGTTTCTTTACCGCACTTCAGTCCTAGGTTGAAATCCATTAAGGAATAACGTTTGGAACTCCATTCTATGTCTGAACTGGGTGCAAAAAACCTAAAAAACATCACTATGGGGAGATAAGGTATGCACACCAGTGACTATGGAAGGGGAATACATGGAATAGCAGAAACTGCTGTGTGAATACTGACATGAAAAATTCAATAGCTATTTGTTAGAATGAAATGTGAAAAATGGAACCTGCATTACTGCCATGAGTTTTTCGTTTGTGAACCCACCCATACACACCTATTGCCAATCCACATTATACGCATATATAGCCTGGGTCTCAGCGTCCCATACACGGTAAGTTTTTTAACTGCATGAGAGGACACACACAAGCTAGGGACCCCAACGTAGAGAAATACTTTGGCGTAGTGTTGGGGCTCTATTGCATTGATCAATTCAGTAGCTAAATTTCTCTTTATTCATATATTCATGGCAGTAATGCAGGTTCCATTTTTCACATTTCATTCTTACAAATAGCTATTGAATTTTTCATGTCAGTATTCACACAGCAGTTTCTGCTATTCCATGTATTCCCCTTCCATAGTCACTGGTGTGCATACCTTATCTCCCCTAGGTTGAAATCCCACCAAGAACAATATCTGCCCGAAGTTTGTAGTCTCCCCGTGTAGGGTCTGGTATACTGGCAGGGAATTTAATTTGTGAGCCAGAGTGGGGTCAGAGATGGCAATGTGTTTAAAGAGCATATGATGATGCTATATAAGCAAGTATACAAGTAATAAATATAATATATAGAAATTAACTTTCTAAGAATGCCAAAGTTCTATATTGTTTGAATGTACAGTCATTGCCCATGTTTTCATTTCAGCCTTTCTTATGTAATCCTGCTGACGTTCGATAGCTATACCCAACTTTTACATTGTGTTTCAACTTGTTGAGAATGCAAACTTATTACCACCAAGTGTGCAACATTGTATACTTCCACGGAAACAATTATACATAGATAGACAAAATTATACTCTCACCTATAATGAGAACATTAGAAAACTTTTTTTGAAATTGGAATAACTGGATAAACTATATATTGAGGAGCCCGAGGCCAGACTCAAAGTGGCACTGTCTAACAAGTCTGAGCTTGAACATTGTAAACCGATGTATGTATAATTACAGTGAGGAACTGACATAAGAGTAAATGTACAAAAATATTTCTAGTATAATATTACACAAATAGTCATTCTTGCTTGTAAATATAGTCCTTGACTCTAAACAGAAAATGTATTGTATTTTCAAAGAATTAATTTCACATTTATCCAGGATTTTCTGCAGCAAAGATTATATAAAAATTCCACTATTCGTTTTTCCACTAACACGAGGGGGGTCACATATCAATGTAACTCTATGAGAGCCTCATTCTGGCTCTCATAGATTTATATTGAACGCTTGTCATGTAACTTATGTTATGGGCACAACATGGAGCTGTGGGACTAGAATGTTGCCAAAACGGATCAAGACAGTGGTAGGAGAGTATACTGCAATTCTGGGGACAAGGTGACTTGCATTTAAAGTACCACTAAAGCAAAAAAACACCACAAAACTCTAGAGTGGTGTATTAAAGAAATATATGAGTCAAAATAATAATAAGAATAATGTGGGCGTCACATGAGACGAGCTATCGCACGATGCATCATCGGGGGTCACGGTTTTCGTGACGCACATCCGGCATCGCTTGCAACATCGTTTCGTGTGACACCTCCGAACGACGCAGAATCGGTCACAAATCGTGAGTCGTGTACTCGTCGCTTATTTTTAAAAAATTGTTTATTTTTAATGGCGCCAGTTGTTCATCGTTCCCGGGGCAGCACACATCGCTCCGTGTGACACCCCGGGAACGATGAACACAGCTTACCTGCATCCCCCGGCAATGCGGAAGGAAGGAGGTGGACGGGATGTTTACGTCCCGCTCATCTCCGCCCCTCCGCTTCTATTGGCCGGTGGCTGTGTGATGTCGCTGTGACGACGAACGTCCCTCCCCATTCAGGAAGTGGATGTTCGCCACCCACAGCGAGGTCGCTCAGCAGGTAAGTACGTGTGACAGGGGTTTAACGACTTTGTGCGCCACGGACAACTAATTGCCCGTGACGCACAAACGACGGGGGCGGGTACGATCGATCGTGAAATCGCACGACAGATCGTACCGTGGGAAGCCCGCATAAGTCTTGATTAAAACACTTGCAGATTGTTTTACAAGCTATTGGAATTCACTGAAAAGCAATTCAATAAAGAAATGTTAAAATGTAGTAGCAATATAAAAGACCATTTAACTCTATAATCCCTGCCAATGTTAACACAAGCTATACTGATGTCCTGAAATGTGGGATAATTATTTACAAATATATCTGCTATAAGTGACTTTACATATACAGTATGTTAACATCCTCTGAAGGCTGTCCGCAGGGCTCTTAAAGTGGATGTGTCACCAGATTGTACAAACAAACCGCATATCAGATAGGATACATGTCTTAATACACGCAACGACATCGCTAATGAGATGTCTTGGGGTCACGGAATTCGTGACACACATCTGGCCTCGTTAGCGACGTCGTTGTGCGTGACACGTACGAGCGACCGCTAGCGACGCAAAATACTTACCAAATCGTTGATTGTTGACATGTCGTCCATTTCCAAAATATCGTTGCTGCTTTTGGACGCAGGTTGTTCGTCGTTTCTGAGGCGGCACACATCGCTACGTGTGACACCCCTGGAATGACTAACAACACCGTACCTGCGTCCTCCGGCAACGAGGTGGGCGTGTCTTTCATGCGGCTGCTCTCGGTCCCTCCGCTTCTATTGGACGCCTGCCGTGTGACGTCGCTGTGACGCCGCACGAACCGCCCCATTAGAAAAGAGGCAGTTCGCCGGCCACAACAACATCACTAGGAAGGTAAGTATGTGTGACGGGTACTAGCGATATTGTGCGCCACGGGCAGCGATTTGCCCGTGACGCACAAACAACGGGGGCGGGTGCTTTCACGAGCGACATCGCTAGCGATATCGCTGCGTGTAAAGCGCCCTTTAGACCATATGATACTGGTGTACTTACTTTGAAAATCTGTGCCAGAATGGCCGTATAATCATCTTTAAACATTTGAACTCTTCCATGCATTTTCAAAGTAAGTATTATGATCTTATCAGGTGTAAGAGACTTAATAATGTACGCAGTGTGCATTGTGAAATCTGGTGACAGATCTGCTGTGAATTTATCCTTATCTGATTCTAATATTATGTTAGGGAATTGTACCTCATACATATTTGATTTTATACATTCATAGAACAATAATTCTGGCTTTCCAGTATACTATTAGTTATGGAAATGTATTGTGGTAATGAGGTATATTAGGACACTAACGCGACTCATTACAGTTTTATTATTAGTATTATTACATTTGCATCCAGTATAAAAGTGCTCATCTCATCGCTGAAGTACATCACTCCCAATGTTTGTCTTCTTAAATAAACATTCATCAGTCTCAGCATTGTAAAAGGTGTTAGAGCAGGTGCACAGGAAATTGTAGTCCTGCAAGCAACCCACAGAACCCACTCCCTGCCTTTACCACAGCTTGGAGAAAATAAAAACACTCAGAATAGACCGAAACAATATCTGAAGACATCGTGTCTACACTTACATTTTCCCTTTACATCCATGCATTTTTTTCTAAAAAAAAATATCATTTACGCAATACTCATTAAAACACATGATTTGTAATATAAAAACAGTAAAATCGTTAGTAAAAGGCAAGACCCTATAGTGAAAAAACCATGCCTGCAGGATGCTGCATTTTAAAAATCACCATTGACTAGAGATGAGTGAATATATTCGAGTGGAATTCAGTGCCGCTCGAATATTGATAGAATCCACATTTGCCAAAAAAGGGCAGTCAAAAGGTTAAAAATGTAAAGAAAACTTATATTCACCTTACTGCTCACCTCTCCAGCCCCTCCACCCCTAACCATTACTTGTCTGATCCTTGTCTCATTTTCTTATCACAGCCACAAGCACAGAAATCCCAAGCGCCTCTTCACACTAAAGCCTAAGCCACACAGCATGAAAATCGGAGCTAGTGTAATGCGATGTTTTATCGCATTCCACTCGGAGCAATATTAGCCTATGTGCCAGCACCCATGAGCGATTATTTTCTCAGCCCTAATCGGACCGAGAAAACAATCCCAACATGCTGCGACTGTAATGCGAGTCTTGTTTTTCTCGCACCCATTCAAGTCTATGGGGCGAGAGAAAAAATCGCACTGCACTCGCAGACATCGGTGTTACGTGAGTGCAGGGCGAGAATGGCAATAGCCGGCAACGGAGGAGAGAGGGAGATAAATCCCTCCCTCTCCTCCTCCGTGCTGGCCCGCCCCTCTGCAGAGCTGGCCTTCCCCTCCTCAGAGCCGGCCCGCGCCCTCCTCAGTGCCGCCCCGCCCCCCGCAGCTGAGGTTCGATCGCATGATCGGACCTCAGTCGCAGTGACACTCGCATGATACTCGGCTCCCGCTGTGCTGCCAGCGTGAGCCGAGTGTCATGTGAGGATCGCAGTAGATTCCTGTGTGCCCCTGGCCTAAGCCAGGAGCTCTCGGCCTGGGACAATTCTGCATAAGTGATTGTCATCAATGTGTCCCACTCAGGGAAGACCTCTGGTGCGTCTGCAATCAGAAGGTCACAATACCTTATTACTTGCATATATACTTAAATTTGAGCGCAATCTACTTCCTTTTAGTGCTGTAGGGGTTAAGGAATCTTTCTTTTCTGGCTGTCCTTTGTAGCCTCAGTCTAAGGTGCAGCTCTTTTGTGACCACTGCCCTTTGCTAGAAAAAGTCACGTGTCTTACCATCTGAAGTTGGATATAGAATCTTTGTTCTTAGGCTGTGCACTTTGGAAGAAGTCAGGCTCTATAAGAAGCTGAGAAGTCATGAGAGTTGCGGTTGTGGGGTAGTTGAGCTTTTTTTCCCCTGTTTGTCTCCATTTCCTTGTGTTGGATTATTGCAGTGGTGAGACTAGTGCTCGCACTGGCCTTCTCACTAGCCAGGGTGAGTTCAGGGCAAGTGAATGCCTAGGCGTGTGGTCGGCAACGCAGTGAACGACCCACATATGGATATTAATGACTGCAGGGATCAGCCTTGGGTCAGTGGCTGGAGGTGACCCTGCTCCCCTCTCCATATCGTCAGGGCACACCGCTGTATCGTGTACCTGTGTGTTGCGGCTCTCGCCGGGAGTTCCCTTATCCCTAGCGCAATCCCAGTAGTCACTCAATGACATTGCACTTAAGGTCACGGCGCACAGTATTTGATTTTATGTCATTCACACGTCTTTATAAAAGTGAGTGGGAAAGTGGGCAAGTGGGCATGTTTGTTGTGCAATTATGTGTAAGACCATTTTAATTGTGACTATTTAAGAAGTCACAAATAGGATGGAATTCTCACTTCAGATAGGGTGTGGTGTAAAAAGTGGAGAAACATCTATCTTAAAATATAATCCATTTATCAAACATTGTGCAACACTTTGATAAATTTGGCACAAATAAAGGAAATATTGTCAGTAGCGCACCTGACTCAAGAAATTATAACATCCGTGTATGAACATGCTGCTATCACGCCGATAATGTCCTGGTTTTGACTCGACTTTCCTGACTTCCCTTATCCTGCTGTTCGACAATCCGGTACTACTGCCCATGACAAAAATCCTCCATATTATATCTCTATATATGTAGGCACCCTTAAAGGGAAGGTGTCGTAAAAAAAAATTCAATAACTGAAAAAATGTAAAGTAATAATGTTTTAATTTTTTCTTTAAATATTATTATTTGTTTTTAATTGAGCAAAATATATATAAAAAAAAATTAAAAAGTTTGATATTTTCCACTGTTAAACACTAGGGAGAGTAGCTTCTGAAATCCTACAGAAATCCCACTATAGAAAAAGCTCACATTACAGCTGCAGTACAGTGGGCGGAGTCTGCTCTCCTGTGTGTGATATCACCTCCCCCCTCCCAACCTGGGTGTTTCCAACAGATAACAGAGAATGACATGTAGGGACATAGTACAGAGCCATTTTGCTGGTGACCAGAAATGTCTGAAGTGTCACCAAGGACAGCTGGAGTATCACACAGGATAAAATTAAAATTGTTTCTCCAGTAAAGGAGACAAACTCTAGCGCAACGTCACCTATTGGAAGTAGCGATCCTAAAAGTCACAAGTGGATTTTTAACAATCCTTTGCAATATGACTCAGGATATATGCCAGATCAGAATCCCAATTTGCAGACACGGTGTTTCGGGGTGCTAGCCCCTCGTCAGTGCAAAGTATGGGGTGTCTGATCTGGGTCATGAGAAAGCTATATGGGGACCACGGGGGACACTATTCTCCTTAAGGAGACTTTGCAAGCCAGTCTGGCTGCCAAGTAAGGGGACTTATAGCTGCCACGCCCCTCTGGGAAATATTCAAATTGTCTCTCCAGTAAAGGAGACAAACTTTAGCGCAGCGCCACCTATTGGAAGTAGCGATCCTAAAAGTCACAAGTGGATTTTTAAGAATCTCAGGATGCACAGCCATGCAGACAGTATCACACAGGAGAGGATTAGATACACGGCCCTGCAGACAGTATCACACAGGATAGGATTAGATACACAACCCTGCAGACAGTATCACCGGTACACACACAGGCTGACAGTTGGCAGGTGGAAGGGGAGATGGGTTGAGCGGGTGGTGTTTTTGGAGATGGTAGCAGCGGCGGTACTCACATGCAGTGGCACACAAAGACACACACGCACACAGCAGCGGCGGGCAGAGCGGGGGCTGGGTAGAGCGGAGGGAGGGGATGTCATCGGAGATGGTAACAGCAGGGGGGAGGGGCGGCAGCAGTAGCAGGGGCAGAGCGGGGGCTGGGGAGAGCGGAGGAAGGGGGTGTCATCGGAGACGGTAACGGCGGGGGGGAGGGGCAGCGGTAGCAGTAGCAGAGCAGAGCGGGGGCTGGGGAGAGCAGAGGGAGGGGGTTTCATCGGAGATGGTAACGGGGGGAGGGGAGGCAGCCCGTACTCACACATCCCGGCGGTTGACAGGGGTAAACTAGAGCAAACAGCATGGCTGTGAGCTCCACAATGATGGCACGGATCTCCTCCCTCTGCTGTGATCTGGACAGCCCAGGGGGCGCATCCAGGTCACAGCAGATGCCCACTGTAACATTACTGATGGGGTCAGATCCCAACCACTGTTCTCTATGCACAGGGGCTGCCATAAAGGAGTGAGTAACTGTCGTTACACACACAGCAAATCCATGGCAGCCCCCAGTGCCTCAAGTAAAATTAGAATTAAATAAAAACTAAATAAGCAGCGATTTTCATTTTGTATTAAAAATACTTGATTTCATAATCACTATTTTTAATACAAAAATAAAAAAATGCGACACCTTACCTTTAAAGGAGCTGTCTGGTCCTATTCATTTCTGCCATGAGAGGTGAGTGGTACCAATGTAATAGCATTTACACTTACCCATGAAGATGTACCCATGATCAGCCAGTATTTTACTCTTGTCATATTCATTAGAATTTGTTTTATTTTAAGGTCAGGTTCAAGGTCAGACCGAAATATTGGCGAGTAGTATATTGTACAGATATAAAGAAAATCTGTTTACTGACTTAATAATAAACATCACTTATCTACAATGGAAAAACTAGAGTGGTGTTATCTATACTGTAATCTAGATCCCAATCCTACCACCGTGGACCACCATTGAGCTCAGAATGCATTTGTTCTACTAACTCAATTTTGAGGGACAGAATTGGGTCTGAATGAGCGTAGGGGGTCTGCAGTTTGGGCAACTTAGCGTTTGGTCTAAATTAATAAATAATATAATAATAATATTTATTCATTTATATAGTGCCATAAATTCCATACCTCTACATTCATTGGCAACAGTGTCCCCATTGGGGCTTACAATCTAAATTCCTATCAGTATGTCTTTGGAGTATGGGAGGAAACAGACATTGGAAGAACATACAAACTCCTTGCAGATGTCATCCTTGGTGGGAGTTCAAACCAAGACCCCAGTGCTGCAAGAATGCTAATCAGTGAGCCACCGTGCTGCCCCCCATGGGTCTGGTTTTCTATTAACAAATATTAATAAATCTTGTTATAAATAGTGTTAGTGGGAATGTTAACAAGATGACATCTAAATGACCACCAATTGTAATGGTTACATGCAGACTCACTTAAAGCACAACTCCAGCATTTTTTTATTTCATCACTGAAGGGGAGCTTTAAATATAATTACCCTTGCGCCTGTCCCATACTCACTTGCTGACATCTTCATCTGTTTCTACCGCCACTCCTGTCAATCTCCAGTGTTTTATAGAGCGCGCCGGAGATCACAACTGATTACAACTCTCTGAGAGCCTTTTTCTAGCCTCATTATGGCTCTCATAGAGTTTTATTGTATGCTTTTGATATAAAGTCTTAGTGAAGGAGCGTAGTGGAGTAAGATGCACCTAGTACAATAAGTGGTAGATACTGCTTAATAAATTAGGTGTATCTTAAAAGTCCTGAGAGCATCCACCCATCCACCAGAGATGTATTCAGGTAATTTTCATGAATTAGATGGTCATGTGTTGCCACACTCAGTCCCGCCTGGGTTGCCAACCATACAGAAATTCCAGGACAGTCTATAAAAATTAGGCATTTTTTTTGCCCTATCCGTAATATTTTTTTTGACTTTCGTGTTTTTTTTTTAGGCTGAAGAATCTTGTACAGATTATTTTGTATGTACTGTAATTATCATCATTTTACACTTTACGGTGAATGCAGATGATGTCTTCATATCAGAATAATAGTCTGTATAAAAGTGTACCTTATAATCATGATTTATTGTGGTCTTGCAATGTGTCCATGATTTTGTCTGTTTGTTATTTTTTTGTGCACTTAGGGGTGTACTCACTTTTGTTGCCAGCGGTTTAGACATTAATGGCTGTGTGCTGAGTTATTTAGAGGGCACCAAATTTACACTGTTATACAAGCTGTACACTGACTACTTTAGGCTTCTGCCACACTCACGTGAATTTCACGCACGTGCCGAGAGACACGTATTTTCCCTGCGTGTTGCGTGCAGGTAAGTACGTGTCTCTGGTACGTGCGTGACACGTGTGTTCTACGTGTGCTATCCGCGATAGCACACGTAGAACCGGTAATTATTATACTCACCTGGTCCTTCCTGACGTCCACGCTGCTGTCCATGGTGCTGATCCTCCGTCTCCAGCCCTTCGTCTCCCCGCTGCTGCTGCTGCCAGACAGTGAAGTGAATATTCAATGAGAATAATGAGCGGCGGTCGGCAGCAAGAGGCAGCAGCGGCAGAGACAGGAGGGCTGGAGAAGGTGAGTTAATGTTTTTTTTTTTTTTCACTGACATCTGTGTTTTCTCCGGCGCGTGTCACACGGGACCGCATCCACACTACACCCGTGTAGTACGGGTGCGGGCCGTGTAACACCCGTGCTGCCGGAGAAAACACTGACATGTCAGCGCTTTGAAAATCGCACACACGTACAAACGCACACGGACACACGTTCCGTGTGGTTTTACGTGTGTGTGCCTGCTACAATAGGGTAGCATTGCTTAATGTGTCTCCGTGCCGCCGGTACGTGTAAAAAATGACAAACACGTGCCGGAGGCACGGATGTGTGGCGCTAGCCTTACATTGTATCAAAGTGTCATATCTTCAGTGTTGTGCCATGAAAAGATAAAATATTTACAAAAATTTGAAGGGTGTACTCACTTTTGTGATATACTGTATACTCATCATGGTGACATTACTATTTTGAAATTCTGGGGTATATGTGAAATTTAACTCAGAACAAGATGTGGAAATTCAAATAAAAGTTACTACAAGAAAAGCTCGCTGGATTTTATTGTCTTGACATTTACAGCCCAAATGACTTGAGTAAAGTTTTACCTGTTCTGTTTTGTTGTGAATACTTTAGTAATAGAATGCTATGTGCACAGTACTCTATAAGGGTAAATAATCATACAGTAATAAAGATTCTTAATAAAACCACAATATTATATGATATCTTGGACATGCCTGAACCTTTTCTTTTAAGTTCAGCCATGGTCTGAGAGCTGACCATCATATTGTATTCTACCATAAATTATTCTTCAGCACTAATGATTATGATGTTAATTGCTACATTGCTCATGATTACATTATTAAATTCAAAAATATATAAAGAAATAAATGCATAATTTCTATAAAAGTAATATGTATTGACAATAGTAATTGTTAATTCATGCAGATAACAATCATATTCTCCTAGTTTCACACTTAGAGCCTGATTAATTAAGTCTAAAAAGTCGCAACATTTTTGTGCAACTTGAGCGTTGCCCAAAATTGTTGGGCCTTTTCCTAAAGTGGTAGATCATAGCTGGAACTCAATATTGATAACTTTACTTTCATCATTTTCTGGACAACTTATCAAAAAAATCATGGACAGACAATATTTCTTTTGGACACCTTGTAAAACCACAATGAATCATTATGATTATCAGGTACACATGCCTACAGATCATCATTCTGTTTAGACATCATCTTCATTGACTGTAAAGTGTAAAGTGATGAAAATTACATACAAAATAATCTGTATAAGGTTCTTCAGCTTCAAAAAAATCTGCAATTCTATCATGGAGGATGGAAGAGGCTTCCAGTGGCTCCTGTGAAGCTCTAGTGAACTCCATGAAAATAATGGGGGCCACACAATATATTGACACTTTTGACACAGTCTGGCCATTTTCATTTAGGGGTGTACTCACTTTTATTGCCAGCAGTTTAGACATTAATGGATGTGTGTTGAGTTATTTAGAGGAAACCAAATTTACACTGTTAAACAAGCTGTACACTGACTACTTTACATTGTATCAAAGTATCATATCTTCAGTGTTGTCCCATTAAAAGATATGATAAAATATTTACAAAAATGTGGGGGTGTACTCACTTTTGTGATACACTGTATTTCATGTTCTATCTCCTAAATCTTATCTTCATTTAGTGAATACTAATGAGGACTTGACTCTCTTATATTTTAATCTATCATTTAGAGTTGTCGTAGCCATTGAGAATAATAACGTTTAGCTGTTATTATTTTTCTGTATTATACAGGCCCACTATTATAGGAAATATTTATAGTGGTAAATAAAGGGTATTTTGCGGCCTTTATGCAATTGGAAAATATATTTATCAGATGAAAATCAGCTACCTTCTAGTATTATTTATATATTTTCAGCTTGCAGACAGTGCACAACGTGGCCCACCGGTGTGACCGTGCCACTGGTCCTATCAGTCTACAGGAATACACTATAGAAGATTGTAGGCAGTAGAAGAGCGCTCTCTTGAAGATTGGTCTTGAGAACAACCCCTTTCATTTGTCATCTAGGTATAACTGTAAAATATAAGATTCTGGGTAATGTGAATTCTTGTTTAAGAAGAAATTTTGAGCTGTAAATGCCTTTAAAGGGGTTTTCATGGAATATACAAAAAAGGCCTACAAGCTATATGTCCAATATGCTTATTGGTAAAATTTAGTCCCCCCAAAAATGGTGGTACTCAAAGAATTTTGGGTGTTGTCTCTGAGTTCAACACCACAGGAAAGCATATGTATTAGAAAGTGACCCTAACATCATGAAGAAGTAATACAGATACTTGGATTAAATCTCACGAAGAAGCGTATATAACCAACCAATGTAGATGAAACACGATGGAGGAGCATATTTAATTCATTTAAACCTTGCTGTAGATTAAAACATTTGCTTGGATCTAGTTCTCACATATTCAAGTACTATTTTTACATTCCTGGAGAGCCCCTTTAATATTCCGTATGTAACTACTAGTTTCCTCCTAAGATCAAAGATTATGTTCACAGAAAGGGAATCTGATGATGTGTAGGCTTTATTTGGCACCACAGATCTAATCAAAAAACCTAACTTCCCTTTTCTCTACAAGTTCTGATCTAAGATTTAATGGCATATCAGAGTGACATGCGCTATAAATATATATATATATATATATATATATATATATATATATATATATATATATATGTATATATATATATATATATATATATATTTCAAATATTGAATATTTTACATTACTTGCTGTCACCAGAGATTGGATAATATCTAGTGATGAGCGACTACTAAAATGCTTGGGTGCTCACTACTCAAATCAAGCACGTTGGACTTGTCGTGTGCTCATGTCGAGAGATGATTATAATAGAAGTCAATGGGAAGCTAAGGCATTTTTCTGGCAGACCCTCCCAGGAGTTCTGGGAGGCAGTTAAATCACTGAAGTGCTTAAGTTGATGGAAAAAGTGCTCATGTGGAGTGGGATCAGCATCGGGATGATTATCTGATTTCCCTGTTGCTGATGGTAACAAGGTTATCAGAGTATTACAGCACTTTTACAGACTGACAATAAAACATACCAAAGATAACATAGATTTCATAAAAAAAATGTTAGGAAACATTGTTTCTTGTATGTTGACTTGTATATAAGGCAACCTGAAAAAAGAGAGAAAAACCACCTCCTCCATCCCCTAGGCTATGTTTACATATAGCATTCTTGCACTTTCGCATTGCTTTCAATGGTGCAAAAGCTGCAAAATTGCTCCAAAAATACTGAAAGCATTGGCATGCTGCATCTTTAATAAATTTAGCTGTTTTCCATGTCAATCAGTTAAAAAAAGGAATCGTGTGTATGAGATTTCTTACAATTTTTCCCATTTGTAAGGACTGGGACTCCTAGTCTGGTGAAGCCTGTGCACCAAGTGCAAGGCCTATCAAAAATTGAAAGGAGTGATTGCAATATACCATGGAATACATGTTGAGGATGGCCTCAGAATTTTTTTTTTACCCCATTTGTAACGAGCTAAACTCCTAGACTGGTAAAGCGTATGCACTATGTGCAAGGGCTTCCATAATTTAGAAGGAATTTGCAAAGTTATGGATAAAAGCACAGTTAGGATCTTACCAGATAAATGAAGTGAATTAATCAAGGAGGATGAACTCACCTATTAGGGTTGTACCAGTCACAACCCTTGAGTGCGCTTCAGAAATGGCAGGACAAGAAAAATCAACCATTGATTTTTCTTGTTGTCCTGATGAAGGAGAGTTCTCCAAAACGCGTAGGCCTGAATAAAAGAAGATGTTCATATAATCAACAATTGGTCATAATGGCGACAGTGCGGCATACACCCCGATCCTCTACTCTGGTAATAATTTAGAAGGAGGCACTCCAATGCAATCTGGAACACACGTAGAGTAGGGCCTCCGAAAACATTTATATTTAGGAGTAGGATTTCTATGGCCAACAACAGGGAGTCCTGGATTTGAGGCAACTACTGAGGGTACAACTGGTACAACAAGTACCTTGAGGAATCTGACTCCGATTTTGCTCCAGTTAAGGTGGATAACAGTTCCTTTTGTGCCAGCTCAGGGTATCAGGTAGCCCCAGGGCTTCAAAAAGATTTAAGCAGGGGTTTCAAAACATTTTCTTTACCTCCTTGGAGACCTTTGCTAAAAGAAATTCATGATCCATGTGGTTGAAACTTCTACAATCTATGCTGGGGAACGAACAACACAAGTCCTTTGATGATTTATTCACACAGGAGGTGCTTTTGGGTCTTTCTCCTATTGTATGAATACATGATTATTTCTTTTTTTATTTTTACATAGAATTGAGGCAAATCTGAGGCTTGCAGTCTGCAGTCACTGCAGCCTCTCTGCTTCAGTTGATTCAATGCATTTTTAGTGCCACTGGGGGCATAAAAATGAATAGGTGCATCTGCCTGTAAAATGAAAATGCTGACAGGCTGACGTTTGTCAAACTTAACAAGGCCTGGATTGGCGCCGACTCCTCAACCCCAGTGGATAACAGCAGCGGAACATAAAACCAATTCAAATTCAATTCTTATTTTTTTTTTTTACATATTCCCATGCACCCCTACCTATCCCATAAATAATATACGGTTCATAGTTTATTATTTTTCTTGTCCTCCTTCCCCTTCTCCACCTTCTCCTACAGGGTTATCATGAGGCTGTCTCTCCAAATATTAACAGGGTCATGAGGCAGACTTGACTCATAATTTTACTCGACACAGACTTGAGACAAATCACAGTCTCACAGGCTGTATTCACAGCTCCCTTCATATTTAAGTTGATTCCCTGGGTTTTTAGTGCCACTGGGAGCATAATAATTGAAAGGCATATCCACCTTTCATCTGAAAATGCTGACAGGCTGAATCTTCTCAAAATGAACAAGGCTTGGATTGTCCCAGACATTTCAACTCCACCAGATGACAGCAACAGAACATAAAACCAATTCAAATGTTCCTTTTTTACTAGTGTATTCTCATGCACCTCTTCCCAACCAAAATGGATATATGATTCATGGTTTCTTCTTTTTCTTGTTCTCCTCCTCCTCCACCACCATATCCACAGAGCCTTAATGCGGCAATTGCTCATAACTAGAGTTGAGCGCGGTTCTAGGTTCGAGGTTCTCCAGTTCTAGGCTCGAGTGATTTTGGGGGCTGTTCATGATCGAACTAGAACTCGAGCTTTTTGCAAAAGCTCGATAGTTCTAGATACGTTCGAGAACGGTTCTAGCAGCAAAAAGCAGGGCTTTTTACAGCTACAGTGTGCAGGAGCCATCGCTGGCAGCCTGCCAGAAGCTGGTAACCAAGATAAACATCGGGTATCCAACCAAAGCGCTTTGGTTAGTAACCCGATGTTTATCCTAGTTACGTGCAGGAAGCCCACACTTCCCCGCTCAGCTCACTCCGCCCCCTCCTGCCCGCGGCATGTACACATACATACATACATACACACACACACACACACACACACACACATGGTCCCGCTCGGCTTACCTGCGGTGATAAAGTCCCGCCATCCCGACCTCAGCGCTGTCACTGTCCTCCATGGCCGCCGCTTGTCACATCACCTCTCGCTTCCGACCCGAGACTGACTAGCGGTGACGTCACGGGCCTCTCGCGATACTTGGTGTCAAGGCGCCGGTCATTGAACTCAGTGACAGGTGCTGTCGGCAGTGCTGGAGATCAGCGCAGGTAATGTACCTCGCTGACAGCAGCACTTGTCATGCCCTGCAGTGACCTGGGCTGACCCATTGATGTTAGCTCAGGTCACTGCATTGCTCTCCCAGCCAATGGGGAACATCCTGCTCTTCATTGACTGGGACAGTGTGGATCGTCATGGCAACCCCTTGGATTACACCAGACCTGGATTTGTTTTTCATTCTAATAAATTGGTTAAAGAGGGAATGTTTTGGGGAGTGTTTTTTCAAATAAAAATGTGGTTGTCGTCTATTTTTTTTTATTACTGACTGGGTTGGTGATGTCGGGTATCTGATAGACGCCTGACCTCACCAACCCCAGGGCTTGATGCCAGGTGATATTACACATCTGGTATTAACCCCATATATTACCCCGTTTGCCACCGCACCAGGGCGCGGGATGAGCTGGGGCGAAGCACCAGGATTGGCGCATCTAATGGATGCGCCACTTCTGGGGCGGCTGCGGCCTGCTATTTTTAGGCTGGAGAGAGTCCAATAACCATGGACCTCCCTAGTCTGAGAATATCAGGCCCCAGCTGTCTGCTTTACCTTGGCTGGTGATCCAATTTTGGGGGACCCCTACGTGTTTTTTTTTTTAATGATTTATTTAATTTAAAATAACAGCGTGGGGTGCCCTCAGTTTTGGATTACCAGCCAAGGTGAGGTTGCCAGCTGTGGTCTGCAGGCTGCAGCCGTCTGCTTTACCCTAGCTGGCTACAAAACTAGGGGGAACCCTACGTCATTTTTTTTTTCATTTTTTTGGCTAAATACAAAGCTAAGCACCCCTTAGTGCCACATGAAAGGCACCAAAGGGTGCTCCACTTTTTCTCCACTTTTTCTCCATTTTTTCTCCACTTTTTCTACATTTTTTCTCCACTTTTTCTCCATTTTTTTCTCCATTTTTTCTCCACTTTTTTCTCCACTTTTTCTCCACTTTTTCTCCACTTTTTCTCAATTTTTTTCCTCCACTTTTTCTCCACTTTTGATCCACTTTTTCTCCATTTTTTTCTCCACTTTTTCTCCACTTTTTCTCCACTTTTTCTCCATTTTTTTCTCCACTTTTTCTCCACTTTTTCTCCACTTTTTCTCCACTTTTTCTCCATTTTTTCTCCACTTTTTTTCTCCACCTTTTCTCCATTTTTTCTCCACTTTTTCTCCACTTTTTCTCCATTTTTTCTCCACTTTTTCTCCACTTTTTCTCCATTTTTTTCTCCATTTTTTCTCCACTTTTTCTCCACTTTTTCTCCATTTTTTCTCCACTTTTTCTCCACTTTTTCTCCACTTTTTCTCCACTTTTTTCTCCACTTTTTCTCCACTTTTTCTCCACTTTTTCTCCATTTTTTTCTCCACTTTTTCTCCACTTTTTCTCCACTTTTTCTCCACTTATTCTCCACTTTTTCTCCACTTTTTCTTCACTTTTTCTCCATTTTTTTCTCCATTTTTTCTCCACTTTTTCTCCACTTTTTCTCCACTTTTTCTCCACTTTTTCTCCATTTTTTTCTCCATTTTTTCTCCACTTTTTCTCCACTTTTTCTCCACTTTTTCTCCATTTTTTTCTCCACTTTTTCTCCACTTTTTCTCCACTTTTTCTCCATTTTTTTCTCCACTTTTTCTCCACTTTTTCTCCACTTTTTCTCCACTTTTTCTCCACTTATTCTCCACTTATTCTCCACTTTTTCTCCACTTTTTCTCCACTTTTTCTCCACTTTTTCTCCACCTTTTTCTCCACTTTTTCTCCACTTTTTCTCAATTTTTTCTCCACTTTTTTCACCACTTTTTCTCCACTTTTTCTCCACTTTTTCTCCATTTTTTCTCCACTTTTTCTCCACTTTTTCTCCATTTTTTCTCCACTTTTTCTCCACTTTTTCTCCACTTATTCTCCACTTTTTCTCCACTTTTTCTCCACTTTTTCTCCACTTTTTCTCCATTTTTTTCTCCATTTTTTCTCCACTTTTTCTCCACTTTTTCTCTGTTCTTTTTCTATGGTCAGTCTACCCATTAGCTCTGCCATGCATACTGTAGCTCTACACCTACTGCACATGTTACTTTATGATTGACATCTCTTTCGTACCAGAGCTGTCTAAGTCTACTCTGACCCCATATTTGTCATTACTATATTGTCCTTGTACTGTATTATGACATTTGTATCATGTGTTTCATTTCTTGCTGTGTTGCAATTTTTTTGCCGCATCCCAATTGTACCTCTACATTGTTCGAGTTTATGTTATTGTTCTCTCACTCTTATGTGATCCTGATTATTGTCATTTTTCATGATTACATGCAGATAAGTCCAATCTGACGAAGGCTCAGGCCGAAACGTCATTTGTAACTTGTTTTGGACAAAAACATATATGCTTATGAAAATTTTTTTTTTCTTAATACGGACCAATAAAGAGTGATTTTGCATTACTATCCGTTGTGACTTACTGACTTAGTCTGGGAGATTTAGAGTGCCGAGGTTACTCACTAATTTTATCTATTATTACCTCTGAGCACCTATATACCAGTGAGCAGAGCTTCCTCTACAGTAGTTCTCCTGATTAGGCATGCCCTTACCTCATGAGCAGGGCATTGCAGCTTTGGTAGCAACCATTACGACATGGACTCTGCTGCTGTGGACCCGAGAAGAGTGAGTGCAGATTCATTGCACCCACACTCCTCACATGAAGGGTCCGCACTCCTAGAAAATGGGGGATACGTTCCCTGAGTGTCTCCCCCCCATATTCTAGACGGTCCAGAGTCGTCGTGGGACCCCTTTATTTTTTTTCTTACAATAAATTGGTGAAAGAGGAAATGTTTTGGGGACTGTTTTTTCAAATAAATTTCTTTTGTCGATTTTTTTTTTGTTAGTACTGACAGTTTATGATGTTGAGTATCTAATAGACGCCATGACATCACAAACTGCTGGGCTTGATCTCAGGTTACTTTACAGCTAGTATCAACCCGATTTATTACCCCGTTTGCCACTGCACCAGGGCACGGGATGAGCTGGGGTGAAGCGCCAGGATTGGCGCATCTAGTGGATGCGCCACGTCTGGGGTGCCTGCGGCCTGCTATTTTTAGGCTGTGAAGGCCCAATAACTATGGACCTTCCCACCCTGAGAATACCAGACCACAGCTGTCCGCTTTACCTTGGCTGGTGATCCAATTTGGGGGGGACCCTACTTTTATTGTGTAATTATTAATATTTATAAAATAATTATAAAAAAGAGCCTGAGGGGACCTCCACATTGGATCCCCAACCACGGTAAAGCTGCCAGCTGTGGTTTTCAGGCTACAGCCGTCTGCTTTACCCTAGCTGGCTATCAAAAATGGGGGGACCCAACGTCATTTTTTTTTTAACTATTTTTTAAATAGAAAAAATGAATGGGCTTCCCTGTATTTTGATTGCCAACCAAGGTAACGGCAGGCAGATGGGGGTGGCAACCCATAGCTGTCTGCTTTATCTGCGCTAAGAATCAAAAATACCACGGAGCGCTACGTCATTTTTTTAAAGATTTATTTTTACAGCACTGTGATGTCCAGCAATCAAAATACAGGGAAGCACATTTTATTTTTAGTTATTTATAGCCTTGTAGTTCTGCAGCTGATGTCTGTCTGTATGGAGAAGAGCAGACAGCAGCTGCAGAACTACAAGGCTCAGCATACTCCATCCAGGACTGTATGCAGAATTTTTTTGCCCACCAAAAAAATGACGTGGGCTTCGCCATATTTTTGTATGCTAGCCAGGTACAGCAGGCAGCCACGGGCTGCCTCCAACCCCCAGTTGCCTATTTGTACCCAGCTGGGAACCAAAAATATAGGGAAGCCCGTTTTTTTTTAATTATTTCACTTATTTCATGAAATAATTAAAAAACAAATGACGTGGGCTTCGCCCCATTTTTGTGTCCAGCCAGGTACAACTAGGCAGCTGGGGATTGGAATCCGCAGCACAGGTTAGCCCGAGGCCTCTGCTGCGTATTTCAGTCCGCAGCCGTCCCAGAAAATGGCGCTCTCATAGAAGCGCCATCATCTGGCGCTGTATCCAACTCTTCCAACAGCCCTGCAGCCGGGTGGCTTGTTGGGTAATCATGAGTTAATACTGGCTTTGTTTTACTAGCCAGTATTAAGCCAGAGATTCTTAATGTCAGGCACGTTTGACCCGGCCATTAAGAATCTCCAATAAAGGGTTAAAAAAAACACCACACAGAGAAAAAATACTTTAATAGAAATAAATACACAGACACATTAGAGACTCCATCTTTATTACCCCCTGTCAGCCCTCCACGATCCTGCTCTTCTGTCTTCTTTCTTTCTAGTGTAGTAGTAGTGACGATTGTAGTGAGGATGAGGTTCACCAGCTCATCACTTGGGGCTGGGGAACCTCATCCTCACTACAATCCTCACTACATTCGGGAAGCAGCATGCAGCCTTCACTCCGTGAGAGATCAGTGCTGCTGGCTGTCAGCGGTAACAGCGGTAACGCTGACAGACGCGTTACCATAGCAACGGTGCTCTCGGAGCCGCGGTTAGCGGTGACGTCCCCGCTAACTGCGTTGCTATGGCAACGGTGATCTCCATTAATGACCGGCTGTGTCAGCCGGTCCCTAACGGAACGGGGAGTCAACCGTGTGCTAGAGCATGTCGCTGGTACACGGCGATACACATATGTGCACCGTGTACCGGAGAGATGCACTCGCAGGTCCTACATGACGTGTCATAGTCATGTGACCAGTCTGTAGCCAATGAGATAATAGCCACGTGACTGGTCACATGGCTATTTTGACGTCACGATAGGTCCTGCATCTCTGCTTTCAGTGCCGTTACCGGGAGGATTCAGCGATCATCGGATGGAATAGCGGCAGGAGACAGAGTGCAGAAGGGATCGCGAGGACCGGTAAGTGTTATGGCAATGTTTATTAACTGTTTGTGTACATTTATAATGCATTTTTATGTGTTTGTGATTGCCTCCCATTATAGCCTATAGGTTCGAGTTTGGTTCGTCGAACGTTCGTCAGAGCAGTTTTAGTGCGATATACAGTGTATTTACTGCTGCGTCATTCTTTTCACTAAATGTGCTTCAACACCAGAACACCGATGTGATTATAATCTCCAGGTTGTTGCACGACTATGGAAACACTAAAATCAGAAACATCTTGGAATCTGGCAGTGCAATTTGCAACAAAAGACAGTTTATTTTTACATGCCACACACTTCACTACTTACTGTCCCACTTTATGAGTTTGTACAACCTGCTGCTTCTCATATGATATGTTGTTGCTCCAAGGCATTTCTGCTTCATAATAACAGCACTTATTTTTTACCAGGGCATTTCTAGAAAGTCATTTGACAAGCTGACAAATTGGTTGACACCGCAAATACCTTGGTCATACAACGCAATAAAAAGGTATGATAAATTTTACCTTAGAGTGAACCCTTCACTATGAAAATACAGTCCAATCTGCAGGCCCCGTGTAATAGATCAGGGGGAGGGGGAGCTGAGCAGATTGATATATAGTTTTTTGGGTAAAGATTCAGTATAACTTAGGTATTTACTTAACCCCTTCAGCCCCGGGGCACTTTCCGTTTTTGCGTTTTTGTTTTTTGCTCCCCTTCTTCCGAGAGCCGTAACTTTTTTATTTTTCCATCAATCTTGCCATATGAGGGCTTGTTTTTTGCGGGGCAAGTTTTACTTTTAAATGAAACCATAAGTTTTACCATGTAGTGTACTGGAAAATAGCAAAAAAATTCCAAGTGTGGAAAAACTGAAAAACTGCAAAAAAAGTGTGATGGCACAATAATTTTTGGGATGTTTTATTCACGGTGTTCACTATATGGTAAAACTGATGTGTGGGTATGATGCCTGAGGTCGGTGCGAGTTTGTAGACACCAAACATGTATAGGTTTACTTGTATCTAAGGGGTTAAAAAAAATTCACAAGCTTGTCCAATAAAAGTGGTGCGCGTTTTGCGCCATTTTCCGAAACACACAGCGTTCTTATTTTTTTGGGATCTATGGCTCAGTGACGGCTTATTTTTTGCGTCTCGAGCTGTCGTTTCTAATGGTACCATTTTTGCGCAGATGCTATGTTTTGATCGCCTGTTATTGCATTTTGCGTAAAACTTGCGGCGACCAAAAAACGTAATTTTGGCGTTTGGAATTTTTTGCCACTACGCCGTTTACCAATCTGATTAATTGATTTTATATTTTGATAGATCAGGCATTTCTGAACGCGGCGATACCAAATATGTGTACATTTATTTATTTTTTATCCCTTTAATTTTCAATGGGGGGAAAGGGGGGGTGATTTGAACTTTTAGTTTTTTTTTTTTTTTATTTTTTAAAACTTTTTTTTTAATTTTACTAGTCCCCCTAAGGGGCTATAGCGATCAGCAATCCGATCGCTCTTATCTATCTGCTGATCACAGCTATACAGTTGTAAACAGCAGATTCAGTCACTTTCTGTTTCTCTCTGCTCGCGGCCAAGGGAAAACGAAAGTGAAACTTCATAGCTGCAGGCATCATCACATGACCCTGTGCTACGATGGCAACCACCGAAAGTCACGTGATCACGCACGTGACTTCCGGTGGGGGCAGCAGTAAGTAAAAAACATGGCCGCGTACATATAGATCTTGCTGCCAGACTTTGGCAGTGAGATTTAAGGGGTTAAATGTTGCGAGTGGAAGCGATTCCACTCGCAACATGCAGGCACACATGTCAGCTGTTGAAAACAGCTGATATGTGTGCTGACCGCCGTCTGCCCGCGGCAGGGGGCGGGGCTTAACGGGACACGCTCCATGACGGATACATCCGTCCATGGTCGTGAAGGGGTTAAACTTCTAATTCTGGGCTTTCAGTCACTTGGGTGTTCATACTCAGTAACTGACAGCTACTGTGTATGTGTGGCACCCCAGGGTTCAGTTGCCACATATACCTGCACCTGGGCAGGGAAGGATCTCCATATTAGGTAATCCCACATACAACATTTCCACTCCAAGCCTGGTTCGAGTTCAGGTGAGGTCCCCTTTAAATCCAGGTTTGGAGGCGGAGTCAGAGAGACAGTTGACAGTTGGAGAAAAGGAGACTGTGCGAGCAGAGAGTGAGGGAAGACATCAAAATGGAGAGGGCAGTGCTTAGCCCGTACGAGTAACTGTGTGACCGCCTGAGGGATCAGGAGTGAGGCAAAAGAGGAGAGACCGGGGAGGTGGAGCCAGATCGGTTCATCCCCCAAAGGAACAGCGCTGATTATCGGACACCGGCGTCTGAGATTGTGAGGGATCTAATCTGCCCAGCAATAAAGACCGGAGGTCAGGGAGACTGCAGATCTCCTGGCCGCAGCAGCACCTGAAGGCAAAGCCGCTACACAGAGCTTAGGGACCGCAGTGAGTACAGCAGTGCCCCTTAGAGAAGCTCCCGCCGCCTGCCATACAGGTGAAGACAGTGAGAGAGGGTCGAGGTATAGCTCCAGGCAGCCTAGTACCAAGAAACACAGCGCAGCAGGGAGGCCACACAACTGACCTGGTGCAGAGATCCTGAACTGTTCCCAGATTACCCAAAAACTGTAACATCAGAAACTGAACCCCTTTTTAACACCTGCAAGTAACACCTGGTCAGAGTTAATGAATTGGTGTGACGCACTTTATTTCTTCATCTGAGGAGCCATAGGCTGCTGCACTAAAGTGACAGTTGAAAAGGCTGTGAAGAAAAAACTGCCATATCTGTGTACTACTAAAACTGCCCTGGGGACCCCGCTTCACCTACGGGAAGCGTAAACAACTGGCTGCCTAACCATCACCCCAGAGGTCTGACCTGCAGCCCCAGTAACCATACTGGAACCGTAGGTGGCGTCACGAAATACTTTTATTTATTTATTTATTTTTTTCTTTATTATTTTTTTTTTTTATTGACTTTCAGCGACCACCAGGGCCACGGAACCGGGCACAGGCCCCCGTGACATAATCCCATTAACCAACACCCGGAACCGGGTACCCCACGGCCCGGGGGCGGGTCATATGCATTTATATAAGTAAGGGCTCGTGCAGATGACCATATTTTAGTGTGATCCGATAAAACATTTGATCGCACTTGGACAAATGTTTCTCAAAAAGGAAGTGGACATGCCGTTTTTTCTGCAACCTGAGTGGTCAGAGGAAAAAATTCACACCATGCATTACTTGCCTGAATGAATTGGATGGCACTCTTTACCATTTAAGTGTATGGGTCTGTGAAAAAAACTGGACTACACTTGGGCGGCAGAGTGGCTAGTGGCAGCATGGTGGCTCAGTGGTTAGCACTGCAGTCTTGCAGCCCACCATGGGCAACATCTGCAAGGAGTTTGTATGTTCTCCCCGTGTTTGCGTGGGTTTCCTCCGGGTTCTCCGGTTTCCTCCCACACTCTAAAGACATACTGATACGAAATTTAGATCGTGAGTCCCAATGAAGACAGTGTTGCTGATGTATGTAAAGCGCTGCAGAATATGTTAGCGCTATATAAAAATAAAGATTACTTACTTATCTGAGTTTAGTCCCATTTTCACCAATTGAATAAATTAGCATAATTTGACCATCTCTCTCTGATAGAGAAACTATGACTAGAGTTGAGCGCGGTTCGCGGTTCGAGGTTCTCCAGTTCGCGGCTTGAGTGATTTTGGGGGCTGTTCTAGATCGAACTAGAACTCGAGCTTTTTGCTAAAGCTCGATAGTTCTAGATACGTTCGAGAACGGTTCTAGCAGCAAAAAGCAGGGCTTTTTACAGCTACAGTGTGCAGGAGCCATCGCTGGCAGCCTGCCAGAAGCTGGTAACCAAGATAAACATCGGGTATCCAAGCAAAGCGCTTTGGTTAGTAACCCGATGTTTATCCTAGTTATGTGCAGGAAGCCCACACTTCCCCGCTCAGCTCACTCCGCCCCCTCCTGCACGCGGCATGTACACACACACTCACACACACACACACACACACACGTCCCCAGCCATGCAGTCCATGACACTGACGTCCTCCTGGCACTCTGCACACATGGTCCCGCTCGGCTTACCTGCGGTGATGAAGTACCGACCTCAGCGCTGTCACTGTCCTCCATGGCCGCCGCTTATCACATCACCTTCTCTCGCTTCCGACCCGAGACTGACTAGCGGTGACGTCACGGGCCTCTCGCGATACTTGGCTGTGAAGGCGGCGGTCATTGAACTCAGTGACAGGTGCTGTCAGCAGTGCAGGAGATCAGTGCAGGTAATGTACCTCGCTGACAGCAGCACTTGTCATCCCCTGCAGTGACCTGGGCTGACCCATTGATGTTAGCTCAGGTCACTGCACTGCTCTCCCAGCCAATGGGGAACATCCTGCTCTTCATTGACTGGGACAGTGTGGATCGTCATGGCAACCCCTTGGATTACACCAGACCTGGATTTGTTTTTCTTTCTAATATATTGGTTAAAGAGGGAATGTATTGGGGAGTGTTTTTTCAAATAAAAATGTGTTTGTCGTCTATTTTTTTTTATTACTGACTGGGTTGGTGATGTCGGGTATCTGATAGACGCCTGACCTCACCAACCCCAGGGCTTGATGCCAGGTGACATTACACATCTGGTATTAACCCCATACATTACCCCGTTTGCCACCGCACCAGGGCACGGGATGAGCTGGGGCGAAGCACCAGGATTGGCGCATCTAATGGATGCGCCACTTCTGGGGCGGCTGCGGCCTGCTACTTTTAGGCTGGGGAGAGTCCAATAACCATGGACCTCCCTAGTCTGAGAATATCAGACCCCAGCTGTCTGCTTTACCTTGGCTGGTGATCCAATTTTGGGGGGACCCCTACGTGTTTTTTTTTTAAATTATTTATTTAATTTAAAATAACAGCGTGGGGTGCCCTCAGTTTTGGATTACCAGCCAAGGTGAGGCTGCCAGCTGTGGTCTGCAGGCTGCAGCCGTCTGCTTTACCCTAGCTGGCTACAAAAATAGGGAGAACCCTACGTCATTTTTTTTTTCATTTTTTTGGCTAAATACAAAGCTAAGCACCCCTTAGTGCCACATGAAAGGCACCAAAGGGTGCAAAATTACAAAATGCAGGAGAGTGGGACATTATGTGTCTTTCTGCCATTATAATGACAGAAAAGACTGATATGAAGTGTACAAGCACAGGAAAATCACCAGAGCGCTCTACGCTGTGAAAAGCAGTAGAAAATGGCACTGGAGTGAACATGTGACCGCCTCATGTAGGTTGAAGCTAAGGATCCTGGGTAAATTTATGTATTTTTCCTCCTTCAGTTTTTTTGCAGTACACAAAAAAAACGGAAGGCACACGGATGACAAACAGATGACATACGGACCGTCTACGGAACGGAAACGGATGCCACACGGATGCACCCGTGAAAAAAAACGGACTGTTTTTTGCAGACCACAAAAATGGATCGGTCGTGTGAATGTAGCCTTATTCTGATCTGCCGTTTATAAACAGCAGGCAGAAATAAGTGAATAACGCCCCCCAGCGTCAGAAAATCTCCGGGGTTTCAGGGCTAGCTGAGACCCTGGAGATCATGATTCAGGACGGTTTTTCCGGTCCCCGCTCACGTGATCACAGGTATGCACCGTATACCGATGATCACGTTACAGTAAATGACAGCGCCGGTAAAAAATAATTTATCTCCCATCTGGCATGAACAAACATGATAAATCTCCTCCCCGGTCCCCTCCGGTCCCCCGGTGTCGCCAAAGTGCCCCCCCTGATGCCCTCCCAGAAATCCAAGATGGCCGCGCGCACAGCAGCGCGCCGGCCGCATTCACCCTACTCCTCTGATTTCTGTCGCATGTGCCATGACACATGCGACAGAAAACTCCTCCCCAGGCCCTGCCAGGTCACCCCTAATTAAAAAACAAATGACGTGGGCTTCGCCCCATTTTTGTGTCCAGCCAGGTACAACTAGGCAGCTGGGGATTGGAATCCGCAGCACAGGTTAGCCCGAGGTTTCTGGGCGCCTCTGCTGCGAATTGCAGTCCGCAGCCGCCCCAGAAAATGGCGCTCTCATAGAAGTGCCATCATCTGGCGCTGTATCCAACTCTTCCAACAGCCCTGGAGCCGGGTGGCTTGTTGGGTAATCATGAGTTAATACTGGCTTTGTTTTACTAGCCAGTATTAAGCCAGAGATTCTTAATGTCAGGCACTTTTGACCCGGCCATTAAGAATCTCCAATAAAAGGTTAAAAAAAAGACACCACACAGAGAAAAAATACTTTAATAGAAATAAATTCACAGACACATTAGAGATTCCATCTTTATTACCCCCTGTCAGCCCTCCACGATCCATGGTCTTCTGTCTTTCTTGTTCAAGAAATGCAGCTCTGCTCCATCACTGCTGCATGAGGGAAGACACTGCTTCCTGTGCAGCCTTCACTCCGTGAAGGCTGCACGGGAAGCAGCGTGCAGCCTTCACTCCGTGAGAGATCAGTGCTGCTGGCGGTGACAGACGCGTTACCATAGCCACAGGGCTCCGATCATGTGATTCCCGGAGCCGCGGTTAGCGGTGACGTCACCGCTAACTGCGTTGCTATGGCAACGGTGATCTCCATTAATGACCGGCTGTGTCACCCGGTCCCTAACGGAACGGGGAGTCCACCGTGTGCTAGAGCATGTCGCCGGTACACGGCGATACACAAATATGCACCGTGTACCGGAGAGTGCAATGACAGGTCCTACATGACGCGTCATAGTCATGTGACCAGTCTGTAGCCAATGAGATAATAGCCACGTGACTGGTCACATGGCTGTTTTGACGTCACGATAGGTCCTGCATCACTGCTGGCAGTGCTGGTTACCGGGAGGATTCAGCGATCATCGGATGGAATAGCGGCAGGAGACAGAGTGCAGGAGGGATCGCGGGGACCGGTAAGTGTTATGGCAATGTTTATTAACTGTATGTGTACATTTATAATGCGTTTTTATGTGTTTGTGGTTGCCTCCCATTATATCCTATTGGTTCGAGTTCGGTTCGTCGAACGTTCGCCAAACTGAACTCGAACGAGACCTCCGTTCGACGAACCAAACTCGAGCCGAACCACGGCTGGTTCGCTCATCTCTAACTATGACCTTGTGACCCTAGCCACTGTCACTGAGTAAGACCTCCCACTTTACTGAAAAGTTCTGAATAACAGGGTATAAATGAATAAAGCACAAATTATACTGAATCTTTTACAACAAGCCAATACTGTATATAAAACTACTTATTTCTTCCTGTTCAATGACATAATAACTGCAGATTGGATTGCATTTCAATGTGACAAGTAGAGATGAGCGAACCGGTCCCGGTTCGGCTCGAGGCCGGTTCGCCGAACGGGGGTCCCGTTCGAGTTCGGTTCGTCGAACGTTCGACGAACCGAACTCGAACGTATAGGCTATAATGGGAGGCAATCACAAACACATAAAAATGCATTATAAATGTACACAAACAGTTAATAAACATTGCCATAACACTTACCGGTCCTCGCGATCCCTTCTGCACTCTGTCTCCTGCCGCTATTCCATCCGATGATCGCTGAATCCTCCCGGTGACCTGCACTGCCAGCAGAGAAGCAGGACCTATCGTGACGTCAAAATAGCCATGTGACCAGTCACGTGGCTATTATCTCATTGGCTACAGACTGGTCACATGACTATGACACGTCATGTAGGACCTGCGAGTGCATCTCTCCGGTACACGGTGCACATATGTGCATCGCCGTGTACCGGCGACATGCTCTAGCACACGGTCGACTCCCCGTTCCGTTAGGGACCGGCTGACACAGCCGGTCATTAACGGAGATCACCGTTGCCATAGCAACGCAGTTAGCGGTGACGTCACCGCTAACCGCGGCTCCGGGAGCACCGTTGCTATGGTAACGCGTCTGTCAGCGTTACCGCTAGCAGCCAGCAGTGATCACTCACGGAGTGAAGGCTGCACGCTGCTTCCCGATTGTAGTGAGCATTGTAGTTAGGATGGAGGTTCCCCAGCCCCAAGTGATGCCCCTCACTATAATCGTCACTACTACTACACTAGAAAGAAAGAAGACAGAAGAGCAGGATCGTGGAGGGCTGACAGGGGTAATAAAGATGGAGTCTCTAATGTGTCTGTGTATTTATTTCTATTAAAGTATTTTTTCTCTGTGTGGTGTCTTTTTTTAACCCTTTATTGGAGATTCTTAATGGCCGGGTCAAACGTGCCTGACATTAAGAATCTCTGGCTTAATACTGGCTGGTAAAACAAAGCCAGTATTAACTCATGATTACCCAACAAGCCACCCGGCTCCAGGGCTGTTGGAAGAGTTGGATACAGCGCCAGATGATGGCGCTTCTATGAGAGCGCCATTTTCTGGGACGGCTGCGGACTGAAATCCGCAGCAGAGGCGCCCACAAACCTCGGGCTAACCTGTGCTGCGGATTCCAATCCCCAGCTGCCTAGTTGTACCCGGCTGGACACAAAAATAGGGCGAAGCCCACGTCATTTGTTTTTTAATTATTTCATGAAATAAGTGAAATAATTAAAAAAAACGGGCTTCCCTATATTTTTGGTTCCCAGCCGGGTACAAATAGGCAACTGGGGGTTGGAGGCAGCCCGTGGCTGCCAGCTGTACCTGGCTAGCATACAAAAATATGGCGAAGCCCACGTCATTTTTTTGGTGGGCAAAAAACTTCTGCATACAGTCCTGGATGGAGTATGCTGAGCCTTGTAGTTCTGCAGCTGCTGTCTGCTCTTCTCCATACAGACAGACAGCAGCTGCAGAACTACAAGGCTCAGCATACTCCATCCAGGACTGTATGCAGAAGTTTTTTGCCCCCTGAAAAAATTATGTGGCTTCGCCATATTTTTGTATGCTAGCCAGGTACAGCAGGCAGGTACGGCTGCCCCCAACCCCCAGTTGCCTATTTGTACCCGGCTGGGAACCAAAAATAAAGGGAAGCCCTTTTTTTATTATTTCATGAATTTCATGAAATAATTAGAAAACAAATGACGTAGGCTTTGCCCCATTTTTGTGTCCAGCCAGGTACAACTAGGCAGCTGGGATTGGAATCCGCACCACCGGTTGGCCTGAGCTTTCTGGGCCCCACTGCTGCGAATTGCAGTCTGCAGCCACCTGAGAAAATGGCATTTTCATAGAAGCGCCATCTTCTGGCGCTGTATCCAACTCTTCCAGCACCTGCCTGCTATACCTGGCTAGCATACAAAAATATGGCGAAGCTCACGTCCTTTTTTTGTAGCTTTTTGGCAAAAAAAAAAAAAAATGCTTCCCTGGATTTTCCATTGCCAGTGAAGGTAACACCAAGCAGTGGGGGTTAGCAGCCAGTAGCTGCTTGGATTACCCTTAGCTAGCAATACAAAAAATGCAGTGGGAGCTAACATATATTTTTTTTAATTATTTATTTAAATAACTAAAAATAAAATGGGCTTCCCTGTATTTTGATTGCTGGACATCACAGTGCTGTAAAAATAAATCTTTAAAAAAATGACGTAGCGCTCCGCGGTATTTTTGATTCTCAGCGCAGATAAAGCAGACAGCTATGGGTTGCCACCCCCATCTGCCTGCCGTTACCTTGGTTGGCAATCAAAATACAGGGAAGCCCATTAATTTTTTCTATTTAAAAAATAGTTAAAAAAAAAAAATTACGTTGGGTCCCCCCATTTTTGATAGCCAGCTAGGGTAAAGCAGACGGCTGTAGCCTGAAAACCACAGCTGGCAGCTTTACCGTGGTTGGGGATCCAATGTGGAGGTCCCCTCAGGCTCTTTTTTATAATTATTTTATAAATATTAATAATTACACAATAAAAGTAGGGGACCCCCCAAATTGGATCACCAGCCAAGGTAAAGCGGACAGCTGTGGTCTGGTATTCTCAGGGTGGGAAGGTCCATAGTTATTGGGCCTTCACAGCCTAAAAATAGCAGGCCGCAGGCACCCCAGACGTGGCGCATCCACTAGATGCGCCAATCCTGGCGCTTCACCCCAGCTCATCCCGTGCCCTGGTGCAGTGGCAAACGGGGTAATAAATCGGGTTGATACTAGCTGTAAAGTCACCTGAGATCAAGCCCAGCAGTTTGTGATGTCATGGCGTCTATTAGATACCCAACATCATAAACTGTCAGTACTAACAAAAACAAAAAATCGACAAAAGAAATTTATTTGAAAAAACAGTCCCCAAAACATTTCCTCTTTCACCAATTTATTGTAAGAAAAAAAATAAAGGGGTCCCACGACGACTCTGGACCGTCTAGAATATGGGGGGGAGACACTCAGGGAACGTATCCCCCATTTTCTAGGAGTGCGGACCCTTCATGTGAGGAGTGTGGGTGCAATGAATCTGCACTCACTCTCCCCGGGTCCACAGCAGCAGAGTCCATGTCGTAATGGTTGCTACCAAAGCTGCAATGCCCTGCTCATGAGGTAAGGGCATGCCTAATCAGGAGAACTACTGTAGAGGAAGCTCTGCTCACTGGTATATAGGTGCTCAGAGGTAATAATAGATAAAATTAGTGAGTAACCTCGGCACTCTATATCTCCCAGACTAAGTCAGTAAGTCACAACGGATAGTAATGCAAAATCACTCTTTATTGGTCCGTATTAAGAAAATTTTTTTTTCATAAGCATATATGTTTTTGTCCAAAACAAGTTACAAATGACGTTTCGGCCTGAGCCTTCGTCAGATTGGACTTATCTGCATGTAATCATGAAAAATGACAATAATCAGTATCACATAAGAGTGAGAGAACAATAACATAAACTCGAACAATGTAGAGGTACAATTGGGATGCAGCAAAAAAATTGCAACACAGCAAGAAATGAAACACATGATACAAATGTCATAATACAGTACAAGGACAATATAGTAATGACAAATATGGGGTCAGAGTAGACTTAGACAGCTCTGGTACGAAAGAGATGTCAATCATAAAGTAACATGTGCAGTAGGTGTAGAGCTACACTATGCATGGCAGAGCTAATGGGTAGACCGACCATAGAAAAAGTAGAGAAAAAGTGGAGAAAAAGTGGAGAATAAGTGGAACATAAGAGGAGAAAAAGTGGAGAAAAAGTGGAGAAAAAAGTGGAGAAAAAGTGGAGAAAAAGTGGAGAAAAAGTGGAGAAAAAGTGGAGAAAAAGTGGAGATTAAGAGGAGAAAAAGTGGAGAAAAAAGTGGAGAAAAAGTGGAGAAAAAGTGGAGCATAAGTGGAGAAAAAGTGGAGAAAAAGTGGAGAAAAAGTGGAGCATAAGAGGAGAAAAAGTGGAGAAAAAAGTGGAGAAAAAGTGGAGAAAAAGTGGAGAAAAAGTGGAGAAAAAGTGGAGATTAAGAGGAGAAAAAGTGGAGAAAAAAGTGGAGAAAAAGTGGAGAAAAAGTGGAGCATAAGTGGAGAAAAAGTGGAGAAAAAGTGGAGAAAAAGTGGAGCATAAGAGGAGAAAAAGTGGAGAAAAAGTGGAGAAAAAGTGGAGCATAAGAGGAGAAAAAGTGGAGAAAAAGTGGAGAAAAAGTGGAGCATAAGAGGAGAAAAAGTGGAGAAAAAGTGGAGAAAAAGTGGAGCATAAGAGGAGAAAAAGTGGAGATTAAGAGGAGAAAAAGTGGAGAAAAAGTGGAGCATAAGAGGAGAAAAAGTGGAGAAAAAGTGGAGAAAAAGTGGAGAAAAAGTGGAGAAAAAGTGGAGCATAAGAGGAGAAAAAGTGGAGATTAAGAGGAGAAAAAGTGGAGAAAAAGTGGAGAAAAAGTGGAGAAAAAGTGGAGAAAAAGTGGAGCATAAGAGGAGAAAAAGTGGAGAAAAAAGTGGAGAAAAAGTGGAGAAAAAGTGGAGAAAAAGTGGAGATTAAGAGGAGAAAAAGTGGAGCATAAGAGGAGAAAAAGTGGAGAAAAAGTGGAGAAAGTGGAGAAAAAAATGGAGAAAAAGTGGAGAAAAAGTGGAGAAAAAGTGGAGAATAAGAGGAGAAAAAGTGGAGAAAAAGTGGAGAAAAAGTGGAGAATAAGAGGAGAAAAAGTGGAGAATAAGTGGAGAAAAAAATGGAGAAAAAGAGAGAAAAAGTGGAGAAAAAGTGGAGCATAAGAGGAGAAAAAGTGGAGAAAAAGTGGAGAAAAAGAGGAGAAAAAGTGGAGCATAAGAGGAGAAAAAGTGGAGAAAAAAGTGGAGAAAAAGTGGAGCATAAGAGGAGAAAAAGTGGAGAAAATGTGGAGAAAAAGTGGAGCATAAGAGGAGAAAAAGTGGAGAAAAAGTGGAGAAAAAGTGGAGCATAAGAGGAGAAAAAGTGGAGAAAAAGTGGAGAAAAAAGTGGAGAAAAAGTGGAGAAAAAGTGGAGAAAAAGTGGAGAAAAAGTGGAGAAAAAGTGGAGATTAAGAGGAGAAAAAGTGGAGAAAAAGTGGAGAAAAAGTGGAGCATAAGAGGAGAAAAAGTGGAGAAAAAAGTGGAGAAAACGTGGAGAAAACGTGGAGAAAAAGTGGAGAAAAAGTGGAGAAAAAGTGGAGCATAAGAGGAGAAAAAGTGGAGAAAAAGTGGAGAAAAAAGTGGAGAAAAAGTGGAGAAAAAGTGGAGATTAAGAGGAGAAAAAGTGGAGAAAAAGTGGAGCATAAGAGGAGAAAAAGTGGAGATTAAGAGGAGAAAAAGTGGAGAAAAAGTGGAGAAAAAGTGGAGAAAAAGTGGAGCATAAGAGGAGAAAAAGTGGAGAAAAAGTGGAGAAAAAGTGGAGATTAAGAGGAGAAAAAGTGGAGCATAAGAGGAGAAAAAGTGGAGAAACAAGTGGAGAAAAAGTGGAGAAAGTGGAGAAAAAAGTGGAGAAAAAGTGGAGAAAAAGTGGAGAAAAAGTGGAGAATAAGAGGAGAAAAAGTGGAGAAAAAGTGGAGAAAAAGTGGAGAATAAGAGGAGAAAAAGTGGAGAATAAGTGGAGAAAAAAATGGAGAAAAAGTGGAGAAAAAGTGGAGAAAAAGTGGAGCATAAGAGGAGAAAAAGTGGAGAAAAAGTGGAGAAAAAGTGGAGCATAAGAGGAGAAAAAGTGGAGAAAAAGTGGAGAAAAAGTGGAGAAAAAGTGGAGCATAAGAGGAGAAAAAGTGGAGAAAAAAGTGGAGAAAACGTGGAGAAAACGTGGAGAAAAAGTGGAGAAAAAGTGGAGAAAAAGTGGAGCATAAGAGGAGAAAAAGTGGAGAAAAAGTGGAGAAAAAAGTGGAGAAAAAGTGGAGAAAAAGTGGAGATTAAGAGGAGAAAAAGTGGAGAAAAAGTGGAGCATAAGAGGAGAAAAAGTGGAGATTAAGAGGAGAAAAAGTGGAGAAAAAGTGGAGAAAAAGTGGAGCATAAGAGGAGAAAAAGTGGAGAAAAAGTGGAGAAAAAGTGGAGATTAAGAGGAGAAAAAGTGGAGCATAAGAGGAGAAAAAGTGGAGAGAAAGTGGAGAAAAAAGTGGAGAAAAAGTGGAGAAAAAGTGGAGAAAAAGTGGAGAATAAGAGGAGAAAAAGTGGAGAAAAAGTGGAGAAAAAGTGGAGAATAAGAGGAGAAAAAGTGGAGAATAAGTGGAGAAAAAAATGGAGAAAAAGTGGAGAAAAAGTGGAGAAAAAGTGGAGCATAAGAGGAGAAAAAGTGGAGAAAAAGTGGAGAAAAAGTGGAGAAAAAGTGGAGCATAAGAGGAGAAAAAGTGGAGAAAAAGTGGAGAAAAAGTGGAGAAAAAGTGGAGCATAAGAGGAGAAAAAGTGGAGAAAAAAGTGGAGAAAAAGTGGAGAAAAAGTGGAGAATAAGTGGAGAAAAAAATGGAGAAAAAGTGAAGAAAAAGTGGAGAAAAAGTGGAGCATAAGAGGAGAAAAAGTGGAGAAAAAGTGGAGAAAAAGTGGAGCATAAGAGGAGAAAAAGTGGAGAAAAAAGTGGAGAAAAAGTGGAGAAAAAGTGGAGCATAAGAGGAGAAAAAGTGGAGAAAAAGTGGAGCATAAGAGGAGAAAAAGTGGAGAAAAAGTGGAGAAAAAGTGGAGCATAAGAGGAGAAAAAGTGGAGAAAAAGTGGAGAAAAAAGTGGAGAAAAAGTGGAGAAAAAGTGGAGAAAAAGTGGAGAAAAAGTGGAGAAAAAGTGGAGATTAAGAGGAGAAAAAGTGGAGAAAAAGTGGAGAAAAAGTGGAGCATAAGAGGAGAAAAAGTGGAGAAAAAAGTGGAGAAAACGTGGAGAAAACGTGGAGAAAAAGTGGAGAAAAAGTGGAGAAAAAGTGGAGAAAAAATGGAGCATAAGAGGAGAAAAAGTGGAGAAAAAGTGGAGAAAAAGTGGAGAAAAAGTGGAGAAAAAGTGGAGCATAAGAGGAGAAAAAGTGGAGAAAAAAGTGGAGAAAACGTGGAGAAAAAGTGGAGAAAAAGTGGAGAAAAAGTGGAGCATAAGAGGAGAAAAAGTGGAGATTAAGAGGAGAAAAAGTGGAGAAAAAGTGGAGAAAAAGTGGAGAAAAAGTGGAGAAAAAGTGGAGCATAAGAGGAGAAAAAGTGGAGAAAAAAGTGGAGAAAAAGTGGAGAAAAAGTGGAGAAAAAGTGGAGAATAAGAGGAGAAAAAGTGGAGAAAAAGAGGAGAAAAAGTGGAGAAAAAAGTGGAGAAAAAGTGGAGAAAGTGGAGAAAAAAATGGAGAAAAAGTGGAGAAAAAGTGGAGAAAAAGTGGAGAAAAAGTGGAGAAAAAGTGGAGAATAAGAGGAGAAAAAGTGGAGAAAAAAGTGGAGAATAAGAGGAGAAAAAGTGGAGAAAAAGTGGAGAATAAGAGGAGAAAAAGTGGAGCATAAGAGGAGAAAAAGTGGAGAAAAAGTGGAGAAAAAGTGGAGAAAAAGTGGAGCATAAGAGGAGAAAAAGTGGAGAAAAAGTGGAGAAAAAGTGGAGAAAAAGTGGAGCATAAGAGGAGAAAAAGTGGAGAAAAAAGTGGAGAAAAAGTGGAGAAAAAGTGGAGAATAAGTGGAGAAAAAAAGGAGAAAAAGTGGAGAAAAAGTGGAGAAAAAGTGGAGCATAAGAGGAGAAAAAGTGGAGAAAAAGTGGAGAAAAAGTGGAGAAAAAGTGGAGCATAAGAGGAGAAAAAGTGGAGAAAAAAGTGGAGAAAAAGTGGAGAAAAAGTGGAGCATAAGAGGAGAAAAAGTGGAGAAAAAGTGGAGCATAAGAGGAGAAAAAGTGGAGAAAAAGTGGAGAAAAAGTGGAGCATAAGAGGAGAAAAAGTGGAGAAAAAGTGGAGAAAAAAGTGGAGAAAAAGTGGAGAAAAAGTGGAGAAAAAGTGGAGAAAAAGTGGAGAAAAAGTGGAGATTAAGAGGAGAAAAAGTGGAGAAAAAGTGGAGAAAAAGTGGAGCATAAGAGGAGAAAAAGTGGAGAAAAAAGTGGAGAAAACGTGGAGAAAACGTGGAGAAAAAGTGGAGAAAAAGTGGAGAAAAAGTGGAGAAAAAATGGAGCATAAGAGGAGAAAAAGTGGAGAAAAAGTGGAGAAAAAGTGGAGAAAAAGTGGAGCATAAGAGGAGAAAAAGTGGAGAAAAAAGTGGAGAAAACGTGGAGAAAAAGTGGAGAAAAAGTGGAGAAAAAGTGGAGCATAAGAGGAGAAAAAGTGGAGATTAAGAGGAGAAAAAGTGGAGAAAAAGTGGAGAAAAAGTGGAGAAAAAGTGGAGAAAAAGTGGAGCATAAGAGGAGAAAAAGTGGAGAAAAAAGTGGAGAAAAAGTGGAGAAAAAGTGGAGAAAAAGTGGAGAATAAGAGGAGAAAAAGTGGAGAAAAAGAGGAGAAAAAGTGGAGAAAAAAGTGGAGAAAAAGTGGAGAAAGTGGAGAAAAAAATGGAGAAAAAGTGGAGAAAAAGTGGAGAAAAAGTGGAGAAAAAGTGGAGAAAAAGTGGAGAATAAGAGGAGAAAAAGTGGAGAAAAAAGTGGAGAATAAGAGGAGAAAAAGTGGAGAAAAAGTGGAGAATAAGAGGAGAAAAAGTGGAGCATAAGAGGAGAAAAAGTGGAGAAAAAATTGGAGAAAAAGTGGAGAAAGTGGAGAAAAAAATGGAGAAAAAGTGGAGAAAAAGTGGAGAATAAGAGGAGAAAAAGTGGAGAAAAAGTGGAGAAAAAGTGGAGAATAAGAGGAGAAAAAGTGGAGAATAAGTGGAGAAAAAAATGGAGAAAAAGTGGAGAAAAAGTGGAGAGAAAGTGGAGAAAAAAATGGAGAAAAAGTGGAACACCCTTTGGTACCTTTCATGTGGCACTAAGGGGTGCTTAGCTTTGTATTTAGCCAAAAAAATGAAAAAAAAATGACATAGGGTTCCCCCTAGTTTTGTAGCCAGCTAGGGTAAAGCAGACGGCTGCAGCCTGCAGACCACAGCTGGCAACCTCACCTTGGCTGGTAATCCAAAACTGAGGGCACCCCACGCTGTTATTTTAAATTAAATAAATAATTAAAAAAAAAAACACGTAGGGGTCCCCCAAAATTGGATCACCAGCCAAGGTAAAGCAGACAGCTGGGGCCTGATATTCTCAGACTAGGGAGGTCCATGGTTATTGGAATCTCCCCAGCCTAAAAATAGCAGGCCGCAGCCGCCCCAGAAGTGGCGCATCCATTAGATGCGCCAATCCTGGTGCTTCGCCCCAGCTCATCCCGCGCCCTTGTGCGGTGGCAAACGGGGTAATATTTGGGGTTAATACCAGATGTGTAATGTCACCTGGCATCAAGCCCTGGGGTTGGTGAGGTCAGGCGTCTATCAGATACCCGACATCACCAACCCAGTCAGTAATAAAAAAAAAATACACGACAAACACATTTTTATTTGAAAAAACACTCCCCAAAACATTCCCTCTTTAACCAATTTATTAGATTGAAAAACAAATCCAGGTCTGGTGTAATCCAAGGGGTTGCCATGACGATGCACACTGTCCCAGTCAATGAAGAGCAGGATGTTCCCCATTGGCTGGGAGAGCAGTGCAGTGACCTGAGCTAACATCAATGGGTCAGCCCAGGTCACTGCAGGGGGGTGACAAGTGCTGCTGTCAGTGAGGTACATTACCTGCGCTGATCTCCAGCACACTGACAGCCCCTGTCACTGAGGTCAATGACCGGCGCCTTCACATCAAGTATCGCGAGAGGTCCGTGACGTCACCGCCAGTGTCAGTCTCGGGTCGGAAGCGATAGGTGATGTGACAAGCGGCGGCCATGGAGGACAGTGACAGCGCTGAGGTCGGGATGGCGGGACTTCATCACCGCAGGTAAGCCGAGCGAGCGAGCGAGCGAGCGGGCGGGCGGGCGGGCGGGGGGGGGGGGGTGGATGTGTGTGTGTGTGTGTGTGTGTGTTTGTGTATGTGTATGTATGTGTACATGCCGCGGGCAGGAGGGGGTGGAGCGAGCTGAGCGGGAAAGTGTGGGCTTCCTGCACGTAACTAAGATAAACATCGGGTTACTAACCAAAGCGCTTTGCTTGGATACCCGATGTTTATCTTGGTTACCAGCTTGTGGCAGGCTGCCAGCGATGGCTCCTGCTCACTGTAGCTGTAAAAAGCCCTGCTTTTTGCTGCTAGAACCGTTCTCGAACGTATCTAGAACTATCGAGCTTTTAGCAAAAAGCTCGAGTTCTAGTTCGATCTCGAACAGCCCAAAAATCACTCGAGCCTAGAACTGGAGAACCACGAACCACGAACCGCGCTCAACTCTAGTGACAAGCTCCTTTTTACCCATGAGTGAATGCTGATGTGAACATGTATGGTACATACTCAGGATGCGAGCCCACTCTATACTGGGGAGGTGTTGCCTTTGTTAAACAGCTAGCATACAGCAATAGCTTGATTCAATGGATATTGTTAACCATTTAGATATGCTGCTGTCAATCATTGACATTTAAATGAATGGGTTGCAGACAGGCATGCATACCTATTGGCCCACCAGCGACTCCTTTGGGTTACCATGGAAGTTAGGGGCCGAATAAAGGATACAATCACTGTACCCTGTGGGGATTTGAAAATAAACAATAAAAAAAATAATATATATATATATGTTTTTATATATATATATATATATAAAATTAAAAATAGTTTAAACCATCCTTCCTATTTTCTACTTAAAAAAACAAACAAAACAAAAATGACCAAAAAACACATTTGGTATCGCCGTATCCGTAAAGGTCCATACTATGAAAATATATAATTAAGTATCTCATACTGAGCGAAAAAACAAAACAAAACACCATAATTGCAGGTTTTAATCATGACCCCTACCCCAAAATTTAATAAAACGTGATCGAAATTATATCAATAAAAATAGGGCTCATTATACAAAAAACAAGCTCTCACCCATCTCTGTTGATAGAAAAAAATATTAGGATATAAGTAGTGATGGGCATACTTGCAGATAACTGGGACCGGCGAACCTAAGTGGATTTAAAAAAAAATCCGAGACCGGCCCGAAATTGATCCTCAACAACTTTCCAGATTCCGGTCTGTGGGTACCACAATTCAGTGATTAAAAATAGTGGTAGAAGTAATAGGGGGATAGGAGCAGGCATGCTGTACTTACTGAGGCTCCGGTGAAGCGGTAACTGCTCCCGCGGCTTCCCATTCACTTCCGGAGCTCAGGCATACGCACTGCTTTCCTCGCCCACCGGCGACTGTGATTGGTTTCAGTCAGACGCGCCTCAACTATGAATGACAGTGTGTCAGCTGACTGCTTCCAATTCCAAATGCTATGTGCATCTATCGTGGTATAAAAATAAATAAATAAATAAAAAAAATTGGTGTAGGGTCCCCCCATATTATGATACCCAGCACAGATAAAGCATACAACTACAGGCTGTAGCCTCCAGCGGTATGCTTATCTTGGCTGTGTATCAAAATAAGAGGAACCGCATGTGGCTTTTTAAAAATGATTTAAATAAATAATTTTAAAAAACCCAATGTGCAGTTTCCCCCTCAGTTTTGATACCCAGCGAGGTAAAGTGCTGGGATTGTCGCATCTAATGTATGCGACAATCCTGAGTTGCTGCAGGCTGCTATTTTTAGGGGCTCCCAATAACCATGGGTCTCCCCAGCCTCAGAATACAAGCCTCCAGCTTTATAATGGATGGGTATCAAAATTGGGGGTGATTGCATTTTTTTTTTAAAAACTATTTATTTAAATAGTAAAAAAAAAAGCCGCATGCAGTTCCCTTATTTTGATACGCAGCAAAGATAAGTGCATGGCTGGGGACTACAGCCTGTAGCCGTAGACTTTATCTGTGCTGGTATCATAATATGGGGGGACCTTATGCCAATTTTTATTTATTTATTTTTACTGTACTATAGACCCACAGACTGGATCTGTGATTGGAAACATCAGACATGCTGTCACTCAGCTCAGGGAGCGGGTGAATCTGACTGCAACCAATCACAGATGCTGATGGGCGGGAAAAGCAGTGCATATGCATGAGCCTAACGAGCGGCTCGGGAAGTGAATGCGCAGCCATGGGAGCATGCATGAGCCTAATGAGCGGCTCGGGAAGTGAATGCGCAGCCATGGGAGCAGTTACAGCAGCGCTGGAGGCTCGGTAATTATGAAGCACTGCTTGCTTTATTATTTTTTTCTTTATTTTTCCTTTAAATTTTGTATTACCTGAGTGCCGGACCCAGATAATTAGCCAAAAGTCCCTAAGAATTCCGGGCCCGGGTCTGGCACCCAGATACTTTTGAAACCGCGTGGATCCAGACTTTTACAGTCCAGATCTGCCCATCACTAGTTATAAGGTCTCAGAATATGTAAGCAGAAAGGAATTTTTTTTTGCAACTTTCCGAATTTTTTTAACCACTTACATAATAATAATAATAATAAATACAGTGGAACCTTGGTTAACGAGAACAATCCGTTCTGGGACTGTGCTTGTTAACCAAGTTACTTGTTCAGCAAAGCAAGATTTCCCATAGGAAATCATTGCAATGCAGACAATTCATTCCACAACTTGTTAAATGTCCCATCCTGGTCCCCTATTGTGCCATTCCACACATGCATAAACACACACAAACACACACAAACATACACAAACTCACACAAACATACAAGCACGCACGCACACGCACATATTATGCTCATGTGGCGCCCTGGACAAGCCAGGGGCCACAGATAACAACACCTCCACACCCCACACTCCCGGTCAGGCACACCGAAGTCAGACAGAAACCCTTGTTGCCTTCCTCCAGGGGCTGATGTCCACACTAGGGGGGCCAGGAGTTCACAGTCCTGGAGGCGGGAAAAGTAGGGCAGATGAGTTGAGGAGTGGAGAGAGATTAGTTTTGGGTAGAGGTGAGAGAGGAGTGAAGTGGCAGTTAAGCAGCCTGAAGTTGGTCCGGGTGTGTGGCCCGGACAGATCAGCAAAGTTGGCAGACTGTGGTGACTGTCTGCAGGAGTTGCCTATTGGAGCTAACCGTAAGGACCGTAGACGGGTGGTGGCCCGGCGGTACCAGACCGGTACGCACAGAGAAGCCAGCACCATCCGGCAGGGGCTTACGGCCTCCGGCAAGGCTAGGAGTCGCCGAGAATTTGCCAAATCCGTTAGTGAAGGGAACCTCCTGGGTTTCCCAGCAGCCAAGTTCCGTCAGAAGGCAACCATCCAACCGAGAGAGGGAAACATAGTCACCGCCAAGGCTAAAGTTCCCAGTGCCAGAGCCTGCGGGCAAAAGGGGCTCCTTCAGCACCCATCCAAGCTGGGGAGCGGGTTACCGGTGGGAACCCATTGGAACCGTTACACTACATAGGTGCAGGGAAAGGCAGTCACCATCAACCTGCTGGGAGGAGAAACACCGCAGCCGTCTGTGGGACCCGTCCATCCAGCCATGTGTTTTACCGAGAACTGTGTCCTCATCATTGGCTGAGTGAGTACCACCGTGCCGTGCGGCACAGCGCTGCCCCCGCGACCCTGCACCTCGGCAGGCCCCGTAACCTGCCTGCCATCCATCCCTACCCCATCACCGGGCCCCGGGACAACCAATCCCCTACCCACGGAGGGGAGAACTAACATCCAGGCTGCTCCCAGTCATCGCTCCCGGGATCCCCGTCCAGAGCAGCGGTGGTGTCACCAATATCACCACAACCGTGGGTGGCGTCACGGACAATAACCAAATCCCCACAATCCAATCCCCACCCTTTTCACTCACGGGCGAGGAGCGCCGCTCGAGTCCCCGGGATCCGGCCCACCGCTCGAGCCACCACCGAGCAGCAGCAGCTGCAGCAGCAGCGGCCGGACCCGAGCAGTGGGAGAGCGTAGCGTCCCCTCCTCCGCCTGCGACAACTTGGCGTCACGAACAGGATCTTACCGCTCTGCCGTCTGGTGAAGGTGCGCCTTGTTACCGCCGGAGGTGTCCGGCCGAAAAATTGGAGAAGCCGCCATCTTGGGCGCGAAAAGTTCCCGCTCGAGCGTCTCCTCGAGTAGTGGAGGCGCGAAGGCCAAAACCCCACCCCTGTAGAGGAGGAGCCGGAAAGAGACTAAGGGGGACAGAAACAAGATGTCTGCGCCCGACGGAGCCGCAGGAGGAGCGGCGGACAAAGTCGTGGGAGCACCCGTAGATGGGAATGGGCCTGCCCAGGTCCCGGCGTGCTGGCGGGGGGCACCGCGGCCCCAGCTCTCGCTCAGGTGATGCCGTTCTCTTTGCCCTATGTGCCCGGAGCTGCCTGGCTACCGCAGTACGATGGGAAACCTTATGCCTTTTCAGGTTTTCCGAAAAAACCTTAGTCCGCTACTAGAACTGTACCCCCTGACTGATAAGCAACGTGCAGCGCTAGCGCTGGGGCAGCTAACCGGCGCGGCTGAGCAAGGGGCGGAGACCTGGGCCGAGGGGGACCGGTCCTCTGTAGCCACCATCTTTGAGAAGCTGCAGACTGCCTTTGAGACCCGTACCGAAGCAGAGTTGCGGATGCAGTTCTATCAATGCCGGCAACGGCCCGCAGATAGCATTCGGGACTATGCCTTGCGCCTGCAAACCGCACTCCACACACTGAAGCGGGTGGATACCATCAACAGTGCGGACAGTAACAAAATGCTAAGTGAGCAGTTTGTGCAGGGGATGAGGTCCTCAGAAGACCGCAAACAACTTCGGCTGTGGGCCCTAGAACACCCTGATGTGGACTTTGCCGTATTAAAGGAACGGGCCATCAAACCTCTGCAATCCCCCGCATCTGAAGCCCCTGAGCCAGCCCCGTGGCAGGTTGAGACTGCTCCCGTCGTGGTGGCCCCTACCCCGCCAGCACCTCCAGTGCGTGCAGCCCCAAGCGGAACGATGGAAGAACTCGCTGCTCAAGTTCGCCGCATGGATGGGGACCTCGCTAAGATCCTCGCCGCACTCCAGCCTCCGACCAGATCACAGGCCCCGGTGAAGATGCAGCTCGCCGACAGCCCTGAGGACGTCCCCTGGATGCAGCGGAGAAGGGTCAATGACTCACGGTATGGACCCCCAATCTGTTACAGGTGCAGCAAACCCGGCCACTACTCCCGACGGTGTCTGTTAAACGAGCAACCCCTGGGGCCACGGGCCAATCCTCAGGAGTAGAACCCCATGGCCCCCCAGACTGGTGGGATCGGTAAATCAGGGCCCGGCCCATCATCCCCGTGGCTGTGGACGGCATACCGGTGATGGCTCTCCTGGACACTGGATCACAGGTAACCACCATACCATACACACTGTATCAACGGTATTGGGGAAAAGACGAACTGGCTCCCCCAGATGCCAGTATGACACTGATTGCTGCTGATGGACTCCCATTGACCCAAGTGGGGTACAAGCAGGTGGCCATGACTGTGGGACGAGCTGAACTGCAACACCAGGGTATGATTGGGATAATGAATGAACCCAGTGATCATAACCCGAAGGTAGTGCTAGGGACTAACATGATGGAGCACTGTATGAGTGATGTGCTGTCCCTACTGCAGCAGCTGGCCGCTACGGCGGCAGGGAGCCGACAGAGAGATGTGCAGCGTGAGATCCAAGCCCTGATGTACCGTCAACATGTGAACTCGACAGGAGGAGAGATTGGTGGGGTAAGAGTGATGGATGTTGCCCCTTTGATTGTGCCTCCCAGGAGCGAGATGATGATTTGGTGTAGGGCAGCGGTAGGGCCCCAGGGGCGTGACTACCCCGCCATGATAGAGCCCATGCCCTCTGAACACTGGCCCACAGTAATGGCCGCCCGAGGGGTGGTAGATGTAAAGAAGGGGAGAGTGCCCGTAAGGGTGCTGAACTGCGGGGAGGAAGAAGTCAGGCTTCCCCGGTACGCTACCCTTGCCAAGTTGTTCACTCTGGATCCCCACACCATCCGCTATGCCGTTCCCCCAACCTCACCACCTACTGCCAGCACTCACCCATCCCCAGGGGAGTTAGACGAGTGGTGCCGACAGCTACATGTAGGCACTGACGATACCCCTACACATCACAAAGAAGGGGTATACCAGGTGGTACGGGAGTATGAGCGAGTTTTTAGAAAACATTCCCTAGACTTTGGGCAGATTAAAGGGGTCCAACACCATATCCCCACCGGTGAACACCCCTTATCAAAGAGAGGTACAGGCCTATTCCCCCTGCACACTACCAATGTGCCAAGGACATGTTGAGGAACATGAAGGAGGCAGGGGTTATTAGGGACATCTGTAGTCCCTGGGCCGCCCCGTTGGTACTGGTTAAGAAGAAGGATGGCACCATGCGGATGTGTGTGGATTACCGAAAAATTAACCAGATAACGCATAAGGACGCTTACCCTCTGCCCCGCATTGAGGAATCCCTGGCTGCGCTGAGAACCGCTAACTATTTTTCCACCCTTGACCTCACCAGCGGGTACTGGCAGGTGGCTGTGGCACCAGAAGACCGAGAGAAGACTGCATTTGCTACCCCTATGGGACCCTGCGAATTTATTAGCATGCCGTTCGGGCTGTGCAATGCCCCTAGAACCTTCCAACGGCTGATGGAATGCTGTCTGGGGCATCTAAATTTTGAGACCGTCCTGTTGTACCTGGATGATGTGATTATCTACTCCCAGACATATGAAGCCCACCTGGAGCACATAGCCGAGGTGTTCGCGTCCCTTGCCAAATACGGGATAAAGTTGAAGCCCTCAAAGTGTCATCTGCTGAAACCCAGAGTGCAGTACCTAGGGCATGTGGTTGGTGCAGAAGGTGTCGCCCCTGACCCCGAGAAAATCACCGCCATCCAGGACTGGCCGAGGCTGACCACGGTGAGGGAGGTGAGGCAGTTCCTAGGCCTAGTGGGGTATTACCGTCGCTTCATCAAGGGGTACACGAAGATGGCTGCCCCCATGCAAGACCTCCTCATGGGACAGACCAAAGGTGGTAGACCCCTAGGAGCCCCGTTGGTGTGGGTAGAAAGGCATGAGGAATCCTTCCGTCAGCTGAGAGCGGCCCTAACCGGAGAAGAAATGCTAGCATACCCTGATTATAACCACCCCTTCATCATCTACACCGATGCCAGTAATGTAGGCTTGGGGGCAGTCCTATCCCAGGTCCAAGACGGAAAAGAAAAAGTGATTGCCTATGCTAGCCGAAGGCTTCGACTGACTGAGAGGAACCCTGAGAACTACAGCTCTTTCAAGCTTGAACTCTTGGCACTGGTGTGGGCTATCACCGAGCGGTTCCGCCATTACCTGGCAGCGGCTAAGTTTATCGCTTTCACGGATAATAACCCGCTGACCCACCTGGACACAGCCAAGCTGGGCGCGTTGGAACAGCGGTGGGTGGCTAGGCTAGCCAACTATGATTTCACCATCAAGTACAGGGCCGGCCGTGCCAACGTTAATGCCGATGCACTCTCTCGGATGCCCCACCTGTTGGAAGAAGGGCCCGAGGATGACGACTTCGAAGACATTGAGTTGCCCGCATTTCATCAGCCACCGACTGAGAAGGTGCATGTCCATCAACAACGGGTAAACCTGGACCCGCTGCCCAGCCGGGAGTGGCAAGAAGCCCAGGACCAGGCACCCGCTGTCCGCCTAGTCAAGATCTTGGTGGAACAAGGCGCTGCTAGGATAGACCCTGCCGCCCCAGCTGAAGCCCAACGCCTGTGGCGAGAACGGACCCAGCTGTATCTACACCAGGGGAAGTTGTACCGTGAGCTGATTAACCCGAAAACCCATGAGAAGATCCGCCAGTTGGTGATTCCCCAAGCTAACCTGCCCACCGTCCTGCAAGCATACCATGATGGTGCTGGACACTTCGGATGGAAGAAACTAGAGATGCTGTTGAGAGAGCGGTTCTATTGGAGTGGAATGCGGGAATCTATAGAGGCCTGGTGCCGAGAATGTGGCCCTTGCACGCTGAGAAGGAAGGATAAGGCCAGCCAGAAGGTGCCCCTACACCCGATCGTTACACATCAACCGCTGGAGCTGGTTGCCCTGGACCATGTAAAGCTCACCCCCAGCCGAAGTGGGTACACCTACGCTCTAACCATTGTAGACCACTATTCAAGGTTCATGGTGGTTGTCCCAGTCAAAGACCTAACTGGCCGTATCGCCGCTAGAGCGTTCCAGGCTTATTTCTGCCGACCACATGGATACCCTGAGAAGGTGCTTACTGACCAAGGCCCGGCCTTTGAAGCGTAGGTATTCCATGAATTTTGTCAGTTGTATGGCTGCAAGAAAATCCGGACCACGCCTTAGCATGCCCAAACCAACGGCATGTGTGAAAAGATGAACCACCTGGTCCTGGGCCTCCTCAAGACGTTGCCGCTAGAAGAGCGGAACCTGTGGCCGGAGAAGCTACCTGACTTGGTCGACATGTACAACAATATCCCTTCCAGCTCAACGAAATGCACCCCAGCATACCTAATGAGGGCTCCCCCCGGCCGGCTACCGATGGATCTGGACATGGGATTGGAAGCCCCAGAAGCACTCCCTTCGACAGCTGAATGGGACACTCGGCGGAGGGTGCAGTATCGACAAATTCAGGAGTACGTCGAGAAGAACTTGAGTCGGAGTCGGGAACAACAGGAGCAGCGCTTCAACCAGAAGGCGTCTGCTGGCCCTTTCCAGCCTGGGGATGTAGTGCTGAAGCGAAAGAGGAGGACCCACAAGCTGGATGATCAATGGGAGCAGACCCCATATGTCATACAGCCCACAGGATGGGAAGATGGGAAGGCCTACCAGATCAGTCGTGACCAAGGGGGCACCTTGGCCACAGTTTCCCGGGACCATCTAAAAAGGTGCCCACCAGCATTGAGGGCAGCGGCTGAAGTTCCGGTTCCTGAACCGGCGGAGAAGGCAAAAGAGGTAATCCACACCGTGATGGGTGACTTTCCAGCAGACTGGCCTACACAGAATGGCGCGGTGATTCTTCCAGTGATACTGTTCCCACAACCCGTGGATGCGGAAGTGATGGAAGTGGTCAACCAGGAGCCAGTGCCCAGGGATGAACCTGTACCCAGCTCCCCTATGCCTCCGCCTGCTCCACACGATAGCAGGGAAGAGGAACTGATTGTTCCCTCTGCCCCACTGCCTGTCCCCACTGACACTGGACCCCGGAGGCCCACTCGTCCTAACCTAGGTAGACCCCCCTTAGGTACAGGGAAACTACTCTTTAAAGGGGGGAAATTGTGTCTGTATGTGTTGAAAGTACCGTTTAAATGTTTTGAAAATGAATGATAAGAATGATTAACCGAAGTTCACCAGATTAACAAGCCTTGATTAGCACCGGTCGTTGCCGGCAACTGGTCCCCCGTTGGGACCCCTTTACCAAATGCGTAGGAACTATTATGGACAAGCCTGAGAACTTGCAGGGCAACCACGAACTTGTGGCTTGTAAATAATTATGTTTGTGGCTTTCACCGTTGCCGCCTCCGGAGAGGCAGATTGGAGGAAGGGACCGCAGTGGAGCAGGCTGGGGCCCAGCCACCACCGGAACCGGTGGCGATCCTCTGGGGGTTTCAGGGGTTCCCCATGGACGTGGGTCCCCTGAAAAGGACAGAACCCGCTCGGGTAACTTGTGCTGGACTGGGGTAAAGGGGTGCTGCCTGTTTGCTTAGGGGCAGCATCAGGGCCAGGTTACTTGGGTGGGAGAGAGCGGAAGCCGTAACCGTTTTGCAACGTTTAAGTAAGAGTACCTCCCGATGTGGGAAGATGTTATTATAATTGTAACTTGTTTTACCGTTATCTTTTCCAGTTTGTGAAAATAAAACCGGTGATGGACGGGCAGCCCGCGGACGGTCTGCATTTTACTAAGGGGGAATGTGGTGCCCTGGACAAGCCAAGGGGCCACAGATAACAACACCTCCACACCCCACACTCCCTCTCACACCCCACACTCAGGCACACCGAAGTCAGACAGAAACCCTTGTTGCCTTCCTCCAGGGGCTGATGTCCACACCAGGGGGTGGACCAGGTGGTTGGCCCCGCCCACCGAGGAGTTCACAGTCTTAGAGGCGGGAAAAGTAGGGCAGATGAGTTGAGGAGTGGAGAGAGATTAGTTTTGGGTAGAGGTGAGAGAGGAGTGAAGTGGCAGTTAAGCAGCCTGAAGTTGGTCCGGGTGTGTGGCCCGGACAGATCAGCAAGGTTGGCAGACGGTGGTGACTGTCTGCAGGAGTTGCCTATTGGAGCTAACCGTAAGGACCGTGGACGGGCGGTGGCCCGGCGGTACCGGACCGGTACGCACAGAGAAGCCAGCACCATCCGGCAGGGGCTTATGGACCCCGGCAAGGCTAGGAGTCGCCGTGAATTTGCCAAATTCATTAGTGAAGGGAACCTCCTGGGTTTCCCAGCAGCCAAGTCCCGTCAGAAGGCAACCGTCCAACCGAGAGAGGGAAACACAGTCATCGCCAAGGCTAAAGTTCCCAGGGCCAGAGCCTGCGGGCAAAAGGGGCTCCTTCAGCACCCATCCAAGCTGGAGAGCGTGTTACCGGTGGGAACCCATTGGAACCGTTACACTACATAGGTGCAGGGAAAGGCAGTCACCATCAACCTGCCAGGAGGAGAAACACCGCAGCCGTCTGTGGGACCCGTCCATCCAGCCGTGTGTTTTACCGAGAACTGTGTCCTCATCATTGGCTGAGTGAGTACCACCGTGCCGTGCGGCACAGCGCTGCCCCCGCGACCCTGCACCTCGCCAGGCCCCATAACCCGCCTGCCATCCATCCCTACCCCATCACCGGGCCCCGGGACAACCAACCCCCTACCCACGGAGGGGAGAACTAACATCCAGGCTGCTCCCAGTCATCGCTCCCGGGATCCCCGTCCAGAGCAGCGGTGGTGCCACCAATATCACCACAACCATGGGTGGCGTCACGGACAATAACCAAATCCCCACAATCCAATCCCCACCCTTTTCACTCACGAGCGAGGAGCGCCGCTCGAGTCCCCGGGATCCGGCCCACCGCTCGAGCCACCACCGAGCAGCAGCAGCCGCAGCAGCAGCGGCCGGACCCGAGCAGTGGGAGAGCGCAGCGTCCCCTCCTCCACCCACGACACTCACCTTACCTTCCGTTCCCTCGTCGGTCTCCTGGGACTTGCTGTTTGCTAGTACGGGCTGTATATCGGGTTACCATCACGACGATGGTGGAACTTCCGCACCCAGAGCGCTGACGTCAAAGGCAGGAGCTGCTTGCCTCTGATTGGTCAGCGCGCTGCCTTTGAGTAGCGTCTGACAGCCGAAGTTCCCGCCTCATCGCTATGGTTGTCGATACACATCCTGGAGCGGCGAACTACAGGACCGAGGAGGCCGGCGATGGAACGGAAGGTACACATATTATGCTCACCTTACCTTCCGTTCCATCGCCGACCTCCTGGGTCTTGTAGTTCGCCGGGAGTATTCCACCCTCGTCGCGATCAGCCGGCGAACTACAAGAACCATGAGACCGGCGATGGAACGGAAGATAAGGTGAGCATAATACTGTATGTGTGTGCGTGCGTGTTTATTTGTGTTTGTTTTGTGTATGCATGTGTTTGTTTGTGTGGACTGCAAGAGCGGGTTAGAGTGCGGTGGATGTACGGAACCGGAAGTGTGTGCGGTGAGGATTTTGCTCGTACAGCAAAGCTTTCTCGTAAACCAAGTTACAAATTTACAGAAAGCTTTGCTTGTTAAGCGAAATTCTCATTAACTGGGTTACTCGTTAAGCGAGGTTCCACTGTATATAAGTTTATGTTTCATGTAATTGCACTAACTTAAAAAATTTATTTTTCTAGTTTTTTTTCTTTTATGCAAAAAGAAAGCTGAGAGGAGATGTAATAGCGGTCTACAAATATCATAAAGGCAGTCACAGTGCAGAGGGAACTACCCTATTCTCATTAGCACAAGGAAGTACAAGAAGCAACGGTAAGAAACTTAAAGGAAGGAGATTCAGATTAGACATTAGGAGAAACTTTCTGACAGTGAGGGCAGTCAGAGAGAGGAACAGACTACCACGGGAGATGGTGAGCTCTCCATCAATGCAAATCTTCAAGCGTAAGCTGGATAAACATATAGGTGGGATGATTTAGGAAAACCTGCACTCGCGGGGGGTTGGACCCGATGGCCCTTGAGGTCCCTTCCAACTCTACAATTCTATGATTCTATGATTTTTACTACACCCTGAGCACCTTAAAAGGAAACCCTCCAAAAATATGAATTACATTTTGTTTATCACTGTGTCAGACGACTTTAATTTTTTTTCCTTCTTTTCAATACAGAGTATGTTAAAAACAATGATGTAATTTAAAAGAACAACTCATTCAACAAAAAATAAGCTCTCAGATGGCCATATTTGTAGAACAATAAACAAGTTATGGGTTTTGAAAGAAGGTGAACCCCCAAAACAAAACAAAAAAATGAAATATGATGCTATCCTGAATTTGTTAAAAAGGTTGTTTCATGAATAATTATGAATTTTCTTCTACCATAAAAAAAATGTAAAAACAAATTTTTAAATGACATGTTTTATCAAAAAATCTCTTGCATGCAGATATTTCCACATACCTGTTACTATGCACCCTAGCATTCTTTTTTCTCAGATCATCCACCTAATGTGTCCAGTGATAGGCTGTGTTCACATTTCCGATAATCATCCGTTATTCTGAGTTCACATGTCCAGTAATCATCCGTTATTCTGAGTTCATATGTCCAGTAATCATCTGTTAGTCTGAGTTCATATGTCCAGTAATCATCCGTTAGTTTGTGTTCACATGTCCAGTAATCATCAGTTAGTCTGAGTTCACATGTCCAGTAATCATCGGTTAGTCTGCGTTCAGATGTCCAGTAATCATCCGTTAGTCTGCGTTCACATGTCCAGTAATCATCCGTTCGTCTGAGTTCACATGTCCAGTAATCATCAGTTAGTCTGAGTTCACATGTCCAGTAATCATCGGTTAGTCTGAGTTCACATGTCCAGTAATCATCCATTAGTCTGAGTTCACATGTCCAGTAATCATCCATTAGTCTGAGTTCACATGTCCAGTAATCATCCGTTAGTCTGATTTCACATGTCCAGTGTTCATCCATTAATCTGAGTTCACATGTCCAGTAATCATCTGTTAGTCTGCGTTCACATGTCCAGTAATCATCTGTTAGTCTGAGTTCACATGTCCAGTAATCATCCGTTAATCTGAGTTCACATGTCCAGTAAACATCTGTTAGTCTGAGTTCACATGTCCAGTAATAATCTGTTAGTTTGAGTTCACATGTCCAGTAATCATCTGTTAGTCTGAGTTCACATGTCCAGTAATCATCCGTTAGTCTGAGTTCACATGTCCAGTAATCATCTGTTAGTCTGAGTTCACATGTCCAGTAATCATCTGTTAGTCTGAGTTCACATGTCCAGTAATCATCTGTTAGTTTGAGTTCACATGTCCAGTAATCATCTGTTAGTTTGAGTTCACATGTCCAGTAATCATCCGTTAGTCTGAGTTCACATGTCCAGTAATCATCCGTTAGTCTGAGTTCACATGTCCAGTAATTATCCGTTAGTCTGAGTTCACATGTCCAGTAATCATCCGTTAGTCTGAGTTCACATGTCCAGTAATCATCCATTAGTCTGAGTTCACATGTCCAGTAATCATCCGTTAGTCTGATTTCACATGTCCAGTGTTCATCCATTAATCTGAGTTCACATGTCCAGTAATCATCTGTTAGTCTGCGTTCACATGTCCAGTAATCATCTGTTAGTCTGAGTTCACATGTCCAGTAATCATCCGTTAATCTGAGTTCACATGTCCAGTAAACATCTGTTAGTCTGAGTTCACATGTCCAGTAATCATCTGTTAGTTTGAGTTCACATGTCCAGTAATCATCTGTTAGTCTGAGTTCACATGTCCAGTAATCATCCGTTAGTCTGAGTTCACATGTCCAGTAATCATCTGTTAGTCTGAGTTCACATGTCCAGTAATCATCTGTTAGTCTGAGTTCACATGTCCAGTAATCATCTGTTAGTTTGAGTTCACATGTCCAGTAATCATCTGTTAGTTTGAGTTCACATGTCCAGTAATCATCCGTTAGTCTGAGTTCACATGTCCAGTAATCATCCGTTAGTCTGAGTTCACATGTCCAGTAATCATCCGTTAGTCTGAGTTCACATGTCCAGTAATCATCCGTTAGTCTGAGTTCACATGTCCAGTAATCATCCGTTAGTCTGAGTTCACATGTCCAGTAATCATCCGTTAGTCTGAGTTCACATGTCCAGTAATCATCCGTTAGTCTGAGTTCACATGTCCAGTAATCATCCGTTAGTCTGAGTTCACATGTCCAGTAATTATCCGTTAGTCTGAGTTCACATGTCCAGTAATCATCCGTTAGTCTGAGTTCACATGTCCAGTAATCATCCGTTAGTCTGAGTTCACATGTCCAGTAATTATCCGTTAGTCTGAGTTCACATGTCCAGTAATTATCCGTTAGTCTGAGTTCACATGTCCAGTAATCATCCATTAGAATTAATGCAGCAACAATTTGTTGGCAAAGGAGTTGAGCAGATACAACTTTTTGTCAGTTTTTAAATAATCGACCTGAGCTGGATCGTTTTTCTAACATGGGAGTCTATGGAGATCAGATCCATTAACGGATTGCTATTTATCTTCCATTTGAAACTGATCCAGGAATCAAAAAATAGATCCTTTACAAATGAAAAAAAAAATAATGGATGGCTAATCTGTTAATGGATCCATTCTCAAACAGATTCTCATATTAAAAAAACGGATCCAATGAAAATTAATTATCTAAAAACAGACAGATTGCTGCTGGCTCCATTCTAACAGATCATTATGCATGTGAACTTAGTCTTAGCAGCTATACATGCTTAGTCCCACTGCTTGGATCCTTTTGCAAATCGACAGCAATGGTAGTCTTGAAATCATAAAATTTAGCCAGTAGGAATCTGTGTGCTATAACTATCACCTTATTCTGGTCACTGGGTCCATTAGGGGGACTGTTCAGAGAGAATAACAAGTTATGTTTTGGGTGATCTTGACAGTCTGACAGCTTATATGCTTTGGGGCTGGATCTGATGGATGCTGGGGTCTTGTTTAAAGTCTTCAGCATTTGCCTTCTTCTAGGCCGCTGCTGTGTTCTTTAATTGTGCTACTCATTCCTGGGTCACTTACGCTATATTCTTGGCTTATAGCTCAGGCCATCCTTTTCTGCTCTAGGCCTGAACTATAAGGTTACACTGTCTACTAATGTGTTTGCCTCAGAATCCCAGATACTGACCAGGCTTTTATATTTGACCCAGTCTGCTTCCCACCCTGACCTTCCCCTGTCAGTTGTACACCAATGAACTTTGCCAGCTTTAAGCAATGCACTGTGTGCCTGCTACCATTGTATGCTATCTTAGAGTAAAAATAGTGATGAGAAGAAAGGTGGGAATCAATATCCTCTAATCCTCACCCTTCCTGTCATACAGGAGTCGGCGTCCTAAAGTTTGCTGACGCCCCCGTTCCTCGTCGGCCAGAGTCCTATAATAGCCCTCCACTCACACTAGGAGAATACCGTGTGTCCTAAATTAGAAGTGGGTAAGGTGAAACACCCAAAGTCAGACCCACAGAGACAGTGTGTGACATCTATATATATAATTGCCTTATTCTGTCTGTCTGTCATGCTCCAAAATTGTGTCACCGTGACAGTGTCACCGTGACATGTCCTTACGGTGACACAAAGCTGATTGGCCGCTGGGCTCGCCATGGCCCCGCCCCCCCACACCGATTGGCCGCTCGCCCAGGCTGCGCCCCCACACGGATTGGCCAGCCGCTCGCCCAGCCTCCGCCCCCCCCCACAGATTGGCCTCTCGCCCCGGCACCCTGCAGGCATTGGCAATTCGGCCACGCCACGCCCCGCCCCCCTCACGCAACGCACGTTAGCTCTGGCCCCGCCCACCTCTCCCCGCGCATTCCCCGAACTGACAGGGCTGTCACGGAGGTGAGTACTGTACTCCCCCCCCCCTCTCCCCCCACCCGCGCATTCCCCGAACTGACACGGCTGTTAAGGGGGGTGAGTACTGTACTCCCCCCCCATCCCCCATCCCCCGCTCGCACGGGAGTGGTGTGGGCTCCCGTGCGAGCGGGGGACGGGATACGTTGGCATGGTTACAAGCGCATCGAGGTCCTGTAGCGGCGGAAGATCCACACGCACACACACACACACACATCAGCTCACACTCACTCTCACACTCACTCTCACACACACCTCACACACACATCACATCACATCCACACACTCACAGCATCCGGCGATATCCCTTGCTTCTCGGCCTCGATACTGTGCTGTTGTGACCTTCCAGGACCTGACGGAGGATCACATGGCCAGAAGCATGTGGTATCTCCGGATGTTGTGACTGTGAGCGCGTATGTGCGATATCGTCAGTGTCTGTGTGTGTGAGTGTATGCGATCGGGTGTGTGTGTGTCGGGATCGGGTGTGTGTGAGTGGATGCGATCGTGTGTGTGAGTGGATGCGATCGTGTGTGTGAGTGGATGCGATCGTGTGTGTGAGTGTCGGGATCGGGTGTGTGTGAGTGGATGCGATCGTGTGTGTGAGTGGATGCGATCGTGTGTGTGAGTGTCGCCAGAGGAGGGGACAGAGAGGGGCTGAGGCTGGGGACAGAGAGGGGCTGAGGCTGGGGACAGAGAGGGGCTGAGGCTGGGGACAGAGAGGGGCTGAGGCTGGGGACAGAGAGGGGCTGAGGCTGGGGACAGAAGGCTGATGCTGCGGGTAGAGAGGCTGATGCTGGTGCAGCATGGGGGATGGATTACAATGGGGGGTGCGCAGCATGGGGGATGGAGCACGTTTGGGAGTGCGCAGCATGGGGAATGGAGCACGTTTGGGAGTGCGCAGCATGGCGGATGGAGCACGTTTGGGAGTGCGCAGCATGGCGGATGGAGCACGTTTGGGAGTGCGCAGCATGGCGGATGGAGCACGTTTGGGAGTGCGCAGCATGGCGGATGGAGCACGTTTGGGAGTGCGCAGCATGGCGGATGGAGCACGTTTGGGAGTGCGCAGCATGGCGGATGGAGCACGTTTGGGAGTGCGCAGCATGGCGGATGGAGCACGTTTGGGAGTGCGCAGCATGGCGGATGGAGCACGTTTGGGAGTGCGCAGCATGGCGGATGGAGCACGTTTGGGAGTGCGCAGCATGGCGGATGGAGCACGTTTGGGAGTGCGCAGCATGGCGGATGGAGCACGTTTGGGAGTGCGCAGCATGGCGGATGGAGCACGTTTGGGAGTGCGCAGCATGGCGGATGGAGCACGTTTGGGAGTGCGCAGCATGGCGGATGGAGCACGTTTGGGAGTGCGAAGCATGGCGGATGGAGCACGTTTGGGAGTGCGCAGCCTGGCGGATGGAGCACGTTTGGGAGTGCGCAGCATGGCGGATGGTGCACGTTTGGGAGTGCGCAGCATGGCGGATGGTGCACGTTTGGGAGTGCGCAGCATGGCGGATGGAGCACGATGGGAAGTGCACAACACACCACACACACACACACACACTGGGAACCACAAACAACTGCCCTACACAGACACCTACACACACAGACAACGCTGCACACACACAACACCCAACACACAAACACCGCGGCACACACAAATATACGCACATACCGCACAACACACACATTGCACAAAACATGCCTCCCCCCAAAACACACCACACACACACAAACCGCGCAACACACAACGCTACAGACACACAGCGCTCCACAAACAACGCAACACACATACAACACCGCTCTCACCCCCGTCACACCCAGACAACACCCAGAACATGTACAGCGCCTACACAAACACTTGGTAACTACACACAACATATATATATAGAACAAAAATCATACATGAACTACACAATACGTAAATTCTAGAATACCCGATGCGTAGAATCGGGCCACCTTCTAGTTAGTTAATAAAGACATTAAATTTCTGTCAGTAGATGTCATAGGATATCTATGGGGGAGGTTCTGACTCAGTCGGCTGTCAATCAAGAGAAAATAATAGTCATAAAAAACTGTTGCTGCATTTGTCCAGGATGCACCCTATGCGTTTCGCTCTCTTATCAAGTCAATAGGGCTCATCAGGGGTATGGCAGCATAGATCCTTGACATTTATGTCACAGCTACAACCAGTAATAATGGATAGATACCAAGGAATTTATACTGTTAACAATTCCTCCTCCAGGGATTAGACCAGGACATTGCATCTGATGAGGAAGATCAGGGGTATATATATATATATCTCTCAACACATCTGAGGACTATCCCAAGGTCCAAGCACAACCACATGTGCGACTGAAGGTCTGATGTAGATGCTTATGGATATATGTCAAGGCATCTAGGAATTAGTCCAAAAGATCCATTCAGCTGTACCTGGTATGAGTAAAGATAAATATCAGCACATCTGAGGACTCATCCCGTAGTGCAGGCTCATTCACATGTGTGACAGTAAATCCGTCCACAGGAAATAGTAGCAGACACCCGCACTGGATACACACCGCTACCCAGGTGATACTGACCGATCAGAGGTGTTGTGCTTCTTAATCAACTGGCCTTCCAGGATCAGGATTGACTTGAGGGGGTACTATTTCCTGTGGACGGATTTACTGTCACACATGTGAATGAGCCTGCACTACGTGATGAGTCCTCAGATGTGCTGATATTTATCTTTACTCATACCAGGTACAGCTGAATGGATCTTTTGGACTAATTCCTAGATGCCTTGACATATATCCATAAGCATCTACATCAGACCTTCAGTCGCACATGTGGTTGTGCTTGGACCTTGGGATAGTCCTCAGACGTGTTGAGAGATATATATATACCCCTGATCTTCCTCATCAAATGCAATGTAATGGTCTAATCCCTGGAGGAGGAATTGTTAACAGTATAAATTCCTTGGTATCTATCCATTATTACTGGTTGTAGCTGTGACATAAATGTCAAGGATCTATGCTGCCATACCCCTGATGAGCCCTATTGACTTGATAAGAGGGCGAAACGCGTAGGGTGCATCCTGGACAAATGCAGCAACAGTTTTTTATGACTATTATTTTCTCTTGATTGACAGCCGACTGAGTCAGAACCTCCCCCATAGATATCCTATGACATCTACTGACAGAAATTTAATGTCTTTATTAACTAATGTCACACACTGTCTCTGTGGGTCTGACTTTGGGTGTTTCACCTTACCCACTTCTAATTTAGGACACACGGTATTCTCCTAGTGTGAGTGGAGGGCTATTATAGGACTCTAGCCGACGAGGAACGGGGGCGTCAGCAAACTTTAGGACGCCGACCCCTGTATGACAGGAAGGGTGAGGATTAGAGGATATTGATTCCCACCTTTCTTCTCATCACTATTTTTAATATGTGTACCTTGTTTGTGGCATATATGTGAATAAAATGGTTTTTTAGGTAATTTAGTCCTTTTGGTTTATGAATTAATATATTTACCTTGATATCTAATTCGGTTTATGCTATCTTAGAGTCTAATATGTGCCGTCTATAGTAGGAAAGTCCACACTTCTTTGTAGGGCGTTAAGGTTGAGAACCTCGCAATCCTTAAGGCTATATGCACATGCTGTGTTTTTGCCGCATTTTTGTCGCATTTTTTGGTGCAGTTTTGTTGTCAGCAAGTTCTGACTTTTGACTTCCCAGCAAAATCTGTGAAAAATCAGATTTGCTGTGTGCACCTTGCAGTTTTTTTTGTCTGCAATTTATTAGTCAAAGTTGTCTGACAAAAAAGAAGCAGCATGTTCATTCTTCTTTTTTGTCACGTTTTGTCACCCATTCAAATCAATGAGGGGATGAAAAACGCATTGAAAAACGCATGCTACCAAATTTGTTCGTTTTGCATGCGTTGTACTTGCATTTTTCTCACCACCCTCTCTCCCCAGGCTGTGTTCATTCCCCTTTAAAGCTGGAGTCAAGCTGCCCAGACATGTAGGTTTTTAACCCAGATAGAGACATTTTAAGTTAGGTTCTCAGTATATAAATATATATTTTGCCGTGGGTACCAAGCTCACATGCATTGGCCAATACATAAGCTACAGTAAATGTCTCTTTTTTCAAATATTCCTATAGCAGTAATGCAATACCAGAGTTCCCTTATTCATTGTTAGCATTCTAGAGTGCAGTTGTATGTGTTTTGTAGTTATAATGTGTTTCAGCGAGCACCTGTTGGATGTGCGGGTCATTCTTTTTGATATGTTTATATTCTGCCATAAATGTCCAGACAGTACCTTCCGTACAATCATGAATAAATAATTAATAAAACCTATTTAATATTTATGTATAACAGCCTGAATATACAAGTATGTACCAACCAGCTTTATCAAACAAATATGATTTTTTTTTTTGTTAACCTCATAGTAAGTTATTTCAAGTCACTCATATCTTTAATTGCTTAGCAGTTTAGTAGAATATCCTTTGACAAAGTGAATCTTCAGCATGATGAAGTCCATCTTCAGTTGATCAACTAATTCTGGAAATCCTTTAGTACAATTGATGCGAGACAGATGCACAGTTCCATAACCATGTGGTTAATATTTTGCGGCTGCAGGGCTCATCAGAGATGTCCTGCAGTGTTGCACTTCCCTGTTTCCTTTATGTGTTAATAGGACAATAAACCAAGAAATAAAAAACAAAAAGAAATAAATATCTATTTATGATTCCGCAAGACTTTCTAAAAGCTTCTAATGGTCATGTAAGACCTTGGATAAATGCTGCCAGTTCCTAATCATCTGCATGTTTAATTAGAATGGATACGAGAAGAATAAGCAAAAGAGGCTGGACTTGTTGGTTTGACATCTCTTACAGGTTTTTTGTATGAAAAGTAGAAAGAAACATGCCGAGGGAAAATGGTCTTTCTTGAAAAAAATAAATGGGTTCATATGACTGATGGTGTTAGTTTTTCTGTCCTTTTTAATTGCCTCTTTAACATTAATATCTATCTATGTAGCCTGAAGCATGGTAAATGTTGTTTGTTGGTCTTTATTTGTGCTTAGGTAATGGGAGATAAATGTCATGATGACTATGGCTCCTAAGCTAACCCTCAAGCTAGCGGGCCCTATGCTATCCTTAACCTCAAGAATACTTCTGATGGTGGAGAGGCGTTTTCCTGGCTCTGCTCCTGACCAATCCTGATCTAATTTCTCCTCCCCCTTCTCAGGGAAGGACTTGACAGGAATGTGTTGTAAACCACAGATAACGACAGATACGGGAAAAACAAAACTCTATCACAGCACACACACAAAGGTAAAGACAATAAGAAATTCAATAGGAAAAACAAGAGCAGGAAGGAAGTACAAAAAAACAGGGATAAACTCCACAATCGCTCCAACCAACAAGCACAACATAAACACAACTTTCACCAGAGAGTCTGTGACACCCCACCTCACAGAGCAACATAGAATAAATAGCTGGCATGGGTGGAAGGATTCAACCAGCATAAATAGGAAGGAAGAATATGTGATAGTTTTCCCACAACATATGATTAAAGGTGCAAGCAGACTAGCAGAGGTGAACTCTTGCTAGCCTGCCTATGTATCAGCACACAACAGGTTGAAGCCCGAGCCTAACTGGTTTGATCCCAGACATCAGAGAAACCATTGTGCAGACTGTAAGAATCTGCAATCTGAACAGAGCTCAATGCTGCCATGATAATTGGCGAAGTTTGTGCAAAACTCCATGATGATCATATGGCTGAAATACAGGTGAATAAATACAGCAACAGTACAGAGACAATTGAAATACAATAAGGACATCATCCTTGTTTAAACTCATAAATGAAGCCTTAAAAGAGCCTTCACCATAAGTTTAAAAATAAGCATACTTCTTAATCATATTCACCCTACCTGCTGCCCTCTATTTGTTTTTAACAACCTTCTCTGCTTAAAAAAAAGTGTTTTGCTTCTTCTTCATCAAAATAGGCCACCACAGTAGCATATATAGTGTCATGTAAAAGTTTGGACACTCCTGGTCAAAATTACTGTTATTGTGAACAGTTGAGCAAGTTGAAGATGAAATGGAAAAGTTAAAGACACATTTCCCTTTTATTTTTATTTTTTACCTTTTGAAATTAACAATTGCACTCGTACCAAATTAACAAAAGAAAACGGGTAGTAGTAGTGACGCGCCCGCGGGGTCTGGGGATGTCCCAGCAGCTAGCCGCTGCAGGAGGTTTCCTCTGAGGGCAGATGGTAGTGCAGCTAGGTTGGTACAGCTCTCCACAGGCAGAGCTCAGTCCCACAGGGAGGTTGAGAGTAGTAGTTGTCTTTCAACGGAGCACAGGGTTGGAGGCGGTGAAGAAAGGGAGCGAAACAGGGGTTTCAATCAAAGTTCTTTACTCATTGAGATGTCACTACCTTTGGACTGCCGGACTCCACTATCATGGGCTTTAGCCGATCCCGGATAGTACGTTGGCCAGAACCGGTGTTTCTTTCTGTGAGTTCTTCCTACTTGCGCTGTGTTGTGCGAGTCCCTGCAGCTTGAAGCTACGCTGGGACCCATGTCCTTGGATTGGCTCTGTTCCTGTCCCGCATGGCAGACAGCACGAATCCGTTACTGGTGCCGCTCTTTTGTCACGACTCCTGGCTCTATATGCTGCTGTGCCCAGGGCACTTTGTGTGGGCCAGAAGACTTGAAATCCTCTGCCTGGTGGATTCTGCTGGTGGGACAAGAAGTGCCCACCAGCCTAGGGCTCTGCACCCTGTTCTGTGCGCTTGGTCATGAGGGAGCTATGGAACAGCTCTCCCCTCAGCGACCATGTTCTTCCCACATCTCACTTGTTACTTGGTCTGTGCATAACTGTCAGTGTGTGTGTGTCGCCTTACTCCCCGTTGTGTCGCTCCACCCCCTGGGTTACTGAACTAGAGGGTGGGAGGTCCCATACCTTGTGGTAACCATCTAAGTGACCCTTTCCTAACCCAGTCCCTGTGAGAGGGAGACTAACTGTGTGTTTTGGTGGATTGTGGTGGTTTACCGGCAATGACCTTCTCCTTACCCGGGATGAATACTGCACCTCTGGTGAGGTGCAGTACACTGTGGTGACTGAAGCCTCAGGGGCGCCACAGTAGCACCACCTTTGGCAGTTAACACAGCTTGTAAATGCTTTTTGTAGCCAGACAAGAGTCTTCCAGTTTTTGTTGCAGAGATTTTCATCCATTCTTCTTTGGAAAAGTCTGCCAGTTCTGTGAGATTCCTGGGTCGTCTTTCATGAACTGCTCTTTTGAGGTCTAGCCACAGATTTTCAATGATGTTCTGATCAGATGACTGAACAGGTCATTGTAAAACCTTCATTTTGCACCTTTTGAGTTAGTTTATTATGGATTTTGAAGTGTGTGTAGGGTCATTATCCGTTTGTAAAAGCCATCCTCTTTTTCAACTTCAGCTTTTTTACAGATGGTTTGCATCAAGAATTTTTGGAAATTTCAGTGCATCAATTCTTCCCTCTGACTGGTAAATGTATTCCTTGTCATTAGCTACAACAAAACCTAAAAGCACGATTAATCCACGCCCATGCTCAATGGTTGGTGAGATATTCTGTTTGTGAATTTCTGTGCCTTTTTTTTTAGGAACCGCATGTGGCTTTTTTTTTAAATTATTAAATGAAATATTTAGAAAAACAGCTTGCAGTCCCCCCTCAATTTTGATACACAGCCATGATAAAGCCCAACAGCTGGGGGATGGTATTCTCTGGCTGGGGAGACACATGGTTATTGGAAGCCCCCCAGCCTTAAAATAGCAGCCTGCAGTTGAGCAGGATTATCGCATCCATTGAATGCAACAATCCCATAATATTACCCGCTCTTCCTGATTGCCCTGGTGCAGTGGCAATCAGGGTAACAAGGGTTAATGGTAGCCCACAGCTGCCACTAAACCTTAGATTACCAATGGGATTACTATGGGATGCATCTATGAGACTCCCCATTACTAATCTGTAAGTGAAACGAAATAAAGACAAACACCAAAAAAATCCTTTATTTGGAATAAAACACAAAAAACACCCTCTTTCCCCTTTTATTTACCCCCAAAACACCCCTGCAGGTCTGACGTAATCCACAGAAGGTCCCACAACCATTCAGCTCTGCTATATATGAAATTACTGTGCGTGATCATTGAACATGTCTGCACGCTGTAATTGCAGGCAGTGACTGAGCCGCAATCACCGGTGACGCCACTCTGGTCTGTTTGCTGCTGGGAACAATTTTTTTGGAGTATTATGCCACTTTTAAGGTCTGACAATAATATATACATGATAAAATGGACTTTACAGGACAAAATGTTAGGAAACATTATTTTCTGTATAGTGACTTTTACATAAGGCAAATTAAAAAAGTAAAAAAAAAAACAAAAAAAAACCCCTTGACAGTTCCATCAATTTCTTGATCTGTTAGCCCCTTTTTCCTTTGTTTCTTCCAAACCTATTTACACCCATTATTAGAGAATAGAATGTATTTAATTTAGCTCTGAAAAGGACTGTTGGTTGCACATATCAGCACCAAAGTTTGTAACGCACTTTTCCTAAATGCCTCTAATACACTATTTTTAGACCAGAAGCTAAAGGCCCCGTCACACTAAGCAACATCGCTAGCAACATCGCTGGTAACGAACAACTTTTGTGACGTTGCTAGCGATGTTGCTGTGTGTGACATCCAGCAACAACCTGGCCCCTGCTGTGAGGTCGTTGGTTGTTGCTGAATGTCCTGGGCCATTTTTTAGTTGTTGCTGTCCTGCTGTGAAGCACAGATCGCTGTGTGTGACAGCGAGACAGCAACAACTAATGTGCAGTGAGCAGGGAGCCAGCTTCTGCTGAGGCTGGTAACCAATGTAAACATCGGGTAACCAAGAAGCCCTGTCCTTGGTTACCCGATATTTACATTTGATACCAGCCTCCTCCGCTCTCACTGCCTGTGCTGCCGGCTCCTGCTCTGTGCACATGTAGCTGCAGCACACATCAGGTAATTAACCCGATGTGTGCTGTAACTAGGAGAGCAAGGAGCCAGCGCTAAGCAGTGTGCGCTGCTCCCTGCTCTGTGCACATTTAGCTGCAGCACACATCAGGCAATTAACCTGATGTGTGCTGTAAGTAGGAGAGCAAGGAGCCAGCGCTCAGTGTGCGCTGCTCCCTGCTCTGTGCACATTTAGCTGCAGCACACATCGGGTTAATTAACCTGATGTGTGCTGTAACTAGGAGACTGGGGGCTGGTCACTGGTTGCTGGTGAGCTCACCAGCAACTCGTGTAGCCACGCTCCAGCGATCCCTGCCAGGTCAGGTTGCTGGTGGGATCGCTGGAGCGTCGCAGTGTGACAGCTCACCAGCAACCTCCTAGCAACTTACCAGCGATCCCTATCGTTGTTGGGATCGCTGGTAAGTTGCTTAGTGTGACTGGACCTTAACCCTACACTAATTCCATACTAAGAGTGGTATTATTAAACAATAGAATATATTTAAATTAGCCCTGAAAAGGACTGTTGGTTGTATGTGGCAGCACCAAGGCCTGTAATGTAATGAAGCCTGCCTAAATGCCTCTAATACACTATCCCTACTTCACAATCTAACCTTACATTAATTGCAGATTAAGAATGATATTATTAGAGAATAGCATATATTTAAATTAAATAAACCTGAAAAGGACTGTTGGTTGTACATGGCAGCATCAAGGACTTGTAATGCAATGAACAGTGCCTAAAGCCTGCTTTACACCTTACAATTAGGTATGCGATCTCGTATGCGATGTGACACGCCCAGGTCGCATATGCGATCTAATGAGATTGCATGTAGGTCGTTCATTTGCTGTCACATGAGCGTTAGTAGTCTATGTTAAATTGATCAATTTTGTGTGCGATCCTTTAGATCATGTGTTCTGTGACGTATGCATTGGGCACCCTTTTTTTTTTATTTATTGTCTTGACAAGCGTGTGTAATGTGTAGGGATGCGTTTTTACTATGGCATCTGCCATTCAGCTCTGCTACATGGCCGCTGACAGCAGACACAGACAGCCATGTAGCAGCGGTGAATGGTAGTTCACAGCAGACACAGACAGAGCCGCACTGTCAGAATGAACTCGGGTGAACTTCACCCGACTTCATTGTCATGCTGCGGCTCTGTCTGTGTCGCTCCCTGATTAGCGGTCACCAGTGAAAGACTCATCGGTGACCGCTAAACTCCTGAGTAAGTGAATTGAGCTGCCCTCTCTCATACTCACCAATCCCCGATCCCCGGCGCTGCACGGCATTCACACTGCTGCGGCGGCTTTTACTGTTTTGAAAAAGCCGGCCGCCCATTAAACAATCTCCTATTCCCTGCTTTCCCCGCCCACCGGCGCCTATGATTGGTTACAGTGAGACACGCCCCCACGCTGAGTGACAGGTGTCACACTGCACCCAATCACAGCAGCCGGTGGGCGTGTCTATACTGTGTAGTGAAATAAATAATTAAATAATTAAAAAAAACGGCGTGCGGTCCCCCCCAATTTTAAAACCAGCCAGATAAAGCCATACGGCTGAAGGCTGGTATTCTTAGGATGGGGAGCTCCACGTTATGGGGAGCCCCCCACCCTAACAATATCAGCCAACAGCCGCCCAGAATTGCCGCATACATTATATGCGACAGTTCTGGGACTGTACCCGGCTCTTCCCGATTTGCCCTGGTGCGTTGGCAAATCGGGGTAATAAGGAGTTATTGGCAGCCCATAGCTGCCAATAAGTCCTAGATTAATCATGTCAGGCGTCTATGAGACACCCTCCATGATTAATCTGTAAATTACAGTAAATAAACACACACGCCCGAAAAAATCCTTTATTAGAAATAAAAAACACAAACACATTCCCTGGTTCACCACTTTAATCTGCCCCAAAAAGCCCTCCTTGTCCGGCGTAATCCAGGATGGTCCAGCGTCGCGTCCAGCTGTGCTGCATGGAGGTGACCGGAGCTGCAGCAGACACAGCCGCTCCGATCACCTCCACGCAGCTAATGAAGACAGCCGCGCTATCGGCTGAGCTGTCAGTGAGGTTACCCGCTGTCACTGGATCCAGCGGTGGATGCAGCGGTGGCCGCGGGTAACCTCAGTGACAGATCAGCTGATCGCGCTACTCACCGCCGCTCCGGTCAGCAACTGAGGTGAGTAGCGCGATCAGCTGAGCTGTCACTGAGGTTACCCGCGGCCACCGCTGCATCCACCGCTGGATCCAGTGACAGCGGGTAACCTCAGTGACAGCAGCTGATTGCGCGGCTGTCTTCATTAGCTGTGTGGAGGTGACCGGAGCGGCTGTGTCTGCTGCAGCTCCGGGCACCTCCATGCAGCAGCGCTGGATGCGACGCTGGAGGACTGTGGAGTACGCCGGACATGGAGGGCTTTTTGGGGCAGATTAAAGTGGTGAACCAGGGAATGTGTTTGTGTGTTTTATTTCTAATAAAGGATTTTTTCGGGCGTGTGTGTTTATTTACTGTAATTTACAGATTAATCATGGAGGGTGTCTCATAGACGCCTGACATGATTAATCTAGGACTTATTGGCAGCTATGGGCTGCCAATAACTCCTTATTACCCCAATTTGCCAACGCACCAGGGCAAATCGGGAAGAGCCGGGTACAGTCCCAGAACTGTCGCATCTAATGTATGCGGCAATTCTGGGCGGCTATTGGCTGATATTGTTAGGCTGGGGGGCTCCCCATAACATGGAGCTCCCCATCCTGAAAATACCAGCCTTCAGCCGTATGGCTTTATCTGGCTGGTTTTAAAATTGGGGGGGACTGCACGCCGTTTTTTTTAATTATTTAATTATTTATTTCACTACACAGTATAGACACGCCCACCGGCTGCTGTGATTGGGTGCAGTGTGACACCTGTCACTCAGCGTGGGGGGCGTGTCTCACTGTAACCAATCATAGGTGCCGGTGGGCGGGGTAAGCAGGGAATAGGAGATTGTTTAATGGGCGGCCGGCTTTTTCAAAACAGTAAAAGCCGCGTCAGCAGTGTGAATGCCGTGCAGAGCCGGGGATCGGGGATCGGTGAGTATATGAGAGAGGGGGATATACTGACATGGACAGAGAGAGAGGGACAGAGATAGTGACGTACTGACAGAGATTAGTGCATGACAGACATTGTGAGGCGCTTCAGAACGCAGCTTTTCAGCTGCGCTCTGAAGCGGACCTTTTTTAAGCTGCGGTGCAGAGCGCACACCTGCGCACATAGCATCAGACATCACAATCGTATGAGGGATGTCACACGTTACAATTCACTAGTTTCGTACAACAAAACGTCCAATGTATGAGGAATAAACGACGTGTATGCGATCACCGTATTTTCGTTCAATATCGATCGCATGTAGGTTTCACACGCAAATACCTCACGAACGATGCCGGATGTGCGTCACTTACAACTTGACCCCGACGACGGATTGAAAGATTTATTGAAGTGTGTAAAGCAGGCTTTAATCTCTCTAATTCACTATCACTACTACAGAAGCTAACCCTGCAATCTCTGAAAGAAGTTCTGTCGCTTATCCATGTTATGTAAATAAAAGCTTATAACCTGACTTTAAATTCATCCATTGGTTTCATAAATTACTCTTTTGAAAGCTGAAACCCTCTCAAATTTGGTTTAGGTTATGAAAATAAAGTTGCTTAAATTTTGATCATTTAATGAACACAAAAAGGTCAGATTTTGGCAAGACAAAAGTTTTGTTGCGCACAGAACGTAATGTGAAATTCAAACAAATAATTAACTTCTAATACAAAGATATGTTGCATAACATTGGTGAATGAAGTTGTGGTGCTATTAGAGCCATATTTAATATTTTGTGTGACTTCCATGAGCTTGAAGGACTACATCCATGTGTTTCAACAATGATTCATACAATTTATTGATGAAGTCATCAGGAGAATAGCAAACAATGCAGTCTTTCATGCCTTCCAGAGTTCATCTAGATTCTTTGGTTTTGTCTTCCAAGCTTCCTCTTTCATCCTACCCCAAACATGGTCAATGATGTTCATGTCTGGTGACTAGGCTGGTCAGTCCTTGAGCAACTTGATCTTCTTTGCCAGGAGGAACTTTGTTGTAGAGATGGATGTATGAGATGGAGCACCATCCTGATGCAGAATTTGACCCCTTTTATGATTGGGAATATAAGAGATAACTAATACTTCTTGATATTTTAGTCTATTGATATTGCCTTCCACCTTGCAAATGTTTTGCACACCCCCATACTGAATGTAACCCCAGACCATGATCTTTCCACCACCAAACTTAACTGTTTTCAGGATCCATACGGGTTCCAGTAGGTCTCCTGCAGTATTTGTGGTGGCTGTGGTGTAGTTCAACTGAAGATTCATCAGAGAAATTCATCCTCTGCCACTTTTCCAGCATCCATCTGTTTAGCAGGCTGTGGGACTTGGCAAATGCCACACGTTTTTTAATTGCCTTTTGTTTAGTGCTGGCTTCTGGGCACTGATTCGACCATGGAGGCCATCTATTTCGAGACAGAATCCTACAAACTGTTCTAGTTCACACAGGGACTTGATGTGACCAGGCCTTTTGCTGCTGTGCTGCAGTGGAAGAGGAGCTGGCTTTGGATTTTCTAACCAACAAACGTTACTCCTGAGCCGTTGTCTTGTGGGGTCTGCAAAACCTAGGCTTGTCAAAAACATCTCCAGTCTCTTTAAATCTTTTCATTCTTTGTACTTCACGCTGAGACACATTAAAGGTGCCAGCCACTTCTACAGTGGATCTGGTCTACAGCCTCTTGATAACCAAGGCATTGGTCGCAGGGTGGATTTTTGGCATCTTGTCGAAGGTCAAGTTGCAGTTCAAGTGAAGATCTGGGGTGCTGGGTTTCTTTTTATACACACCCACTAATTAACCGATCATTTAGTGAGCACAGGTAAGGATGTAAACTAGGATTGAGTGCATTATATGAAAAGGCGACAAAACTTTTGTCTTACCAAAATTTGACCTTTCTGTGCTCATTAAATGATCAATATTTCAACTTTGCAGCAACTTTATTTTCATAACCTAAACCAAATTTGGGAGGCTTTTATTTTTCAAAAGAGTAATTTATAAAACCGATGGATGAATTTAAAGTTAGGTTATAAGCTTTTATTTACATAACATGGATAAGCGACAGAACTTTTGTCAGGGACAGTACATTAATTGCAGACTAAGAACGGTATTATTAGAGAATAGAATGTATTTAATTTAGCCCTGAAAAGGACTGTTGGTTGTACATGTCAACACCAAAATTTGTAATGCAATGAACCCTGCCTAAATGCCTCTAATACACTATCCTTACTTCAGCAGCTAGGAATGTTGTTATGATAGAATATAATCTATTTGAATTAGCCCTGAAAAGAACTGTTGGTTTAATGTTGCACTAAAAAGTGCTGTAACGCTATAAAACATTGTCCATTCTACAACAGAAACTCTCTTCTGGGTACAGTGTGCTGAGTATGAGATCGTTGGGTCTTATATAGACCTGATGACGATATGCGGACAACCAATCCCAGTAATGCTAGTAGACTACATGGCTACAGCATTACCATGATTGGCAGACAATCCCCGCAGGTTTAGTAGCTGAAAAAAGCTGCTAGATAGGCGGAGAGGGGACTCCAGCATGGTGCCCAAGTAGCAGGATACTCGATCGAGTACTGAGAGCCTCTAGCACCCCAATGCTCGATCGAGTACCGAACAGTGCCAAACATGCTCGCCTATCACTAGTTATAATGTTTCTGAAACTGTATGATACATCAGTAAAAGAAATGTAGATACTTTTCTGTGTGATTTAATTTATATTTAGCTTTTTGTCACCTTTTTTTGACCTTGGAAAACATTGACCACAGAGCAGCTTAGCAGGAATTTCAAGGTACATAAATGAGGATTGCTACTGGTGCTGACAGAAAAGAGTGATAAATTGTATTGATATACTCCTCCCCTCTAGGCAGGTTTTAAGAATCTCAGGTACGTGGCATTGCAGAATGATTCATGAGGCCTACCACAGCATTGTCACACTTGTTGTTCTTCATATCAAATCAACAGTTTTTACAGAGTAACCTCAGTCCTCATGACAAAAATTCACCACGGGAGACATAACTGTATTGAGGAATGTCTGATGATTGCTCTATTTTGAAAGGTTTGTTCAGGAATGTAAAAATTGTTCAAAAGTAAGCAATGAGCTAAAATAAAGATTAACCATTACTAACATGAATCCCCTGGTTTGAAATGGTCACTGCTCCAAAGGTCCCTCTTGGTTTATGTTAATTTTGCTGTAGCGATAATGTGCTGTATATCCATGTGACCGCTGCAGCCAATCAGTGTTAATGCTCACATTCACCGCACTGGACTGATGTGGTCATTAATTGCCTGCTTACATGAAGTACCATGTCATCGCTTCACCAAAGGAAACACAGACCGGCAAGGACCACTTAAATATTTTGTCCACTTCTTTTACATTGATGGCCTATCCTTAGGATAGGTTATCAATGTCTGATCAGTCTGACACGCCGCACCCCTGCCAATCAGCTGTTCTCAGTCCCAGAGCGACAGAAGGCAGCTGTAAATGCTCAGCTCTGGCGCTGCTTCCCCTTCTGATAGTACTTCACATCCGCTTCCCATTCAGATCAATAGAAGATAGATGCGCAGTACCCAGCCACTATCAGAAGACTGAGCAGCGCCGGAGCTGAGCATTTCCGGCTGCCTGCTGCCACTGCGGGGACCAACAACAGCTGATTGGCGGGCTTGCGGAGTGTCAGACATAACAGGGATATTTTTCTCACAGCGTCAAGACATAACATGGAAAATAGGTTCTGGAATGTCATCATGCATTTCCATATTTTGAGACCAAGTAGATTATTAAGGCATATCAGTTTTTTCAAAGTATTAAAGAGGCCAGATTCTGAAATCCACAGGTTGTCACACTATCAAGATCAACCCATTTACTGCCTCTTGATGATCCAGTAGTACAACTAAATTCTAAATTACCCAGTACTCTTGCCAGGAGCAAATGCTTGAACATGACATTTGTTTTCAGCTGTCTATATGAGCTTGTACTTCTGTCTAGTTCATCCTAGGAACAGCAATTAATGGTTTATTTAGACCACCATTATAATGGCAGCAAAAATTACAGCCCGATATAACATAGGTAATTATAGTGACCCATGTTCAAAAGAAGCTAAAGAGTTTCAGATAGAACTTTTCTGAGTTATGATTTTTTTTCAAAGAAGAATCACCTATTAAGGCACCAACACAATGGAAGCATTGACAGATGTAGCCCTGCATTCCCTACAATCCAGTCATCAAATCTAGCTGACAGCCCTTATAGCTATACAACTTCCTATTACCTCTTTGGTCACAGAATATTGGTGCTAAACCGGATTTTCCAGAATCTACAAGCAACACAATACTTGTGTAGGAACCTTTTCTTAAAATGTCACATTTATTATCCCCAAAATATAAGTTTCCGAACTGTCATAAATAATAACAGGCCTGATTACATAGTTCTAACCTCCCAGTCCTAGTTTTACTTCCTCTAGTAAAGATCTAACCAGAAACCATGCTTAGTATTAACGGGCAGTGTAAAGATGGCCACACGCGAGATATGTCAGCTGAACACCTATCTCTCTTGACTCCCCATACACATAATCAGTAATAAGTTATCGTGTCAGTCAAGGGTTCACATATTTTCAATGGGAGAGAGCAAATAGATGATACCAGACACCTATGGCAGCAGCTTCTCTTCTTTGAATGGAAATTAAAAATCCTTCTTTGCCCTGACATCATCTCTTGGGGGAGAATAGAATGGTGTCCATGTACATCACGTGCCTCTGAAATTGGTGCTGTCGGCTGACTTTCCATTAAAGTCTATAGGGACCTTACACTCTAACAACATGACAGATGCCTCCTGTTGTTCAATCTTGCATACATGACTTGCCATGTACATAATCCCAAGAAGACATTTTTCTCATTGTTATTTACTTTGTCCAATGAGTAGTTTCTGTCAAGACTAAACCAACTCTACATGTTTGATCCGTCTTTGTTAAGAAGTCTGTGACCATGAGCCATATAGTTGTTCCTTTGGACTCATGCTGCCTGGTCTGACATTTCCTTTGAAGTATAGTCACTTAAAATAGCAATAAAATTTGGCACATTAGACATTAATTTTAACTACTGCCTTATCCAAATTGTGTCTTCAAAAAGGAAGAGGACTTGAACTCTTGTGTCATCTATTGGAATTAGCAATCCTGAAGTCAATATTGACCCTTTAACAAGTCTTGCCATATGACTTAGGATAAAAGTCAAACAAGGATCTCAATTTGCAGACTCAGTGTTTTGGTGTTTTGTCACCGCAAAGTATGAGATCTGATTTGGCTATATGAGGAGCTTATGACTGGAAGGAAGATTCAGGACACGCCATTTTCCACCTATTGCAATTAATCTACAGTAGCAGGGTTAGGACTGTCTATCAGGTTACGAAATGCTGCCATCTAGCGGTCGGGTTAGCTAGTGGTAGAGAGCGTTTTGAAGAGATGTTAGATAAGATATGGATAGAGTAGTAAAAGGGAGGAGGGACAAATGACAGGGCATATGGATAGGAGATGGAGCTCCAGAGAAAGTAAGTCGAGAAATGGGTTCAAAGTGAGAGAACATGATCTTAGTGCTAGGGCATTCAGGCAACCCTCTTGAGGTCCGGATCCTACAGCTCACCCTAGTGGGGTAATAGAGTAATCTGACTAGAGAAGTCATCGGGGCCCAGAAGCAGATGATGGTGAGTGGAATAAGGGGGTAGGAGGCACAGACCGTGGAGTATTGAGGACTTAGTCTGAAATAACGGGGGACAGAACAAAACGTAGTACACCACAGACAGATAAAGGAAGGCAATGTTTGTCCTAATGGCATGAAGAATAAAAGTAAACAGAAACTGGTTGGCCAAGTGAACTTTGGTGTTGCGTGTCTTACTATCCGACTGTATTGACGGCTATCAGCAGGGGTGAGGACTTGAACACCATCCCGAAGCAGCAATACATCCCGCGTGAAGCCATGTCCGCACATGGAGTCTCCTTGGCGAAGGACTGGGGCTGGCTTATGCCTGGTTTCCAAGGGGTAAATTTTCTCCTTGTAGAGAATGATATAATCCTTCTTACACAGGCAATCTAGGAATGTCTCTCTCCATAAGGAAAAACATTATTACTTGGATCCCAGTCAAAAGCCTCTTACATAGCAAAAACAGATCTTTGCACTGACAAGAGGAAATACCATGAAACAATGTTTCTGCAAATTGAGATTCTGGTTTGGCTTTTTTCTTAAGTCATGTGGCAAGGCTCATGAATGGATCGACATTGACTTTTAGGATTGCTACTACCAATAGGTGGCATGAGAGTTCAAGTCCTCTTCCTCTCTGAAGAGTCAATTTGTATATTTAATGTCACTCTCCACAATGAGAATTGTTACCCTTTGGCTCCCAAACTGTTGTCTTGTAATGGTTTTAACAACTTATAGATCTTCTACATACAGAGTAACATATAGCCAGCATAAGACGACAACCAATGTTATTGGAACAACTCCTCTTACTGTAAATGTATGTTTGGATTTTTCTGAAACCCTTTAGTTAACTGAAAAGGTATTACATCTTTAACATGTACATAAATAATTAGACCACATATATTTTTCCAGATAATTATCTAAAGTTTTTAGCTGTTTTTTACTAGTACTGCCCTTACTGAGTATTGTTTTCTTTCTACTGATCTGCTCAAATGTGTTTGTATTATGATTTCTTTGTATAACAGTCATTATGTTGCATCTTATGCTGTCTGTATACACAACAAATATTCATTTAATCAAATTATTCTCCCAGAGGACTATTTTATATGAGAAAAGTAAGTAGTGGCGGGAGGGTATAGTAATTCATTAATGGGAAGGCGTGTACAACCAGATTCACACAATCCAGTTACAACATAATTCCCAGACCCCATACGGCAATGCATAAAGTAACTATGAGTCGGTACTATTGGAGCACCCCACGGGGCCTGAGGGGTTACTCATCACCGGGCCTGTGTAGGGCCAGGGGATGGGATGTCACGTATGGCCTGCCCGGGTACGTGACCCCGAGGTGTCCACGGAAAAGGGAATAGGGATGAAGAAGTCGTGATGCCACCTGCGGTACACGTCCAGGGATTAGCCGCCGCTGCTGTCACTGTCCTCCGGGGCAGATGGTAGTAACAGCAAAGATGGTATCACTCCCCACAAGTGGAGTAGGCCCCGGGGAGGATGATGAGGGGAGTTGTACCTGGCCATTGTCGCCGAGGCGCGGGGCGATGGCAATAACTGGCTCACACATTCTCTGCGGGTCCAAGTGTCTTTACTCCTTTTCTGGCTACTGCCTCTGAAGTACCGGTCATCGCTGTGCTGGGTCCCAGTCAATCCCGAGGTTCGAGGTCACTTCCGGTGTTCCCCACTGTGAGTCCTTCCTGGTCGGGGACTCTCCAATCCCGGTGTGTGGAATGTGGAATGGTTAAGGTTTTTCTTGCACTCTGCGCAGACCCTGGAATCCTGTGTGGCTATGGGGAACCCAGGCTGAGCTACCTGCTCCAAGCCATGGGTCCTTTGGCACTCCAGAAATGTGAGAAGAAAGAATATGCCTGGACCGAAGTCCCGACTGTGCTCCTCACCCCAAGCTGTGGCCAGGGTTTACTGACTAAGTGTGAAGATGCTCCTTCCCTTTGCCCCAAGTAGTGCCCACCCCCCCAGGTGGTTGTCCTAGTGACCGGAAAAGTCCCATGCCTCGTTATGGCCACCTTCTGTTTACCCTAGGCCAATCCCAGTGGGAAAGCACCTGACTGTGTGTGGTGTGTGAATGTGAGAAACAACAGAAATTAACCTCTCACTTACCCAGGATAAGTACTGCACCTTAAATGAGATGCCGTACCCTGTGGTGACTGAAGCGTCAGGGGCACCACATTCCCCTACAGCAAATGGCAGCACTCCTGGGCTGCAACCAAACACAGTTAGTACACCGCAATTTTTGATATGCAATAAACAATTTCCCTTTATGTGAAGCACCATCAATCAACAGCTTCAAACATTTAAACAGTTACTGGTCAGCAGTATCATCAATGCAATAAAACATCAACATTTGCATATGAAAAACAATTATTCTTGCTTTGCTGCTGATGGTGTCAGAGGGCTGGTCCCAGCACCCCAACTCTGGAAATTCAAGGGACATCCTCGGGCATAATGTCCAACCTTGTCATAATGCCGGCAGATCGGCTGCCCAACAGCATCATAATGATCAGATACCTTTGGAAACGGGTTCCTCCCGCACTGCTGCCAGGGGAGGTCATCAGCACTGGAATCCCAGTTTAATGGTTGCGGGTTGCTGAGTCCCTCGCTTGGATTTCACCGTCTTGGTCAAAGCAGCCTTACCTTTAATTAGTGATGAGCGAGTACCAAAAAGCTCGGGTGCTCGAGGCTTGGGCCGAGCATCCCAAGATACTCGTGTACTCGGCCTGAGCACCGAGCCCAATGTTATCCTATGGGAGACCCGAGTATTTTTATGAAATGACCCCCCGGCAGCATGTAGAAACCCTAAAAATGTCACAAAAGTCTTAGAAGAGTGCTCAAATGACATGGCAACAGCATGGGGAAGACCCCTTGAAGCATTTATCACTCAAAAGTTACAGCTGTGAACAATTTTGTCCAAGTTTTATGCCATTTTTACGGACTCACCAGAAAACCTTCCAAAATGACACCAAAATGAATTTTCATGGCGGAAATGTTAAGGGCACATACCCAATAGTGAGATAGAGCTGGTGTATGTTACTTTTTGAGATTACATGAAAGATTTTACGTGAAAACATTGTGTGGCACTCCGATGTCCAAAACGCACGTTTTGTGCTTTTTACTAGCGATGTCAGTCATTTTTTTTTTTCATTCTAGCTCCCTCAGTCCGTCGGTCGGTCTCTCTGTCTGTCTGTCGGTCTCTCTCTGTCTTGTCTGTCCCCCTCTCACAGTCTGTTGGTCAGTCTCCCCCCTCTCTCATACTTACCGTTCCCCGATCACTGCCGCGGCGCTGCACAGCTGTTCACTAAACTCCGGTGGCTTTTCCTCTTTTGAAAAAGCCGGCCGCTCATTAAACAATCTTGTATTCCCTGCTTTCCTGCTTTTCGGCGCCTATGATTGGTTGCAGTGAGACATGCCCCCATGCTGAGTGACAGGTGTCTCACTGCACCCAATCACAGCAGCCGGTGGGCGTGTGTATACTGTGCAGTGAAATAAATAATTAAATAATTAAAGAAACCGGCGTGCGGTCCCCCCAATTTTAATACCAGCCAGATAAAGCCATACGGCTGAAGGCTGGTATTCTCAGGATGGGGAGCTCCACGTTATGGGGAGCCCCCCAGCCTAACAATATCAGTCAGCAGCCGCCCAGAATTGCCGCATACATTAGATGCGACAGTTCTGGGACTGTACCCAGCTCTTCCCGATTTGCCCTGGTGCGTTGGCAAATCGGGGAAATAAGGAGTTATTGGCAGCCAATAGCTGTCACTAAATCCTAGATTAATCATGTCAGGCGTCTCCCCAAGAAACCTTCCATGATTAATCTGTAAATTACAGGAAATAAACACAGACACACACACCTGAAAAAATGATTTATTTGGAATAAAAAACACAAACCAATTCCCTCGTAACCAATTTAATAAGCCCCAAAAAGCCCTCCATGTCCGGCGTAATCCACGGACCTCCAGCGTCGCTTCCAGCTCTGCTGCATGGAGGTGACCGCAGCTGGAGCAGACACCGCCACTCCTGTGAGCTCCACGCAGCAAATAAGGTGAGTAGCGCGATCAGCTGAGCTGTAACTGAGGTTATCCGCGGCCACCACTCGATCCAGCGGTGGCTGTGAGTTACCTGACTGACAGCAGCTGATTGCACTACTCACCTTATTTGCTGCATGGAGGTGACAGGAGCGTCGGTGTCTGCTGCAGCTCTAATCACCTCCATGCAGCAGAGCTGGAAGCAACGCTGGAGGTCCGTTGATTACGCCGGACATGGAGGGCTTTTTGGAGCTTATTAAATTGGTTACGAGGGAATTGGTTTGTGTTTTTTATTTCTAATAAATGATTTTTTCAGGTGTGTGTGTGTGTTTATTTACTGTAATTTACAGATTAATCATGGAAGGTTTCTCGGGGAGACGCCTGACATGATTAATCTAGGATTTAGTGACAGCTATGGGCTGCCAATAACTCCTTATTACCCCGATTTGCCAACGCACCATGGCAAATCGGGAAGAGCCGGGTACAGTCCCAGAACTGTCGCATCTAATGTATGCGGCAATTCTGGGTGGCTGCTGACTGATATTGTTAGGCTGGGGGGCTCCCCATAACGTGGAGCTCCCCATCCTGAGAATACCAGCCTTCAGCCGTATGGCTTTATCTGGCTGGTATTATAATTGGGGGGACCGCACGCCGGTTTCTTTAATTATTTAATTATTTATTTCACTGCACAGTATACACACGCCCACCGGCTGCTGTGATTGGGTGCAGTGAGACACCTGTCACTCAGCGTGGGGGCGTGTCTCACTGCAACCAATCATAGGCGCCTGTGGGCGGGGAAAGCAGGGAATACGAGATGGCTGTGTGCAGAGCACAGCGCGCCCGCCGGTATAAAGGTTCGGTCACGCTGTGCGGGCCGGCCAATCACTACAATTCCACAGCTAACAGGGCTGTGGCATTGCAGTGGTCTGCCAGCCAATCCCTGCATGAGGGCTGACTCTCAAAAGAGCGCCAACATGCAGGGATGAAGACCACGAGTACAGCACGAGTATCGCGAAATTACTCGGTACCCGCCGAGTAGCCCGAGTACAGTTATACTCGTGCAAGTACCGAGTAGTGACAAGCGTACTCGCTCATCACTACCTTTAATCAATTCCAGGATTTGGAGCCGCAGTCCATTGATGGAGTCCTCACCCACGGTCTGTTCCTTGGCACCCACCCGCACGGATGTAGCTGGTACTAATCCCGGTTGCTGTAGCACAATGCTGCTGTGATCCGGCTCACGCAACGCCCAGATGGCCCATTCTTTAAATTCTGCAAAGCTGAGATCAGGATTTTGCATGGACACAATACGCAGCTGGGTCCAGTGGGCATCAGACACAAGCCCCTAGATGAATTGATTGGTCAGCAGGCGGTTCTCGTCTTTCACTTCCTCCGGTTCCACCTGCTGGACAGATGTCATTGCCTCCTGAAGATTTAAAGCATAGTCCCGAATACTTTCTTGCACCATTTGCTTACATCCGTAAAACCGCATCTTTATCTCGGCTGCTGTACGGGTATCAAAGGTTTCCTTGATTTTAGTCAAAATGTCCTTTGCTACTCTCTTATCAGTCTCTGGCCAAGACTTGACTAGAGATGAGTCACTCCCCTGGCGTTCGAGTTCGGTTCGTCGAACGGAAGCCCCGTTCAATGAACCGTTCGACGAACCGTTCGATGAACCACTCGAACCCCATTGAAACAAATCGGAGGCAAACACAAACACATAAAAACACATTATACATGTACACAAACAGTTAAGAAACATTGCCATAACACTTACAGGTCCCTGCGACGCGTCCTGCACTCTGTCTCCCGCCGCTTTTCCTTCCGATAATCACTGCGTCCTCCCGGTAACCAGCACTGATGATAGGACCTATCGTGACGTCAAAATAGCATGTGACCAGTCACGTGTCTATTATCTCATTGGCTACAGACTGGTCACATGGCTAGACGTCATGTTAGGTCCTGTCAGTGCATCTCTCCAGTACGCGGTGATCGTTCCAGCATCTCCGTGTACCGGCGAAATGCTCTGGCACATGGTCGGCTTACCCGTCCATGCATGTGGGCGCCCTTTACAGAGTCAGCCCACATGGAAGGACTAGATGCCACAGCCGGTGAATTGCGGCACCGGGAATCACGTGATCGGAGCACCGTTGCTATGGTAACCCTCCTGTCAGCGGTTACATCACCGCTTACAGCACGCAGCTTCTGCTCACTCACTGAGTGAATAGACTGCACGGAAGCAGCAGCATTCTTCCTCCCATGCAGTGCTGTCAGATGTAGCAGAGCTGCATGGGTTGAAGGAGAAAGACGACAGAAGACCATGGATCCTGGAGGGATGAGAGGGAGTAATAAACATGGAGTCTCTAAGTGTGTCTGTGTATTTATTTCTATTAAAGTATTTTTTTCTCTGTGTGGTGTCTTTTTTTTAACCCTTTATTGGAGATTCTTAATGGTCGGGTCAAACTTGCCTGACATTAAGAATCCCTGGCTTAATACTAGCTAGTAAAACAAAGCTAGTGTTAACTCATTATTACCCAGCAAGCCACCCGGCTTCATGGAGTATGCTGAGCCTTGTAGTTCTGCAGCTGCTGTCTGCTCTCCTGCATACACTAGTGAATGAAGCATGCTGAGCCTTGTCGTTCTGCAGCTGTTGTCTATTCTCCTGCATACACTAGTGAATGGAGCATGCTGTGCCTTGTAGTTCTGCAGCTGCTGTCTGCTCTCCTCCATACAGACAGACAGCAGACAGCAGCTGCAGAACTACAAGGCTCAGAATACTCCATCCAGGACTGTATGCAGGAGTTTTTTGCCCCCCAAATAAATTACGTGGGCTTCGCCTTGTTTTTTTTATGCTAGCCAGGTACAGCAGGCAGCTACGGTTTGCCCCAAACCCCCAGCTGCTTATTTGTACCCGGCTGGGAACCAAAAATATAGGGAAGCCCTTTTTTTTTTAATTATTTCATAAGTTTCATGAAATAAAAAAAAAAAAAAAAATTACGTGGGCTTCGCCCAATTTTTGTATCACGCCAGGTACAACTAGGCAGCTGGGGATTGAAATGTGCAGCTCAGGGTACCTAAGCTTTCTGGGCACCCCTACTGTGAATTGCAGTCCGCAGCCGCCCCAGAAAATGGCGCTTTCATAGAAGCGCAATCTTCTGGCGCTGTATCCAACTCTTCCAGCAGCCCTGGTGACGGGTGGCTCACTGGGTAATAATAAGGTTAGGGCTAGCTGTATATTATCAACTGGCCCTAAGCCCGAAATTCATGGTGTCATGCCAATATTAGACATGGCCACCATGAATTTTTAGTACAGATAAAAAAAAAACACAACACACAGAAAAATAAATAAACACAACACAATTAGTGACTCAATCTTTTTTGAAATAAAGAACCCCCCTCCGCAGTAATCCTGGGTCAAGGGTCCCGTGCCGTCCATTCCGGATCCAATATCATCTGATCGGTTTGCTGGAAGGCAAAGCGATCAGATGATGTGTCAGGTTCAAGGGCCTGAATCACATGACACAGCAGCTGATTGTATAAATGGCTTTTATACAATCAGCTGATGCATCAATGCAAAAAAACCCCAAAAAACTACACACTTCTGTGCAGACTCCTGTCCGACAGCATCAGCTGATAGTTTAGCCGGCCGGGCGGTAAAAAGCCGGCCTCTCCTCTCGACGTATAGTGTCAGCTGATGCCGTCAAGTGACTGCATCAGCTGATCATCGCCAGGTAAGGGAGAAAAAGGGAGAGAGAGAAAAAGAGAGAGAGAGAAAAAGAGAGAGAGAAAAAAAGAGAGAGAGTATAAGAGAGAGAGAAAACGAGAAAGAGAGAAAAAGAGAGAGAAAAAGAGAGAGAGAAAAAGAGAGAGAGAGAGAAAAAGAGAGAAAAAGAGAGAGAAAGAGAAAGAGAGAAAGAGAAAGAAAGAAAGAAAGAAAGAAAGAAAGAGAGAGAGAGATATGCAGCCTTATTCCGTGAACTGCTCCGATCAGCATCAGCTGATAGTTTAGCCGGCCAGGCGGTAAACAGCCGGCCTCTCCTCTCAACTTATAGTGTCAGCTGATACCGTCAGGTGACCGCATCAGGTCATCATCGCCAGGTAAGGGAGAAAAAGGGAGAAAAAGGGAGAAAAAGGGAAAGAGAGAGAAAAAGAGAGAGAGAGAAAAAGAGAGAGAGAGAAAAAGAGAAAGAGAGAGAAAAAGAGAGAGAGAAAAAGAGAGAAAAAGAGAGAGAGAGAGAAAGAGAGAGAGAGAAAGAGAAAGAAAGAAAGAAAGAAAGAGAGAGAAATATGCAGCCTCATTCCGTGAACTGCTCCGATTTTAGAGGTGTGTCCTGCGGCTCACAGCTGATATCCGGCTCCTCCCCTCAGTGCATAATTAAATTAAATTATAAATAAATAATAATTATAATTTAAAAATAATTAAATTTTTTACCAGGACGGCCGGGACTTGAACTCGTGAACTAATGCTTCTTAGAAGGCAGCTCTATCCATTGAGCCACTGGCTCTAATGAGAAACATAGGCATATTTGGTAATCTTGACGTCTACATTGCAGAGTGAAGTCTGGTGACAGCACGGCTCACTTCAGGTGCTACGTGGAAAGGACACAGATCGCTCCCTGTCATCTTCATGTAGCAGAGCTGACAGTGTCGTGGGGATTACTTCGGACCTGGATTGTTGTTTGGGGATTAATAAAAAGGTAAATGAGGTGTTGTTTTGTCTTTTATTCTAAATAAAGGATTTTTCGTTTTGTGTGTTTCTTTACTTTCACTTACAGTTTAATCATGGAAGGTGTCTCGGGGAGACGCCTGGCATGATTAACTCCTTATTACCCCGATTGCCACCGCACCCAGGCAATTCAGGATGAGCTGGGTAGAGTCCCGGGACTGCCGCATCCATTAGATTAAATTCTGGGCGGCTGCTGGGTGATATTGTTAGGGTGGTGGGCTCCCCATAATGTGGTGCTCTCCATCCTGACAACACCAGCCTCCAGCCGTGTGGCTTTATCCTGGCTGGTATCAAATATGGGGGGAATCGCATTTTTTTATTTTTTATTTATTTTACTGCACGATATAGAGCCGCCCACCGGCGGCTGTGATTGGTTGCAGTGAGACAGCTGACATTCATCGTGGGGGCGTGTCTGACTGCAACCAATCATGGGCGCCGGTGGGCGGGGAAAGCATGGAATAAACAATTGAATAATGAAGCGGCAGCCATTTTCAAAAAAGGAAATGCAGCTGGAGATTTGTGACAGCCGTGCAGCGAGACGCCCATGATCGGTGAGTAGAAAAGAGAGAGAGATTGTGCTGGGGACGCAGGACGCATGCAGATACGAAAGGTGTGCACATACTTACTGTGAAAAGCCACGCTTTTGGTGCTCGAACCGTTCTCGAACGCAACTCGAACTGCCAAACTTTTAGCAAATCGTTCGAGTTCGTCGAACGACTCGAATACCCCCCAAAATTACTCGAACATGAAATTGGCGAACCTTGAACCTCGCTCATCTCTAGACTTGACTTCTCGTCGGGCTGCCCTGGTCATTTGGCCAATAATGATACTGGCTTTCTGGTCTTCTGTCATAGGGTACACCCATATAAACTGGAAAGTCTCTCTTTGAAGTCAGTCAGGGTATATGCCTCCCCGGACTACTAGGGAAGCCACGTTGCACCTGGAAGATATAGAAATAAAGGAGCCAGCACAATCTGAAAATGGCATGCATCATATAAAAAGTGCAAATTCACAGATTTATTCCAACTGTACTATAATAAAAAGAAGAGATTTTTAGCAAATAATTGATCAATTCTTTGAGCCACCCCTGCCAACATCACGACAAATCTCAATAGGGGGGGTCCTACACTATAATATGTATTACATGTGCCATGCGGCCTCCTAGATAAAGTTAAAAGCAGAACCATAATGGAGCACACATACCTGTAACCTGTATATAGCCGCTTCCATGTTGCAAAAGAGGCAATTATGGATAGAGGCCAGCACCGGTCCCAGCATGTGGAGCAAGCTCTACACATACCAGGACTATATCAGAACTGACCCTCCCAGTGCCAGACAGCAACCATTGATAAAGGCGGACCAAATCCAAGTATGGTGCTTAATTAGCATTGCCTGTGGAAAGGGGTGAGGCAACTGAATGTGAACAGCTACCAACAGGAGGAATACATTGCAAACCAAAATCAGGCGTGCATAGTATGGTGGTGGTCAGCCACCAGAAAAATGTAGTATAACTACAGTCATAACAGAGAAAAAGGAGCCAGCACAATTTGAAAATGGCATGCATCATATAAAAAGTGCAAAGTCACAGATTTATTCCAACTGTACTATAATAAAAAAAATGAGATTTTTAGCAAATAATTGATCAATTCTTTGAGCCACCCCTGCCAACGTCATGGCAAATCTCAATAGGGGGGTCTTAACCTATATTATGTATTTCATGTGCCATGCGGCCTCCTAGATAAAGTTATATTATAGTACAGTTGGAATAAATCTGTGAATTTGCACTTTTTATATGATGCATGCCATTTTCAGATCGTGCTGGCTCCCCTCTCTCTTTGTTTGGTTGTTATTATGCTACAAATGTCTGGTGGCTGGTCACCACCATGCTATGCACGCCTGATCTTGGTTTGCAATATATTCCTCCTGTTGGTAGTTGTTCACATTCAGTTGCCTCACCCTTTCTACAGGCATTGCTAATTAAACACCATACTTGGATCTGGTCCGCCTTTATCAATGGTTGCTGTCTGGCACTGGGAGGGTCAGTTCTGATATAGTCCTGGTATGTGTTGAGCTTGCTCCACATGCTGGGACCTGGGCTGGCCTCTATCCACAATTGCCTCTTTTGCAACATAGAAGCAGTTATATACAGGTTACAGGTATGTGTGCTTCATTATGGTTCTGCTTTTAACTTTATCTAGGAGGCCGCATGGCACATGAAATACATAATATAGAGTAGGACCCCCTTTTTGAGATTTGCCGTGACGTTGGCAGGGGTGGCTCAAAGAATTGATCAATTATTTGCTAAAAATCTCAATTTATATTATAGTACAGTTGGAATAAATCTGTGAATTTGCACTTTTTATATGATGCATGCCATTTTCAGATCGTGCTAGCTCCCCTCTCTCTCTGTTTGGTTGTAGTTATGCTACAAATGTCTGGTGGCTGGTCACCACCATGCTATGCACGCCTGATCTTGGTATGCAATATATTCCTCCTGTTGGTAGGTGTTCACATTCAGTTGCCTCACCCTTTCCACAGGCATTGCTAATTAAGCACCATACTTGGATCTGGTCCGCCTTTATCAATAGTTGCTGTCTGGCACTGGGAGGGTCAGCTCTGATATAGTCCTTGTATGTGTAGAGCTTGCTCCACATGCTGGGACCTGGGCTGGCCTCTATCCACAATTGCCTCTTTTGCAACATAGAAGCAGTTATATACAGGTTACAGGTATGTGTGCTCCATTATGGTTCTGCTTTTAACTCTATCTAGGAGGCCGCATGGCACATGAATTACATAATATAGTGTAGGACCCCCCTATTAAGATTTGTCATGACGTTGGCAGGGGTGGCTCAAAGAATTGATCAATTATTTGCTAAAAATCTCAATTTATATTATAGTACAGTTGGAATAAATCTGTGAATTTGCACTTTTTATATGATGCATGCCATTTTCAGAACGTGCTGGCTCCCCTCTCTACCTGGAAGATATAGCATGGTAAACGGTAGCACCGGAGCTGGGGTCAATGCTAGAGCTCTGGCAACAGGGATGGTTTGGTCTCCTTCCTCTCTGGACATGTCTTTGCAGGTCCAGGATTTCCTGCTGGTTTCTGGCAGTGGGGCTCTCTTTCACGCTCTTTCTAGGCTCCACCCACGCTTTTGCGCTCTTTCCGGGTTCCACCCATGATGGCACGCCCTCTCTTTTCCCACGCGGAATAGTCAATGGCAACTGTCCTTTCAATAAATCCAATTTTAACACAGTCCTGCAAGGCGCACAGTACCCGATTGGTTTCGGGGACATTATCCTGCTCATGACGCCAAGTGGAGCACCCCATGGAGCCTGAGGGGTTACTCATTACTGGGCCGGTGTAAAGTCAGGGGATGGGATGTCATGGGTGGCCTGCCCGGTTTCGTAACCCCGAGGTGTCCACGGAAAAGAGAATAGGGATGAAGAATTTATGATGCCACCTGCGGTACGCAGCCAGTGATTAGCCGCCGCTGCTGCCGCTGTCCTCCGGGCGGATGATAGTAGCAGCAAAGATGGACTCGCTCCTCACAGGTGGAGCGGGCCCTGGGGAGGATGATGAGGGGGTTGTACCTGGCCGTTGGAGCTGAGGCGCAGGGCGACGGCAATAACAGGCTCACACAGTCTCTGCAGGTCCAAGTGTCTTTACTCACTTTCCAGTTGCTGCCTCTAAAGTACCGGTCACCGCAGTGCTGGGTCCCAGTCAATCCCGGGTAGTTCGAGGTCACTGCCGGTGTTCCCCACTGTGACTTCTTCCTGGTCGGGGCCCCTCCAATCCCGGTGTGTGGAATGTGGAATGGGCTGCGGGTGTTTCCTGCATTCTCCACAGACCCTAGAATCCTGTGTGGCTGTGGGGAACCCAGGCTGTGCTACCTGCTCTAATCCACTGGTCCTTTGGCACTCCAGAAGTGTGAGAAGAAAGAATATGTCTGGACCGAAGTCCCGACTGTGCGACTCACCCCAAGTTGTGGCCAGGATTTACTGACTAAGTGTGAAGATGCTCCTTCCCTTTGCCCCAAGTGGTGTCCGCCCCCCAAGTGGCTGTGCTAGTGACTGGAAAAGTCCCATGCCTCATGATGGCCACCCCCCCAGTCTATTCTAGGTCAATCCCAGTGTGAAAGCACCTGACTGTGTGTGGTGTGTGAATGGGAGAAACACCAGCAATTAACCTCTCACTTACCCGGGATAAGAACTGCACCTTAAAGGGAAGGTGTCATGCCCAAAAAAAATTTTCAATAACTGAAAAAATGTAAAGTATTAATGTTTTAATGTTTTGTTTAAATATTATTATTTGTTTTTAATTGAGCAAAATATAAAAAAAAAATTAAAAAGTTTGATATTTTCCACTGTTAAACACTAGGGGGAGCAGCTGCTGAAATCCTACAGAAATCTCACTGCAGAAAAAGCCTGGATTACAGCTGCAGTAAAGTGGGCAGAATCTGTGCTCCTGTGTGTGATGTCACCTCCCCCTCCCAACCTGGGTGTTTCCAACAGATAAGAGAGAATGAAGTGTAGGGACACAGTGCTGAGCCATTTTGTTGGTGACCACAAATATCTAAAGTGTCACCAAGGACAGCTGCACAGTGCTCCCCACATAACACTCTGCACGCCCCGGTCCAGCAATGCTCTGCCGCATGCACGCACACCTGCAATTTTCTGCTACATGCACGCCCGCAATGCTCTGCCACACAGACGCACACAGTGTGTGTACACTGTGTATATACTGTGTGTGTGACTGAGCACTCAGCATGAGGGCAGCGGAGCCAGCATGTGTATATATTATATACCATGTACTGTGTGTATATACTATATACTGTGTGTATATACTATATACCGTATGAACACTGTGTATATTCTGTGTGTGTGACCTAGCAGCATGAGGGGAGGTGGAGCCAGCGTGTGTATATACTATATACCATGTACTGTGTGTATATTCTGTGTGACCGAGCAGTATGAGGGAGGCGGAGCCAGCGTGTGTATATAATATATGTCGTGTATTGAGTGTATATACTATATACTGTGTGTATATACTATATACCGTGTGTACACTGTGTATATATTGTGTGTGTGACCAAGCAGCATGAAGGAGGCGGAGCCAGCGTGTGTATATACTATATACCATATACTGTGTGTATATATACTACATACCATGTGTACAGTGTGTATATACACTGTGTGTGTGACCAAGCAGCATGAGGGAGGCAGAGCCAGCATGTGTATATACTATATACCATGTATTGTGTGTGTATATACTATATACTGTGTGTATATGCTATATACCATGTGAACACTGTGTATATACTGTTTGTGACCGAGTAGCATGACTGTGCAATGCTCTGCATGTACGACCACCCAAAATGCTCTGCCGCACGCTTACCCACAATTCTCTGCCATGCACGCACACACAATGCTCTGCCACGCACGCACACACAATGCTCTGCCACGTACACACAATGCTCTGCCACGCACACACAATGCTCTGCCACGCATGCACACTCAATGCTCTGCCACGCACGCACACACAATGCTCTGCCACGCACACACACATAATGCTCTGCCATGCACGCACACATAATGCTCTGCCACGCACGCACACATAATGCTCTGCCACGCACGCACACATAATGCTCTGCCACACGCACGCATAATGCTCTGCCACATGCACGCACACACAATGCTCTGCCACACACGCTGACACAATGCTCTGCCACGCATGCACACACAATAAACTGACACGCACGCACACACAATGCTTTGCCACGCACGCACAATGCTCTGCCACATGAATGCACAAAATGCTCTGCCACATGCACGCACACACAATGCTCTGCCAGGCACGCACACACAGTGCTCTGCAATGCACGCACACACAATGCTCTGCCACACACATGCACACACAATGCACTGCCACGCACGCACACACAAAATGGTCTGCCACACGCACACACAAAATGCTCTGACACATGCACGCACGCACAAAATGCTCTGCAGCATGCACGCACAAAAGGATCTGCCACATGCACACACACAATGCTCTGCCAGGCACGCACACACAATGCTTTGCCAGGCATGCACACACAATGCTCTGCCAGGCACGCACACACAATGCTCTGCCAGGCACACACACACAATGCTCTGCCACACACGCACACACAGTGCATTGCCATGCATGCACGCACAAAATGCTCTGATCTGTGCACGCACACACAATGCTCTGCTACGCACACTCACACAAGCACGCCTGCTGCGGCCGGGGAATGAAAAGGTCTGTACACTACTCACACAGGCCGACAGGTGACAGGCCATGGGGGGAGAGCATGGGGGTGTATTTGGAGATGGTAGCATCGGCAGCAGGGGTGAGGGGCGCCGGTACACTACTCCCACGTGCCGAACAGGTGACAGGGGGAAAAGTTCAGCAAACAGCATGACCGCTTTGAGCTGCAGAAAGATGGCGCTGATCTCCTCCCTCTGCTGTGATCTGGAAAGCCCAGGGGGCACATCCAGATCACAGCAGGAAGCTCTCCTGTAATATAGGGTCGGATTCCGACTATCAGAGTCTATGCATAGGGGCTGCCATAAAGGAGTGAGTAACTGTCGGTACACACACAGCAAATCCAGCATGGCAGACCCCAGTGCCTCCAGTAAAATTAGAATGAAATAAAAACTAAATAAGCAGTGATTTTACTTTTGTATTAAAAATACTTGATATCATAATTACTATTTTTAATGCAAAAAAAAAAAAAATGCGACACCTTCCCTTTAAATGAGATGCAGTACCCTGTGGAGACTGAAGCCTCGAAGCCTCAGGAGCACCACACTATTGTCTGAGAAACACCATATTTCCATTACAAGGGCGAGACAAGATATGATGGTGTCCAAGGATTTGATAATGTCATCACCACTCTTTCCTAAATAATTCCTTATTTTCCTATTTGTACAAGCAGAATATTGTTATTTTATCTATAGATTGCACCTACATTGTCACCTACTTTGCCTAACCTACATTTCACCAATGTGCCACTAATAGCAATACTCCATAATTTCAAAGGGCTCGGAGGCCTATGATGATCATAATTGTGTATGTGAAATTAGTAGCATAGCTACCGGGTGCTAGGGGGTGCAGTCGCATCAGGCCCCACGATCTCGGGGGCAGAGCCGGAGGTACCGCTACCCTTAACTATATTGATGTGAGCAGCACCGTTATAGTTAAGATGTGGGGTAGAGCAGGGAGATACATTCTTGCCCTTCTGCTCTCCGTTCTATAGACTGCAAAGCTCATTAAACCTGCAGCCTATAGAATGGCAGGAGATGCAGTGACCTAGACACCGGTGAAGACACATGTCAGAGTCCTGGCGAGGTGACATTCATCACTCTGGGACTCTGCTTTTCTGTGTGTGCATTGGTGCTATGACAGCAAGTTGCCATGTCGGTCGCCTGACCAGGATCTGGAATTTGGTGAGTATATGCTGATTTTAATTTTAACTACAACTTGTAGTAGACTATGGGGGCAAACAAAACAATGGGGGACAAACATGCAGTGTGGGGGAAAAGCTGGGTTTACACACTGCAACATCTCAAACGACATCGCTGTAACGTCACCGGTTTTGTGACGCAATAGCGATGTTGTTTGCGATGTTGCAGTGTGTGAAACCTATCAGCGACCCGGCCCCTGCTGTGAAGTTGTAATCGTTACAAATCGTTCAGGACCATTCCTAGGTCCTTTGTTTCCCGCTGTGCAGCATGAAGTTTCAGTGTGTGAAGACTTTGCAGCGACTTTGTTAGCAACTTCCCTTTCAAAAGGCTGCTTATCAACGTCCCCAACAACCAGCTAGGTCGCTCTGCAGGTCCGGATCGCTGTTGAGTTGTTGGCCAGGTTTGCCTGTTTGACAGCTCACCAGAGACTTAGCAGAGACTTAGGGAGGTCGCTATTGCGTCACCAAACCGGTGACGTTACAGCGATGTCCTTTGCGATGTTGCAGTGTGTAAACCCAGCTTTACTGTGGGGGACCCTGAAAAGTGTGGGGGAGGCCCGCATCCATTATCAGAACTTCTGTTTGGGGTGTTTATAAAGTGTGAGGGCTATTATACAGTTTGGAGGCTAATATAAGGACCATTATACAGTTTGGGGGCAAATGTAGGGCCATTATACATTTTGGGAGCTAATGTGGGAGCCATTATAAAACTTGTGGGCTAATATAAGGGCCAATGTACAGTTTGGAGGATATTGCTGGGGCCATTATAGAGTGCGAGTGTTAATATGGGGTCATTATACTGTAGAGCTTGGAACTAATGTGAGGCTATTATACAGTTTAGGAGCCAATGTGGGGCTATTATACATTTTGGGGGTTAATGTGGGGCCATTATAGAGTTTGGAGGCTAATATATGGGCCATTATACCGTTTGGTAGCTAAACTCTAAGCCAAGCCATTATAGAGTTTGTGGGTATATATAGGTTCCATTATACAGTTTGTAGTCCATGCTTTTTGGTAGAGAACTTATTGGACATGTGTTGCACTAGCATGTTGGCGATTTCCATTTTTGTTTCCCCATAAACCGCCATGAATGACCAAAGAAAACTGAGCATAGAGAGTTAAATTGTGAAAACTGCTTGGATACGTTTTCTTAACAAACGTTGAGCAAACCATTCCGAAAAATACTTAAAAATGTAAAAAAGTACAGATAAAAATCAGTTGATCCCTGTCAATCACAGTAAAGTGATACTTCCTATGAAGTCATATTACTAGCCCTGTTCTACAGACATGATCACATCCCATATGCTACAAATGAGAAGGGGCTCTTTAATGCTGACTCACCATATGTTGTGATCATATCAAATGATGTTCAACACACATTATCAGTATGAATGTACAATAATGTCCAGATGGGACAGCAGGGTACTAAGTGGGTTTAGGTAACGGCAAACAATAGACTGAATGTTCCTTTGGAAGGAGTTCACAAGGTACACGAGAGGTAGTAGACTATCAAGTTCATGATGTGGTTAATAAACATTGTTAATTTCTAGAAAATTTTGAAGACATAACAGTTACTATAAAAATCACAATAAATTAATATGCAGTTCAGCTCAGTCATCAATCATGCACATTAAATCTAAGGCAAGGGACGCCGAGCTCTCTATTGTTGACAGTATTATTGTGCCAGACATTATTTAGGATGCTAGAATTAATTTATTCACTGTTTTCAGTATTGCCTCTGTTTAACAGGTAGCTGGTAAAAGCAGTTTTACAGTGCTATCATACATACCAGTAATTATAATTCAAGGTCAAAGGAAAAGCACAAACATTATTTCAGTGTGTTACACAAAATATTTCCAAGAGAGTGACAGAGCACATCAGAAGTCCTCACCAGCAAGACTTGTCTTCTGCAGCGTATGGCAAAATGGAGAGTCCGAATTACCGAATGCAGCTTTATTTTTTATCCTTGGTATTTCCTGTTGTTAGACATATGTATTCATAAGTTTAAAGGATCTGCTTCATTATTTAAGTCAGAATAATACTGGTCAGTTTTGGTCTATGTATGGGGAAAAATGACTAGCAACCTTCAGGAGCAAAAACAATATGGGATGTCCAAAATGTTGAAGAATTTTACTAAATAATTATATATATATTTATATATATATATATATATATATATATATATATATATATATATATATATATATAGACACACAGTGTGTATGTGTATATATATATATATATATATATATTTCTCAGAAGGTGGAAGCAGCAGCATCGCAGTAGAGGGTGCAGTCTGAGGACCCCAACTAGTTCCCTTGCATGTACAAATATTTAATATCAAATATCCACCTATGAGCATTTCCAAAATGTACCATATTTTTTGGATTATAAGACGGACTTTTGCTCCCGAAAATTTGGAATGTAGCTTACTAGGAGGTGGTGGAGAGGGGCAGCAGGAGGCAGGGGCAATGCTATGGTGGCTGTGCTGTGGGTGCTGTGGCTGTGCTGGGGCTGTGGCAGTTGTGCTTTAACTGGGGGTGCTGTGCTGTGGCAGCTGTGCTGAGGATGTGGGCGCTGTCCTGGGGCTGTGGTCTGCTGTGCTGTGGGCTTCAAATAATGGTGCCCGGAGTCGGCACGTGTGCAGATGGAGCTCTTGTCTCAGGATCTCAACTGTGCATGCGCCGCCTCCGGCCCATTGATCTCCCAGCAGTGGACTTAAGGAAAATGGCGCCTGAGCTAATGAGATCTCGGCTTGTCAATGAGCCGATAGCTCAATTTGCGCATGCACCGACACTGGGCACCATTTCGTTGAAGCCCGCACTGCTAGCAGTTTCTGGAAAAGCATCTGGGACACCTGCCGCATCGCCCTGCTCCATCACCTCCCCTGTCTTTATTGAACTCCACCACCACTGCTGACCCCCCCCCCTGGTAAGACACCTCCGGACTATAAGACTGACCCCAATTTTTTTTCACCTTTTTTTCCCTCTAAATTTGGGGTGCTTCTTCTTATAAACCAAAAAATACGGTAATTGTTTAAAAGTCTCATACAGTACGTGTTACAGTTATAAATTAATTTAAGAATTAACCTGTGTCATGCACATTCTATGTCAAAATAACTTAAATAAAATCATTAAAATAGAAACTCAATCTTTTAAATCTGGGTGGTAGAGTTCTGGATATATGTAATCTCCACCTACAGATTTTCACATTTTCAGCTAGCGTGTAGGTGGGAATTACTTTCTGTGGCTAAAGGACCATGTATCTTGGTTTTATAGATGATTTAAAAAAAAGCAGTAATTTGTTGAAATTTTTGATAAGAAAATAAATATTTGCACAAATTGATTAAGCTCCTCTTTTAGAAACCTCTACATACATACATTGTCTGAATCATTGATTTCAACAGAAACACATCAATCCAGTTAATATAGAGGATTCCCTGCCAGCCTCAGACTCCAAAATCTTCAATTCTTTAGTTCCAAGGAAGATTAGTTACTGCTAAAGACATCTTATAGATACAGTAGGTGACTTTGAGTGTAACTGAATTCTACTCAAACGTTACAAAAAACTCTAGAGAATATAGCTTTTTTGTAATTCATTCCCCTCCAATTCAGCAAAATGACAGCTGTGAATAATAGAGGACTTAGAAAAGGTTAAAAAGACCAAACAATATACATCACCACTCACTATTATAGCCATCCTCCTCCGTTTCTGGTCCTCTGCCTCTTTGTCGAATCGCATCTCCGGTGTATAAACACTGAGTCACTCTAGTGAAGGCGTGTGTGCAGTCATCACGGCCCGGCATCCGCACCTTCCTTCATTATGATCAGTGATCAACACTTAAAGCAAGAAAAGTGTATATAAATCAATAACGCTTTTTTTACTTCATTTGGAAATATTAATAATAGAAAAAATAAAGGTTACTTATGATTTAAGAGTCTGCTTCATTCATAATAACAAGGTGATAGTGGCCTAGAAGTTCTTATTCAGTGCGGTGTAGATCTGAAGAGTGTGATAATTGTATACTTTATGTTTCTTTAGGTTGTGATTGCAAATAATATTCATAATCTATAGATATTCTGTTTCTAGAATTATTGTGTGGACTCTAAGGCATGATACTTGTATCCTTTTAGTCAAGGGTGGACATACAGTATATCCAGTGCAAAACTAGAAGAAAGCTATGTACTGTAATAAATGCTGTAAATGGCTGAGGTCTGATTGGTTCAGTGGGAAGCTGAATTCCAATGGGCCCTGGAACCTTCTAAAAAGCCTTCCTTCAGCTCTGCAATAAACTTTACCTCTCCCCTGGCTGAGAGAGAGTGCAGGGAAGAAGATGGTCAGGACTCAGTGCTCAGAAGAGGATGGAGGTGGTTGGATCTGCAGCCAATGATGACAACAGGCCTGCAGGAGAGGAGGGCAGAGCAGAAGGGATAGCATTAAGATGGAGGTCGTACAGCTCCACATCTAGGACACAGCAGGAGAGGAAGCACAGGACACAAACTCCACAGGTCATCAGAAACTTATGATCAAAAAGAGAGGCAGCATGGTGGCTCACTGGTTAGCAATACAGTCTTACAGCGCTGGAGTCCTGGGTTCACATCCCACTAAGGACAACATCTGCAAGGAGTTTGCATATTCTCCCTGTGCTTTCATGGATTTCCTCTCCCAAAGACTTACTGATAGGGAATTCAGATTGTGAGCCCCAATGGGAACAGGGATTGTCACTGTGGTTTCTCAGGTTTTAGTGAATTGTGACAGGTTCTGCTCCAGAGGCTCACAGTGCTCTGAGACTCTTAATATTAAATGTATTTTCCCTTCTTTTGGTGTATTAAGGTTTAATGTCAGTTTTGCTGCCAGCAGCTTTCTAGCAGTCCATCTCAGGTGCAGTCGCTCTGTGACCATGCCCATCACCTTCAAAAAGTTGCATTGCTCATCAGCTTTTGCTGGTGATTGAATTCCATTCCATTCAGGCCATCAGAGTGGAAGGAGCTGCTGGGGTTCTGATTGGTGCCCAGCTGTCTGCATCCTCGGAGTCTGGCTGTTGCCGTGAAGTTTGTGTTGTTATCCTTTTTTCCGCTGTCTGTATTCCTTCCTTTCATGTGGATTAGTGCAGTAGTAGAACTAGTGCTCTTGCCATTCATCTCTCTAGTAATCGTGAATATGGGCTAGCAAAGGTTAAAGGTATCCTACTCAGCCATGGGGTGAAAGAACCCATATAGGGCTTATTAGGGAGTGCAGGTTACAGCTGAAAGTGAGTGCAGGAGGTGTCCCATCTCCTCCCTCCCTAGCCTCATGGCCTACCATTGTTTCAGCGATCCCAGTGTCGCCTTGTATGTTGTTTGTTATGTAGTGCGCCAGACGTACATAGGTCTTAGCACACCTCTCATGCTGTTTATTCAGACACAAGCTAGTCTGCGAGGGAAAGTGACGATCACATCTGTAAAGTGCTGTGAAATTAATAGTGCTATGTAGGTGATTATATAAAATAAAAATATATACTTGTTGGATCTGATTATTTATACATATAATCTATGCTGCTTGCACTGTATATTTGTTTATGTGTATATCTACTGTATATATAATGTAGAATGTGCTGTCAGTATATAAAGTATATGGCTATACGGTTTGTGCATGTATGTATGCATGTATATACAGTATATATATATATATATATATATACACACACACACTGTATATATATTAAATATATGGACCTGTGTATATATAGTATATGAATGTATGTGCCTGTGTATATGGTATGTGGTTATGTGCTTGTGACTGTATATTTGTGTGTATGTGCCTTTATATGTGTACATAATCTGTGTGTATATGGTATGTACCTGTGCATCTGGTATGTGTGTATGGGACTGTATATGTGTGCATATGGTGTGTGCCTGTTTATCTGGTATTTGTGTATGTGCCTGAAGATCTTGTATGTTGGTGCATGTATAACTGGCATGTGCCTGTATATGTGTGTGAATGGTATGTGTATGTGCCTGTATATTTGGAATGTATATATTTGCCTGTGATAAATTTTCTTAACTGAGTTGTTTATGATGTAATTGGTGCATTAATAATTGTGCGCAAGCTATGTCTATTTGGGATTGTCTCATGTATCTGTTCATTGTGTGTCCTGCACTTCTGTGATGTGTGAAATATTCTCTAGTGATATTTATAATAACTGCACTTCACATGCGTAATGTGTGTACTGTTCCTGTGGGACATTTCTCATGTTTGGGCTATGCTTGAGTGATTCATAGAGCGTGTGCACTGTGCTTGTGTCACGTGTAGAAAGTGTGTACTGTGCTTGTGTGATGCGTGGTATGTGTGCGCTGTGCTTGTGTGATGCATGGTATGTGTGCGCTGTGCTTGTGTGATGTGTGCGCTGTGCTTGTGTGATGTGTGGTATGTGTGCGCTGTGCTTGTGTGATGTGTGTGCTGTGCTTGTGTGGTGCATGGTATGTGTGCGCTGTGCTTGTGTGATGTGTGTGTCGCGGGCGGAGGAGGGGGACGCCGCGCTCTCCCACTGCTCGGGTTCGGCTGCCGCTGCGGCGGCTGCCGCTGCGGCTGCTGCCGCTGCTCGGTGGCTCGAGCGATGGGCCGGATCCCGGGGACTCGAGCGGCGCTCCTCGCCCGTGAGTGAAAGGGGATTGGGTTTTGGGATAGTTTATTGTCCGTGACGCCACCCACGGTTGTGGTGATGGAGTGGACACCACCACTGCTCTGTCTGAGGAGCCCGGGAGTGATGGTATGGAGCAGCCAGTTGTTGATTTGCCCCTCCGTGAGTAGGGGGTTTGGTGGTCCCGGGGCCCAGTGATGGGGTTGGTATGGTGGACAGGCGGGTATGGGGCCTGTGGAGGTGCAGGGGCGCAGGGGCAGCGCTGTGCCGCACGGCATGGAGGTACTCACTCAGCCAGTAAACACGACACAGTTCTTGGTAAACAAACGGCTGGTTGGACGGGTCCCTCGGACGGTTACGGTGCTGCTGTTCCCTGCAGTTAGCGGTGACGGCCTCTTCCCTGCACCTATGTAAAGTCTTTTTGGTAGCGATGGGTTCCCACCGGTTACCCGCTCCCCGACCTGGACATGAGCCGGAGGAGCCCCTCTCTTGCCCGCAGGCGCTGGCCCTGGGAAACTGGTGCCTTGGTGGTGGCGGTGTCTCCCCTTAACGGTTGGACTGTTGCCTTCAATTGGGACTTGGTTGTTAGGAGACAGAGGTCCCCTTCACTGATGGATTTGGCAAATTATGGCGACTCCTAGCCTTGCCGGGATCCGAAAGGCCCCTGCCCTGGTGCTGACTGTTCTTCGTATACTGCTCCGGTACCGCCGGGTCACCACCCGTCCGCGGTCCTTCCAGCAACCTCCAAGCAGTCCCCCTGCAGACTATCACCGTCGTCTGCTGACCTTGCTGTCTCAGTCCGGGGCACACACCCGGACCAACTTCAGGCTTTCTTAACTGATCCTTTTCTGTCGCCACTCTTACTGTCCTCCTTTACCACTTCCTTCTACTTCACTCCCTCAAACTGATCTGCTCCTCAGACTCTAGTCTGACTTCAACTTCAACTCTCTCTGATCTGCCTGGTTTTCCCGCCTCCAGGGCTGTGAACTCCTCGGTGGGCGGAGCCAACCGCCTGGCCCACCCCCTGGTGTGGACATCAGCCCCTGGAGGAAGGCAACAAGGATTTTAGGTTAGCCTAGGTGTACCTGCCGGGAATATGGTGTGCATGTGATGTTGTGACCTGTGACCCCTGGCTTGCCCAGGGCGTCACATGTGCGCTGTGCTTGTGTGATATGTGGTATGTGTGCGCTGTGCTTGTGTGATATGTGTGCTGTGCTTGTGTGATGTGTGTGCACTGTGCTTGTGTGAAATGTGTGCTGTGCTTGTGTGATGTGTGCGCTGTGCTTGTGTACACTGTACTGAGGTGACATGTGTGTAGTGTGCTGTGCATGTATATGACATCATGTGCATTGTGATTTTCTGATGTATGTCCAACATGTTTTTATTGTATTACTGTAAATAATGTTACTAAGGATTTTCCTGATTTAATTCTTTTAATGCTCTTAGGCTATAATATATAATAATAATGTTTTATTTCTATAGCGCCAACATATTCCGCAGCACTTTACAATTCAGAGGGGACATGTACAGACAATGTGAGACAATACAAAATAACAAAATTAAGATACCAGGAGGAGTGAGGGCCCTGCTCGTAAGCTTACAAACTATGAGGAAATAGGGGAGACACAAAAGGGGAATGGGGGGGAGAAAAGCTTGTCATATATGGTCCAGCCATCGATTTAATAGGGGATTCAAAAGCAGCTGCATGAACCCGTCGGTGAGACTTTATACAGGTACATGGGACGAGAACTGGAAGTAAATTTTTTGAAGGGCAGAAAGGGACTAGATTAGATCAGGGAAGTGAGGTGATAGGCTAGTCTAAAGAAATGCGTTTTTAGGGCCCGCTTAAAGGTGTGGATGTTGGGAATTAATCGGATTTCTCTTGGTAGTGTGTTCTAGGCTAGTGCTAGGGAAAAACAATAAAATTAGGGTTATGTTTTCACCTCAGAGCTAGCTATTCCTCTTTTCTACTGCTCTGGTCCTTGTTTGCAGGCTGCAGCCATGATGTCATGATTAAATCACGCGACTGCTGGAGCCAATCACAGAGCTCAGCAGTCACGCCAAGGTAGATGGTGCAAGTTGCTGAGCCCTGTGATTAGCTAAAGTGGTCACGTATGACATTATCACTGCAGCCTGTAAACATATGTAATGACCGTAGGTCCGAAGAGAATCCAGTGGGTCACAAACCGAGACCAAGGCAGAAATAAACAAGGGTTCCTTTACTGGGTTGAGAATTAAAGTATGATTCAGAATAAATAATGACTGACTTAAGAACCCCTCAAAGCACCAGAAAAGTGGAATTAACACACTCAGCTTTTAGCCGGAATCAATGCGCCGATCTCAGAGTTCCCGGGTTATGTATATTACCTCAGGAACCGGGAATAAATTTACCTACTCCCCAGGTTGAACAAAGAAAAACAATTAACTATAAAGGCAAGAGGTGTATATCTAATGGGGGCATCTGAGGGAACACAGCCTCCCATATGGGTCCCATGCGAACATACCTCATGCACATAAATACTTCTTATTCACATACATCCTTATTTACATATTTTTATTCTCACTTTTTCCTTACTTTTCCAATTTTTTTTTTTTTTTCCTCCTTTTATTTTTCTTCCACATCCAAACAGGTATTTACCTTCTATGCAAGGGTTAAATCTCATCATGTTCTCATTTGCATTTTCCTGGGACTACACCCACCTTTTGTCAGCCCTTCATTCTCCATGGTAAGCTTTATATGTTTGGTTCCACTGTGTATTTTTATGCTTATGATTAGGGACTTATCTATATTCCAACTGTCCGAAACGCGTCAAGCCATGATGTTTTCATGGAACCGATGATGTTTTTCTTGGATTTTTAATCATTGAATAAAGTTTCTACACTTTTATATATTTTTCGTTGGATTTATATTTTTGCTATCCTGGAATTGGTGCTTAGTCCCGTCCTTTCTCCTTGCTATTGCCTCTATGGACCTGCCTGTCCGGTGGACATCCTGCATCCCACCTAAACTAAGCGGATACATATACGGGTGAGCTGAATAATTTTTTTTCTTCATTCCCCTTTGGCTTTTTTTCGTGCTTACCCGTGTTATTAGCTCATTTCCCTCATTTACCTAAAGAACTTCTTTGGATATAAAGTTTTTCTTGATATACATTCTCCAACGAAATATATGAATATTATTCATTTTTTCTATACGTATTAACAAGAAACTTTTTTCATACATTTACCCATCACCTTTTTATCTACCTTATTATGTATTATTTATCCTTTGAGAATGAAGAAAGACAAAAGAGACTGGATTCCATTTTCCTTGACAACACCGAGATACAACAAGACTATGCTTCCTCCTCTCATGCTAATAAAACATACACTTTTTGGGACTTAGAAATTTTTTTTCACAGAGACTCAGAACATGGTGGGACTCAGCCACTCTGAAGAAATATGTGGAAAAGAATATGGTGCCACGAGGTTAAGGATCAGGAAAATTCCCACTTTTATTTTCAATGAGGATTTTCATACTGAATGGAATCAAATTCTTACAACCTGCTCGATTGAACTTATGAACCTCATTATTAGAGAAGAGGAAAAGAAAATTAAAACCCTCGATGTTCAGATCAAGGAAATACAATCCTACCTCAATGACAACTATGATGCAACTGATTTTCAGAAACTTAATGAGAAATTTTTGACCAACATCAAAAAGATTGAAGACAACATCACGCAATATAAACAGCGGAAATACAAACGAGACACTCATGATTATAATACCAATCAAATTTATACCTGGCACACTACCAGGAAATCCATCTTGAAAAATCCCAATGACATGTCCTTAAAGGATAAATCAGTTGTTTTTTCATCCACTGATCTTGATACAACAGGAGGCAGTTCCAGCTCCATTGACTCTAATAGGCACTACGAAGATACTATCGAATCTACTAGGAAGTCAAAAAACGTCCCTGGCACAGGGGAGGGAGAAAGCATAATAAATATAGGAAAAAGTCTTCCCCGACGCTCCAAGAGGAGACAACATTACAGATATTGAAAGATGATTCTGAAAAAGGATTTTCTGTCATTAATTTATCAGCTTGTACTCTTGATCACGACCAATGCAAGGTTTTACAGAAAGGCCTCAGTTTTGCTCCTGCACATAGAGCTGACTTATTTCAGACCATCAGAGATATCAACAAATTCATTCGCAATCTTACCATCAAGAAACATTTCATCCTTTCTGAAAAAGAGGAAGATACCCAAATAATTACATCTGACATTCCTATCCCTCTACACATGAATTTGAAAGAACAGATTTCTATAAGAACTTTGATTGATTTGGATGAGTCTCATAATACCACACTAGATCCTCATCCGTTCAAAATATCTAATAAGGACTTCTACCCCATTTCATCACGTGTGCCTGCTATGGATATATATCAGGACACTATGGAAATTGAAATTAAGAAAGCCCTTTTGTCTGAGTCCTCTTTCAAAGACAATCTTTCTACAGTGGAGAAACGTGCCCTCCAAAGCCTTTCCAACAACCCCTATATTACCATCACGGCCGCGGATAAAGGCGGTTCCGTGGTTGTCCTTGATAAAACACTATACGAAAAGCAAATTTTATGCATGTTAAATGATGTTACTACATATAGACCACTCAATGTGGACCCTACAAGTGTTTTCCTGGACAAACTACGGGGTATTGTTAACAAAGGCTTTGACATCGGCATATTAGATAAACGTACTACTGAGTACCTCGCTAATGACTTTCCTATTTGTCTGCTTTTCCATGGACTGCCAAAGGTCCACAAAGGTCGCTTCCCTCCACCCATGCGCCCTATTGTGGCCAGTACAGACTCGCTTTCCAGCCGCTTGTCTGACTGGCTGGACAATATGATCCAACCCATGGTAAAAAACTCAACCGGTTACATTAAGGATACCAAGCATCTTTTACAATGTCTTCCTGATTTACAGTGGAAACATAACTATTTTTGGGTGACAAGTGACGTGGAAGCTTTGTATTCATGTATACCTCATGCGGATGCTCTTAATACCCTCTCTTACCATCTGACTAAACAATCCAACTTGGACGAGGTCACAAAGGAGTACATTCTTACAGTATGTGATTTCTTATTGAAGCACAACTTCTTTCGATTTGACCACCAGTTTTACATACAAATAAAGGGCTGCCCCATGGGGGCTAGCTTTTCTTGTGCTCTTGCCAACCTCTATATGGTCACTTGGGAGGAATCTCGTATACATGTTCTTGATAACCCCTTCCTGAGTCATATAATCTGGTATGCCAGATACATAGATGATCTGGTGATGATCTGGCAACTCGACGAAAATACCCCACAAAAAGAACTCCTTGAAGATTTTCGTTATTATATTAACAATAATACTATGAATTTAAAGTTTACTGTGGAGGGATTTCAGAACTCAGCTCCCTTTCTTGACATATGGCTGTCTGGGGATCCACACTCAGGTTTGATTCATAGCAAACTATATCGCAAACCTGTTAGTGGGAACACCACCCTACATGCCCATAGCTGTCATGCGGCCCATACTATTTCAAACCTTCCCTTGGGCGAATTCCTGAGGGCACGTCGCCTTTGCTCCACTGATTTGACCTACAAAGCTGAAGTCGAGAATATGAAAATCCGCCTAAGGAATAGGGGATACACTAATAAAATTCTTAATAGAGCTAATAATCTTGCTGACCAAAGATCTCGTGATAATCTGCTACAGGATAGGGACCAATCAAAAACATCATCAAGAACTTTTTCTAATCGCATCACTTTTTCAACTCCTTACAGCAGAGACTTCCCTAAAATTAAAGAATTTTTCCTTCAATATCTTCCTCTTCTGTATCAGGACTCTGATCTGGCCAACATACTATCCAAAGGAGCAAATGTGGTCGCTAAAAAGGCCCGAACGATTGGAAATTTAATATCTCCTTCCTCATGTTTTGCTTCCTCAGATACTGATTCCGGCACCTGGTTAAATACTAAGGGCTCATACAAATGCGGCATTCCACGCTGTGGCCTTTGCAAGCATATGAAAAAGACCCAAATAATTACCTATGGTGCTAACAAAACCTATAAAACTTCAACTTTTATCAATTGCTCCACAGCACATGTTATTTACAAGGCTACCTGTAACACTTGTACTAAAGATTACATTGGTTGTCCTTCGAGACCCCTCAAGAGAAGAATCTCCGAGCATACTAATGTAGCATCATATCTTGATCCCACTACTGGTAAAAATAAAAACAAACGCTCCGTTTCTGGTTTAACAAAACATTTTTTGGACATGCATCAAGGGGATTTTTCTACTCTAAGCATTACAGGAATTGAATATGTATGTAAACCTATACGTGGTGGAGATTGGTTTCGACTTTTGCTCCAAACCGAAGCAAAATGGATCCTTAAGATGGACAGTAGATTCCCAATGGGACTAAATTATTGTTCTGACCTTCGTTACGTATTATAGAACGAACATGAAGGGATCAACAATGAAAATATATTTTTGTATTACACGTGTTCCACTGAGTTGTCTACATACCACATTGCAAATATATTTTTATTTTTATTTTTTGTTGGAATTTTCTCCATATAGGTATTTTCAGAATTAACTACCAACATTACATATAACAAATAATGCATATTTCATTCATCACATATGTTTTATCTCTGATTATGGAGTGATAATAAATCAAATTAAAATCACATAAAATACAAATCTATAAATATTAAATACATATTTTAACCAAAAAGATAAAAATATTTAATATTTTCCTCATATATCATTCCATACATATAGCAGTGTTCTGTATTTATTAGTTCATTGTTTCCCCCCCCCGCCCCTCCCCCCTTCTTTTTTTTTTATTTTTCTCACTATTTGATATTTGTCTGCATATATAATATAATCATGTGCATGTCTTCCCTTATATAGATATATATCTCCTATGCTCCTATGCTTCCATATATAACGCACCTTGTGAATAGGAAGCTGACCTTTGATAACATTTCATTGTCCCCCCTTTTTTTTTTTTTTCATTTATAAACTATGATCTTATTACCTATATATTTTAACATACACCCTTGTGCACATGGGATCATTTAATCTTTGTCCCAATCCTTAGCCCACTTTCAGATGCAACTCATTTCATAGAAAAACGGTTGATCTCCTATAAGATCCTGTCTTTTCCCTGATCGTTCTTACCGCACATTGCAATTAGATTCTAGGAGTATTCCTTACCACACACGTTGATCTGTTCATGCATGGGATTGCTCAGAAATGTTTCCCCTAATCCCAAATATAACGCACCTATATGAACAGTCTACTACCTTTCCATAGAATTTAATCTTTTTCAGTTTTCATGATACACTAGAATCTAACATGAAATACATTTTGATATATTATGGAATCATTATCCTTATTCGTCAATTACACAAATAAATAAATGTATATTTTTGGACGCTCATATAATACGTCCTTTTTATGAGTCAATAACAAATAATATTAGTTTATATACAACTACATTTAAGAAATAATGATAATGAATAAATAAAAAAATATATAAAAAAACAATAAAAAAATAATAAAAACATAAAATTCATATTTTCCCTTTATTTTGGGATGATATAACAACAGGCAGCTTAGTGACTTATTATCACTCCTTTTCCTCATGTTTCTATATATACATTTCTTATTTTAATTTATTTTACTTTTTCATTTTACTGCTTAGGTGCTTGTTCTCACCTTACTTTTTGATTCTTGCTGCTTTTGGGTCCCATGCGAACATACCTCATGCACATAAATACTTCTTATTCACATACATCCTTATTTAAATATTTTTATTCTCACTTTTTCTTTACTGTTCCAATTTTTTTTTTTTCTCCTTTTATTTTTCTTCCACATCCAAACAGGTATTTACCTTCTATGCAAGGGTTAAATCTCATCATGTTCTCATTTGCATTTTCCTGGGACTACACCCACCTTTTGTCAGCCCTTCATTCTCCATGGTAAGCTTTATATGTTTGGTTCCACTGTGTATTTTTATGCTTATGATTAAGGACTTATCTATATTCCTACTGTCCGAAACGCGTCAAGCCATGATGTTTTCATGGAACCGATGATGTATTTCTTGGATTTTTAATCATTGAATAAAGTTTCTACACTTTTATATATTTTTCGTTGGATTTATATTTTTGCTATCCTGGAATTGGTGCTGAGTCCCGTCCTTTCTCCTTGCTATTGCCTCTACGGACCTGCCTGTCCGGTGGACATCCTGCATCCCACCTGAACTGAGCGGATACATATACGGGTGAGCTGAATAATTTTTTTTCTTCGCATCTGAGGGAACCTCTGAGATGGCGCACTGAGTATAACTTATCACCACTAATAACAAAGCCTTCAATTTTTACCAACGTTGGTTTTACACTGAACAATGGTATACCCGGGTATCTTAAAACTATGGTACCATTAACTTCAAGAGAAGTTTCACACAGGCCTGTGGTTCGAGTCCGCTGTATATAATTCCAAAGAAGGAAGAAAAAAGAAACACAAAAATCTTCTTCTTGTTCTAAGGATGTCTTCACCCTGGTCCTGCCACACTGGGACCCCGGACTTAGTTGATATTAGCCAATTACTCCACACAGAACCCGGTCTCAGGCCTACAGCTTTGTAGTAATCCTCAGACAGAACACATGCTTCCTCGGTCCAGAGAACAGCCATCCCCTCAGGAAATTGGAGCTCCTTTCTCTCACACAACACGGTCCAACTTCTTCAGCACCGCTCCTGGTTCTTTTGTGAGGAAAAGATAATGGGAAAAAAAAATAGTCTCCAACAGTCTCTCTGATCGCTTTCTTTTTTCAGACTCTTATTACCCCACAGTCAGAAAACTGTCTCTCTCAGGCAGCCCGACCTTAGCACACTTTCTCTGAGGTAACTATTGCATCTACAGGGTCTCTGACCCAAAACCCTGCTGATCAGTGCAGGCAGGCAGAACTCACAGGGTCCTACTGCACTGCTGACACAATCACATTTCAGACTCTCACACATACATGGAGCAGTAGTAGAGAGACATCACTAGTTCAGGTGAAAATAAGTAACTCTGATTTTATTATTTTTCCATTTTTCTCCGTAGTGCAAGACAATGAGCACAACAAAAAATAAACTGGAAGATCCCTTTAAGAATGGGGGTCATACACAATTCTTGCACAGGGACCCTTTGCTCTCCCTGCTTTCAATATAGTTTACTTAGGTGATGTCCATGTCAAACCAGTTTCTGTTTTTTGTCCTATCGAGCATTACAACTACAGCTTTGCACACTAACAATACAATTCTCATAATAAAAGCCATTAATATGGGAACCAGGACGGCTAATATGAGCAGAGAAGGTGCCAGCACTACTCATAATGACAGTAATACACAGGAGGACAAGAGTAAAGTGCAAAAATTCATATACTTTATTGAAAATCAAAAAGGTCCATGGAGCCTCTGTTAGGAGTCTCAACACAGAAACCAGCAGATATCCCTCCGGGAAGGGCCCAGCCAAGGGGTGACTCTTTTTAGGAGACCACCATAACCACCATATTAAGTGGCCCTTTTAGTCAATATCCAACTTTTTGACAAGTTTAAAGATATGACAAGGGAAATACCAAGGCCAGATATCCCTCCACAGACAGCTGTTTCAGGGTATTGCCCCTCATCAGTGTGGAGTAGGATTCTGGCTGGGTGGGAGCAATGCCTAGTAGACCAACAAAACAAACAATCACTGATCTCGGGGAGACCAGCCAGAGAAAACACTTCCGGCAGCCAGCGAGGGCGCTCAAGACAGTGAAATCCTAGGTACATTGTCATTGTCACTCTGGCTCCCTACCTTGAGTAAGCTTATACCCCGCGAAACGCGCATCAGATGGAGACCCTGGGTGTCATTTAGGGACCTTACTGCATCTTTAGGACTGTGCTTGGGCCAGCACACTAGGAGCACACCTTAGAATTCCTCATTGCACTAGCACTTTAGGTACTACATACTGATGGTTCTTCCATTATTCTTACCATACTTGTAACCTTTACCTTTGCAAATTCTGCCTTAGTATCATCATGGTCTCTCCCCAGCCTTTGCTGGAGATCCCATGATGGACCTTAGTGCTGCATTCCCATCCACAGTCCCAGTCGTATACAACATTACCTCTTGCCTTCTGTCCTAAGTTAACCCTTTGACAGCCACTATTCTCATAGTCATTTACCCTATAGATTGATATACTATAGTTGGCTGTCATCACTTCACTATACTAGGACTGTGGCGTGTTGTTCCCCTATGATATGGTAGTGTACCAATTTTATTTTTTAATCTTTCTGTGTTGTGCATGTCTCAATAAAGTATATGAATTTTTGCACTTTACTCTTGTCCTCCTGTGTATTATTAGCTTTGCACACTAGTCTATTTTTCTGATGATGCAACATTTTTCTTTTCCTTATCATGCCTATCATATAGAAAAAGGTTGGATCTTTCTGATTATTCAATCAGCATATTTGTATTTAGCAACAAACACTTTTTTTTGGTGAGGATGGGACCATAAGGGTTTTGATTTTTGGTAAGTACTAGGGATGATCGAATACTTCGATTATTCGGCTTCTCGAATATTTTCCAAATACCTCACCGCTATTCGACTATTCGCAAATATTTGATGCACAATGTAAGTCTATGGGAAACCCAAATAACAAATATTCGGAACTATTCGGGCTTCCCAAAGACTTACATTGTGCATCGAATAGTCAAATAGCGGCGAGGTATTCGGAAAATATTCACGAAGCCGAATAATCAAAGTATTCGATCATCCCTAGTAAGTACCATACAAACATTTAACTTCATGAACTGAATTTTCAATGAATGCCCTAGCTCTACAGATAATATCTTACAGATCATGCCCAGTATATTGCTATTGATATAAGTATCTTGCAAAGTGATTCAATCACTACTTTTTATTTACTAATATCTATGTACACTTCATTTCATATGTATGAAACTGTATCCCAAATTTTACAATTGCCATCATCTTGACACCGCATATTATCTTTTTTCTATGATGGATCTTTAATTTATTGTCTGCAGTCTTGGCGAATGTCTGTATACATTTGGTCTATTGTAAAGCTACTTTGCAGGAGTCTTCATTCCATAAGGGGGTTTGGTATCACCGAGAGACCCTCTGTCATAAACAGGTTAATCTAAGAGCTAAGCAGTGTCCTTTGATCTTCGTGAGTCACTAGTCTGTGTCCATGCTGCTTTGGCCACAAGAAGCTATCTCTGGAAGCTGTTTGCTTAGCAGGAGACTTAAATTGAAATGCGTTGACAGAAAGATTTTTTTCTGCTTATTTATAACTTAAATATACTTCTGCTTGGTTAACCTGTTCATTGCAAGGAAGAGCGACAAATATGTGGCTGAGCGATGCCCGGTGTTATTGTATCTTAGCACGGGCTCGCACAGTTACAGTAAGGTTAAACAATCAGCTGGTGATTCCACATTCCCTCTGCCCCAATTCTTGGTAAAGAATGAACATTATAAGCTAGAATTAACTGGATGGTGAACTTTACTCAGTGTTATTCTTCCTTCAGTCAAAGCTGATCTTCACATCATCTGTTGTAGACCACGGTATAAGAAAAACAATGTCTAAGAAAGCATATTTAGCATGTTTCTTCTTCGGATAAAACACTGCAATATTTACTTGAGTATACTTATATACATGATATTACAAAGTACATAAGATCATACAGATCCTATCAGGATCTCCAAATTTTGCTAACTTATGTATGGAAGTGTTTAGATTGATTACACTCGCTTTTCAATATTGTACCTTTGTGACTACTGTAAGTATAGACTTAAAGGGTTTGTCCAGAGATTCCTGGTAACCACTGCAGCTTTCTGAATCTTGACAGTATATAATACACATACTATTAGGCATCAACTATGGGATTTGCACATTTGTGGTCATGTGATGACTGCAAAGAACGGACAATTCTAAAGGATACTTTACATGCTGCGATATCGATATCGATATCGCTAGCAAGCGTACCCGCCCCTGTCGGTTGTGTGTCACGGGCAAATCGCTGCCCGTGGCGCACAACATCGCTTACACCAGTCACACGGACTTATCTTCCCTGTGACGTCGCTGTGGCCGGCGAACTTCCTCCTTTCTAAGGGAACGGTTCTTGCGGTGTCACAGCAATGTCTCACGGCAGCTGTCCAATAGAAGCGGAGGGGCGGAGATGAGCGGGACATACATCCCGCCCACCTCCTTCCTTCCTCATTGCGGGCGGCCGCAGGTACGAGGTTGTTCCTCATTCCTGCGGTGTCACACATAGCGATGTGTGCTGCCACAGGAACGACAAACAACTTCGCTACTGACCAGACAACGATTTTTGGTAAGTGAACGACGTGTCACAGACCAACGATTTTTGCCTCTTTTGTGATCGTTTAAGGTCGCTCATAGGTGTTACATGCTACGACATCGCTAACTATGCCGGATGTGCGTCACAAACACCATGACCCCGACGATATGTCGTTAGCGATGTTGCAGCGTGTAAATGGCCCTTAACAGTGTTAAGATTCAGAAACCTGCATTGATTCAATGGGACTTTTCTCAGAGCTGTGGGCAAACCCTTTAAACTTTTCACTATTTTACTTAGGAGAAAAAAATGCTACATTTCATTTGAAGCTTATTTTGAAATCCTAAGCAAAGTTCAATACCATTATTTCAGTGGTGGCTCTTCAAATATATTAGTTTCTTGTTATTGGGAGTGTGCAACTTTCAGGAGTGGAATTGCAAGTTTGTTGGCCTTTACTCTTCATAGCAGTCCTTTACCTCTTTATTACACTGGCTTTTTAAATGATGCTATAATATAGAATAAGCAATGGAAATATACCCAAGAGAAAACAGAAAATAGAGGTCTCCTTCAGCTGTCCATTAAAGCATTGTCAGAATACAGGCTATCACAAGTGGCACATATGGATGAACAAAGCTGTTTCAATGATTGTAGTATTCATTAGGAACATATTCAGTGTAACAGACTTTGTTTTCTTTTTTAAACCTTTCAATCTTTTACTCTATTCTCACAAGTCATACGCAAAGGTTTTCAAGAACCTTATGTCACTTGGACAAGCTGTACTGATATCGGGGGTGGAAGTTATCTCATCATATATATTGTCCTCCTCTATTGTGTGGTTTGCCAGCCTTATAGTTTTTACCTAAATAGAAGCATTATGTCCACCAGTTTTAGGCTGGAATGTCTCTGGCTATGAAGGATGGAAAGATTCATAAAGGTTTGAATTTTTCCATCAGTTTTGTTTAGCTCAGGCAATAAAAAAAAACTGTCTGGAAAAACGATCTATGCGAATATACAATAAATTTGCCATTGGAAGTCAGTCGGTTTGATACTAGTGTTAATTTCCAGCAGTCAAAAAAGTCCCTATAAACTACAGCTTTACTTTCACTTTAACTTAATAACTTTCCCTGGAAACTGTTTACTTCAGTTTATGTAATAAGAAATTACAAACTCACTAGGTTTCTATGAAAGGTTTGTATACCTATACTAGAAAAATGAAAGTTTTTCAAGCTTTTTTTTGTTACTATTGTCAGTTGCTGAAAGGCCACACAATCAGCACTTTAGGTCTATATTTCTTGCAAACTGGTTTGCTATGTCAACAAGCTTTCTTACAAAAATGATTACTATTTTAAATCTCAACTGTACAGTAATAATTCAGGTAACTTTTAGGAAAATGTTAGACCTATTTTAGTGGTATTTAATAGTTTAGTGAACAATATATTATCTTTTAAGGGTAAGTTCACACAGTGCGTTTTTCGCGGAGTTTTTGTGCGTTTTTCGGGTGCAATTTTGGCCTCAAAACTGCATGACTTTGCTTCCCCAGCAAAGTCTATGAGTTTTCATTTTTGCTGTCCGCACACAACTTTTTTTTTAAGCTGCGTTTTTGAGCTTAAAAAAAAAAAAATGGACATGTCAATTCTTTCCTGCATTTTTCTGCGTTTTCCCCCCATGCAATGCATTGGAAAAACGCAGAAAAACGCAGAGATAAAAAACGCAGCCAAAATGCACCAAATTGCGGTAAAAACGCATGCGGTTTTTGCCGCATTTTATTTGCCGCGGGTGCAACGCAAAACGGTGCAAAACGGTGCAAAACGCAGCGTCACAAAAAACGCAGCGTGTGCACATAGCCTAATTGTGTCCTCTGGAACCCACGGTCAGCATGTAACAAACTCCCCTACATACACAGATTCTTCCTTTCTGATTCTCTTAAGCATCCGGCTGTCACCGAAACCTTGATCCAGCATTCGAACACTGCTGCTGCTCTATTATGGTGGTCTAAATGTTTTACATGCTCCAAGCCCTAAGCACAGAATGGAGGTATTGCGCTACTCTCTTCATCACGACATTCTTTCCAGGTTATCCCTCCAGTACCGAATAATGTCTTTGCCTTTTTTTTTAGATGCATACACTTGGACTCTTCAAACCCTTTCCCCTGCAAGTGAACGTTATGCATTGCCCTCTAGGCAAACCAACCAGTTCTTGGATCACTTTGCCACCTGACATCCACATTTCCTATCCTGTGACATTCCTAATCTCATTGTGAGGGACTTTAACACCCCCATTGATAATCCACTCTGCATCTGCTACTCACTTTGTTTTCTGTAACCTCCTCTCTTGGCCCTTATAAATTACTAACTCTCCCAACATGAAAATGGAAATGCACTAGACTAAATGGTGCTTTACACGCTGCGACATCGCTAACGATATATCGTTGGGGTCACGGTGTTTGTGACGCACATCCGGCGTCGTTAGCGACATCGCAGCGTGTGACAGCTAGTAGCAACGATCAACGATCGCAAAAACGTCAAAAATCGTTGATCGTTGACACGTCGCTCCTAATCATAATGTCGTTGGTCTTTCATTCCGCAGGTTGTTCGTCGTTCCTGCTGCACCACAGATCGCTGTGTGTGACACCGCAGGAATGACGAACATCATCCTACCTATGTCCATCGGAAAGGAGGAAGGAAGGAGGTGGGCGGCATGTTCCGGCCGCTCATCTCCTCCCCTCCTCTTCTATTGGACCGCCGTTTTGTGACGCCGCTGTGACGCTGCTGTGACGTCGCTGTAGCGCCGAACGCACCTCCCCCTTGAAGGAGGGATTGTTCGACGGCCACAGAGACATCGCTGAACAGGTATGTGCGTGTGACGCTGCCGTAGCAATATTGTTCACTACGGCAGCGATCACCACATGTCGCACGAATGACGGGGGCGGGTGCTATCGCTCGTGACATCGCTAGCGATTGCTAGCGATGTCGCAGCATGTAAAGCACCCTTTAGTCTTTTCCTAGTTCTGCTAAGTGTATAACTTTACTACTAACTCCCTTCTTCCACTCTCTGATCACAACTTTCTTTCTTTCCTTGTTAAGAACTGTCACCATGCTCAGGATTCTCCCTTTTACCACACATACAGAAATCTACCTGCAATCAATATCTATTAACTTATGAACAATTTGAAGTCATTTTTAACTCTGATCTTCTCCCTCCCCTGTGCAGGCATAGCTTTGTCACTTGTAACAAGACATTGTAAAGTGCCCTGGATAAAGCAGCAGCTGCTACATGCAGAAAACCCTGACATAGATGATGGCACAGAAAGAAGAGACCAGTTCAGCTCAGCATAGTAGATAGGATACCTCAGAAGGTGTGATGCACAGAAAAGTATCAGGCCGGTTCCTGAACAGAAGCAATCCAGATTAGAAGAAGAGCAGCATCCACAGATAGTATATTTAAACCTTTGCTTTATTCTTCCATAAGTTAAAATATAGACATCGTTTTGAACAAAAAACGATCCTAATCATGACACCATGACACCATGTTATGATTAAGAATATTTTTTGTTAGAAACGCGTAGATCGGACGGGTCTATTTTAACTTATGGAAGAATAAAACAAAGGTTTTAATATACTATCTGCAGATGCTGTCTCCTTCTAATCTGGATAGATGATGGCAACACGCTACAAACATGTCATTTACAGTGGTGCTCTAGGTGTGCCAAGTGTCAGTGGAGAAAATCACTTTCAACACAAAGCTTTATAAGCTTAAGTTAATTTTTAAACCTTATAACTCTGCTCTCTATCTTGCTAAACAAGCCTACTTCAGCACCCTCATCACCATCACATCACTATTAGACAATCAAGAACTAACTCTTCAAAACTTTCCACTCTCTCCTTAAGGGCACTTTACACACAGCGACATTGCTAGCAATGTCGCTGGTGAAAGCACCCGCCCCGTCGGTTGTGCGTCACGGGCAAATCGCTGCCCATGGTGCACAACATCGCTAGGAACGGTCACACGTACTTACCTGCCTAGCGACGTCGCTGTGGCTGGAAAACCGCCTTCTTTCTAAGGGGGAGGTTCATTCGGCGTCACAGCGGCGTCACTAAGCAGCCGACCAATTTAAGCGGAGGGGCGGAGATGAGCTGCCGGAATATTCCGCTCACCTCCTTCCTTCCTCATTGCCGGCGGCCGCAGGTACGATGTTGTTCCTCGTTCCTGCGGTGTCACACATAGCGATGTGTGATGCCGCAGAAACGATGAACAACCTGTGCCCTGCAACATCAACGATATTTGAGATTAGAACGACGTGTCAACGATCAACGATATGGTGAGTATTTTTGATCATTAGCGGTCGTTCATATGTTTCACATACAACGGTGTCACTAACGAGGCCAGATGTGCGTCACGAATTCCATGACCCCAACGACTTCTCGTTAGCGATGTCGTTGTGTGTAAAGCGGCCTTTAGTCCTAAAGTAGTGCCCCATCACCAACCTCAGCAATCTCAATCTGTCCAGATATTTTCAAGAAAAAAAATCAACCATATCCATCAAGACATTTTCACAGACGGATCCCCTTCCCTCCCACAATTCAAATACTTTTTAAACTTTTGAACCTATCTCAGAAGTTACAAGACCCATCGCTTCTTCTCAATCTACACATGAATCAATGACCCTATTTCCTGACATCTCCTTCAATCCCTCTCCCCTGCTGTCACTGCTCACCTAACTAAAATATTTAGCACCCCTCTTTCTTCTGGAATCTTTGCTTCCTTATTCAAAAATGCTGTTATAAATAGAGATAGGTGAATAGTAACTATTCGTGTTTGGATAATGCTTACCGAATAGTGAATACTATTCTAGTAATCGTCACGGCAAGAAAAATGCTCAGGTTCACCATTGACTTTCATTAGGTTTGTTAGTTGAGATGAATTCCATAATAGTATTTGGGGATTCATTACGAATAATATGAACACGAATAGTTACTATTCGCCATCAGTAGTCATAATTCATTTACTACATAAACCAACGCTGGACCTGAACTGCTCTTCTAAGTACACACCTATCGCTAATCATTCCTTTATCTCTAATCTCTTGGAACTCTTGGTCCTCTCTCATCTAATCTGCTGTCTCTCAGTTAACTCTCTTTCTGACCCTTTACAATATAGTTTCTGTTGTTTACACTTTGCTGACACTTCCCTTATTAACATTTGTAGCAATCAACCGACCGCTAAATATAATGGTCACTACTCCCTGCCGATGATCCTGGATATTTTATCATGAATTTGACAATTATGTTACCTCAATGCCTTCTCATTATGATTCACTTTTTCGACCTCAAAGAAACTGCTCTATTTTAATTGTTCTCCTACCTTTTAACTATTCCTTCACTGTTCAATTTACCAACTCTTATTCCTGTCCTTTTCCTCTTACTGTTGGGGATTCTCAGGGATCAGTTTTAGGCATCCTACTCTTATCTTTAAGGACTGCCCCTATAGGATAAACCATCAGCAGATTTTGTTTCCATTAGCAACTGTATGCTGATGACACCTAATTATATACTTCTCCGGACATGACCCCCACTGCAAAATACCAGGCATTGTCTGTTCACTGCCTCTAACATCATTTTGTCCCTTTATCGGAAACAAATCTCTCCAAAATTTAACTTTTCTTGTTTCCTCCCTCTATAAATTTACCTTTCCTCAATATTGCAATTTCCTTGGGCAGTTGAACGATAATGTCCAAACAGCATGTTCGCAGTCTTGGGGTCATATTTGACTAAGAACTTTCCTTTATTCACTATATCCAATGACTGACTTGCTTATGTTAGCTGAACTTTAAAAACGACTCCAAAATACAACCTTTTCTCACCTTTGAAATGTAAATTATGTTACTTGCTCATATTCTTTCTCTTTTGGATTACTGAAGCTCTCTGCTAATCAGTCACAGGAACATCAAGCTGTTTGGAGATGGTCTTATAACCTTTACTTTTAACATGGTAGTCTATAATTTTCTTTCTAATCTCCTGAGACAACTCTTTCCTTTGCTTCCTTTGGTACATGTTGAGTGTGGTACACACCATGTCACCATACTACACAGTGAGTATCTGTAGCCCTATGCAAAGTCCCACTGACTGATTACAAGATTGTAGACATATGTGATGCTAATTAGTGGACACACCTTGATTTAACATGTCCCTTTTGTCACATTATTTTCAGGAGTACCATTTCTGACCAGGTCAGACTCATGAGTTTTATTTTTTTTTAACTTTTGTGGAAGCATGGTTGAAAAGCAATGTCTGACTTTCATTGTTCATTTTCATTGATTTTATATATATTATTACTTTTGTCAGACTCAAGGTATTTCTGTGACCATTGTGGGTTTTTCTTTCATTAATCGAGGGGTACCAACGATTTTGACCATGTGTGCATCATGTTTCCCTGGTATTCATAGCACGTGCTATTTTTTTTACCAATTTAGTATACATGTCTTCGATGTCCAGCTTAAGGCAGAGGTTCATATGTTAAGTTTAGGAATTACATAGTGCAAAATGTAAAGTTGAGTTTATGCGAAGGACAGCAATTTTACCCCAGCTGTTTTTATCATGATTTTGCATCTGTTTTATAAACCTTTGATGGATTGAATACAAAGAGGAAAAATAGGTTTATCTTAAAAATCTGCTCATGTGGTTTTTTTTAGCATTGGGAATTCAATAATGCATGCATAAACTGTAAATAATAAACTTTTCAGATTACTATTCATTTCAGAACAGAAATTAACACTTATTTGGAGCACAGTTGTTACTTTGAAGCCACAGGAAGTGGCTCTTCGAATTTCTAAGAACAACCCACAGTAAGACAAGTATTCAAAATGATGAAAGGGCCTTATGTATAACAACAAGTGTAGACAAACATGTCTTCATTAGTTTTTATTCATTTTTCCTTAAATGTTATAGTTTAAAAACACTGAACTCTATTTTATCATTCAATTACAGTGAATTAAAGAACTTTTACCATCCCTTCTTCAAATAAATGCACTTGGTAATTGCTGTACAGTATATGGAAGATAGGCATTGTACTGAAATATTTCAGAGAATATATATTTTTTTACAAGGTATATAAATGTCTGTAAATGCGTTAAAAAATGTGGAGATGAGCGAATTGATGGAACTGAATTTTATAAAAATCTGTATTTTTCTCAACTGTTAGGGGCCATCAAACCATGAACAATAAAAAATCCTTATACTCACTAGTCACTTCTCTTGCCCCACCACTTCTCACTATACCTGTCTGGTCTTAAAGGGAATCAATCACCAGAATTTTTGTATATAACCTAAAGCCAGTGCTATACTGGCATTATCAGGCTGATTCTCTACATACCTTTATTGGTCAGCTCGGATGTTTAGGTTTTGAAATCCAAGAAAGTAAAGTTTATAAAATTAGCTGCTTTTTGAGTGACAGCAGCAAAGGCCCAGATAATATATTCATAATTATCCCCTCCACCTGTTAGAATTAGCATAAGTATTATACAAACAATTCCCTTTTTCCCTTGCAGGACCTGTGTGAGGTCATATCCATGTGACCAGAACCTCAGCCAACAAAGCTGGATACCAGGTCACATGGGTATGACCTCTCACAGGTCCTGCAAGAGTCAAAGTGAATTGTTTGTATAATGCTTATACTAATTCTAACAGGGGAAAGGGATAACTATAAATATATTATCTGCTCATTTTCATCATCATGATATCATCATGATATAATAACATTTTGTGCATTTGTGCAAAACCCTCCCAGGTCTTAGAGTCAGAAATCCTAGCCTGGCTAGCATGAGAGGCCTGTGAGGGTTTTGTGCAAGCACGTGAAAGGTCATGACATCACAACGTGCAACATGACCTTATATGAGCATGTGTAGAACCCTCATGACCTTCATCAGAGCCAATAGTCTCGGTCTAGTGAGAGAGGCCCAGGGATTTCAATATTAGCAGCAGTGATAAGAAGATGTGGTGACAGTGAGAAGTGGAAGGGCTGGATAGGTGAGAGGTAAGGTGAGCAGTTTTTTTTAAATTTTTTTACATCTTAACTATATTATCCTTTGGGGCTTATAGAGACAACAGATCATAAAAAGGAAAATTAAATTCAAGGAAAATAACTTCTCTGCAAATCGAAATTCCTAGTAAAATCCACACAAACAAGTGAATTCAATGTTTGCTTGATCTACTCATCTTTAATGGTAACATGATGATTAGTGATGAGCGAGTGTGCTTGGCACTGCTTGTTACTTAATCGAGCATAGGGGTGCTCGGGAACTTGCAGAGCTTGTCTGAGTGTTGTTGGTGCTCGGATGTTCCATCTGTGAAACAACAATCACAATTCACAGGACTGGTTCACTGAGTGATGTGTGGAGGCACTCCAGGAAGCGCCGTTTGCAGTCTCTGAATGGCTCTCTTTCGGGTTAAAGCAATGTTTTCAGTTGTAGTGAGTCAAATGAAAAAACCCACTCTCCCTCCCCTCGGAAATGCTCTGTTTATGGAGGGATATATGTGGGCGGAGAGCTGAACTGCCCAATCAGTGACTTTATATACTCATTACTCAAATTGAGCACTTTTAGAGCCTCTGACCTGATCGACTCGAGGACTGAGCACCCGATCATTTTAGTGCTTGCCCATCTCTAATACATACATTTTCTTTTATTTTCTATTAATTAAAATTATGTTGGTATTTTTACAGGTCCATTCATACTTGACAGTTTTCCATCTGTATTTTGTGGTCAGCTTTCCTTTCCCCTTAGCCCCATTAGTTTCACTCTGTGTCTGGGTGTTTATTGCTTGTTACCCTTGCTTTAGTCTTTATAGGTGGTATTTCCATTGGTTTATTTGATCTGTGCAATCACCTTCCGGTTGCGGCTATTTATTCCTTCCTCTTACTGGTCTTTCATGCTGGTGATATTCTGAGGTGGATCTTGCTTGGACTTCCAACCACACTGCCATTTGTTTATGCCAGTCAGTGAGAGACCAGCTAGGGTTATTTCCATTGTTGTTACTGTTCTCCACTCTTTCTCCTCTCTGTAGTTAGGAAGTAGGTGGCATTCCCTTCTAGCAGTAAGTACCTTATCTTTCCATTTTGTATTCATGGATAATTTTAACTCGCTTTGGTATCTTTTTCTATTTCAGGTAGCCAGGTCCGATTGGTCTCCTCTTAGGCTGTGGTAAGGGCTATTCCAGCTTGCGCTGGAGCCAAAAGGACTGTGGAATCAGAAACCTTAGACTGAACAAGAACAGGCTGGGTCAGTTACAGTTTTTTAGTGTTAGACCTATATTCTGGTGTGAGTTGGTATGCAATCATAACAATAGTTTGAAAAAAGTGTTATTATAATTATACGCACATTGCAGTAATGCATTAACTTCTATATTGTATTATCTGACCAGAGATGTGACATAAATTATAATATGGAGTGTGAGACTAAACAGGAAAGAGCTATAATTACATTTTGGCTTTGGATAACGTGTTGTCATACATTTGGGAAAAAAATTGAAGCGCGTTCATAGGTTTGTTCAAGTGAATGTAGGTTACTGCAAAAGTGGTGAAAATGCCTCCTTTCTGTGTGTTTGGAGAATTGACACTCCAATTCAGCATTAAAAGCCGTAGTTTTACTAATTACTAGAATCATTCTGTTTATTAGAAGAGGTAGGATTAGTGCTCTCATTGCATTAAATAAATCCAGAGACATTAAAGGATTAGCAATGGTTTAAGGAAGAATAAATAATACACTTACTTGGAAACTAGTATGGTAACATAATGCATAAATGACCATGTTGTTATAAGTTTAAGCAAGGCTTAGTCTAGATTTGTCAATAAACATAAATCTATTCTGAACTTCACTTGAAATTTTCCTTTGCCAAGATCTTGATTCATCTATATAAATTGATTTTATAGAGTTGGTTAGCCTGCCTTAACATGAGTGTTAAATAGTAAATATAATGGGACTTACAGTATTCCTTCATGAAAGTGGTATGCAATAAAATAAAGAATCAACTATGCACCGGACAGATTCTTTAAGGAAAGTATTGTTGAGACCCTCACCAATTACCGAGACAGGGGAGTTACATCTCTAATCTCCTCTTGTTTTCTTGCGAGACTAAAGGTTGTGTCACACACAGCGACGGCAACAACGACGTCGCTGCCACGTCACCATTTTCTGTGACGTAGCAGCTGTGTGTGACATCCAGCAACGAGCTGGCCCCTGCTGTGAGGTCGCCGCTCGTTACTGAATGTCCTGCTTCATTTTTTGCTCGTTGCTCTCCTGCTGTGAAGCACACATCACTGTGTGTGACAGTGAGAGAGCGACAAACTGAAGCGAGCAGGGAGCCAGCTTTTGGCAGCTTGCGGTAAGCTGTAACCAAGGTAAACATCAGGTAACCAAGGGAAGCCCTTTCCTTGGTTACCCGATATTTACCTTCGTTACCAGCGTCCGCCGCTCTCACGTTGCCTGTGCTGCCGGCTCCCTGCTCCCTGCATGTCAGAGTACACATCGGGTAAATAAGCAAGGGTTTGCTTAATTAACCCGATGTGTACTCTGGCGTGCAGGGAGCCAGCGCTAAGCTGTGTGCGCTGGTAACCAAAGTAAATATTGGGTAACCAAGCCCTTGGTTACCCGATATTTACCTTAGTTACCAAGCGCAGCACCGCTTCAACCCGTCGCTGCTAGCTGGGGGCTGGTCACTGGTCGCTGGTGAGATCTGCCTGTTTGACAGCTCACCAGCGACCATGTAACGACACAGCAGCGATCCTGATAAGGTCAGGTCGCCTGTCGTGATCGCTGCTTCGTCGCTATGTGTGAACCCAGCATAAAACCCTGAAGAGTGAAGTAGACAACTGATACCTCTTATCATTGAGTTATAAAATGTAAGAAAAGGAATCATGTCTTGCCAACACTTGTTAAGACTGAGATAATACAGTCTTTGCCCGCTATGGTCAGGACAATTCCCTCTATCACATGGGGCATGAATTACATCTCTTCTCTGGCCAAATATGCCAAGTGACAAGAAAAGTTGGAAATTGTGCTATAGTGATTGAAATCGTCAGTGGGTAACAAAACATGGCAGAAGTGTGGGCTTCTAAATCTGTACCTTTGCAAAGACAAATATTGCTTCTTCTTCATTCTACAATACAGTCATTTTACTCTATCAAAGTGGCTGTATCAGTAGCTATAAAACAATAAATGCAAAATTATCAGAGGTAAATGCTGTCTCTAAAGGCCACGTCTCACTAAGCGACATCGCTGCTGAGTCACGGTTTTCGTGACGCAACAGCAATCTCGCTAGCGATCTCGTTATGTGTGACATCCAGCAACGACCTGGCCTCTGCTGTGAGGTCGACGGTCGTTGCTGAATGTCCTGGACCATTTTCTTCAAAGGCGATGTCCTGCTGGGCAGGACGCATTGCTATGTTTGACACTGTGTGACAGGGTCCCAATGACAGCAGAGATCGTTATTCAGGTCGCTACTGCGACCTGTATCATTACTGAGTCGTTGGTAAGGTGTGACTGTGTGACATCTCACCAGCGACCTGCCAGCGACTTACCAGCGATCCTTATCAGGTCGCATCGTTTTCGGGATCGCTGGTAAGTCACTAAATGTGACGGGGGCTTTAGACTTCTTACTGGGCAATGTTCAAGGAAATATTTGAATAAGGAAATATCAAAAGGTCAAGTTGCAGGCCACCAATGTAGCAAGAGAAAATTCTGCAGCAGTAATATATAAATGGGATATTTCCTCCATGCAAGTAAACTTTACATATATGTTTACAATTTGGGATACTACGTTTTTGACATATGTTTATTAATTTTACTATATTGTCTACCAGTTGAACGAATGTGTATATTACATCAATGTAGTGTTTCAAGTGCTGCAGAATATGTTGGAGATTTATAAATGAAATAATAATATTAATTATTATTCTCCATTAAATTCCAAACTACCTTATTTTTTGGTTTATAAGATGCAGCAGATTATTATACGCACCCCAAATTTAGTGAAAAAAAAGGTTAAACAAAGGGGTTCGTCTTACAATCTCATGGTGTCTTACTGAGGAGGGTGGCATTGGTGGTGGAACGGGGTCACAAGAGGCAGGGGTGGTTGGGGGAGCAGGTCGAGCTGTGGGCGATGTGGCCGGCGGGTGTCCCAGTTTCTGTGAGGTAGGCAACTTTCAGAAACTGTTGGCGGTGCAGGTTTCAAAGAAATGGCACTCGGTGTGTGTGCAGATTGAGCTATCAGCTCAATGACAAGCTGAGATCTCATCTGTGCACGCGCCACCTCCGTGCGCCATTTTCGTTAAGTCCCCTTTTAGGAGATCAATGGGCCGAAGGCAGCACATGCGCAGATGAGTTCTTGAGCTGAGAGCTCCTCTGCGCAGGTGCCAACTCTGGGGTGCCATTATTTGAAGCTGACGCCGCCGACATCTTCAGGATGCTTGTGCCTCACTGCTCGCAGCACTGCAGCCCCCAGTTCAGCGCCCCAGAGGTCCCAGCACAGTGCCCTGCAGGCCCCAGCATTGCCCCTACCTCCTGCTACCCTCTTCACCACCTCCTGGTAAGGTGCATTTGGACGATAAGACATGCCCCTCAGTTTTCTCCCAAATTTTTTTTAGGAAAAGTGCGTCTTATAATCCAAAAAATATGGTATATAGTTCAGGCGACTACATTTTGTTTTAGGAAAACAATTTCCATTCTCCAATGGTTTTTGGTGTTTTTATTATAGTAAATAACAACAGAAGGTGTTTTCCATTTTCAGGAAACCTGAAAAAAACCTCTCAGCTTTACTCACCCTTGTATAGCGTAGCACTCTATCTACCCCTCTGTCCTTGTGTCTTTTGTTGCCTGTATCGCTGACAACGCTGCAGTCAGTCATTGAGCTCAACAACTCTGACCTGATGGCAGTACTGTAAACAACAAACAGCCCTAAATTCTCACATATGGCACCATCACACTCAACCATTTAGTTTGCACTTACATGTGCTAAGTTCAGACTGGTAAATGAGTGGGATCGACAATATTCCTTAGGTGTTTGTTTCCCGGCCTATTAGGATGATGGAGACTGGTTGGCATAGAACAATCACTAATAGATCAATCTGTCCTCGAATAGTATCATGTTCTCAGCAACACTTCTGTAGTTTGCATCAGGCGATGTGCTGCTGAGAACAATGATTTTTGTTCCACCATAAATACTCCAATCACCCAATGAATGAGCAGCATTTTGTTTGTTTGTTAATTGATTGCCAACATGTTTACACCTATAAACTCTTGTCCACTCTGCCGGGGATTTATAAATGGGGATGCTATACACACAGAATGCGATACTAACACTTTATGTTACACACACATAGCACACACGTATGCATACATACATACACACATAGCAAACATGCATGTTTACACTAAGCATTCACCAACATATGTTTATACACACATAACACACATGTATACACCGAGCACATACATATACAGTATGTATACACCCACATAGCACACACATGTATACAAATCACATATATACATGTATATCTTTACACACACACACACACACACACACACACACACGTATATATATACACCACCAAGAGTCTATACACACACAACACACATTCAAGGACATCATTGGGGTTTTTGTGTCATACAGGACGGGTCCTCCAGGGAGAAACGCTCTTTGTAACCACTTATACTCTGACCAAAGATTTGGATTCTGAACACAGGACTCCTTATATTAATTATGAATTACATATAAATGTTTAATAAAATAGATTTTACAAACTGGAGAGTCAGCAAGAAGAATGTTTTCATAGGCTCATCTACTTAAATTTAATTTTTAACAAAGAGCTCCTGTATACTCCATATTAAAGTCTATTTTTACACAAAAAAAGTTAAATTTGAATTTTTAAGCACCATCCCGGTGTTCCAAAATGCCTATGACAAAACTTCCTGTCTAGTGTTGTTATGGGTCATTAGTGGAAATATTGAACTTAATGTCTTGTAAGTTCTGCCTGACTGATAAATATCTATAAATTTAGGTATTACGGAGGTACCCTAACCCTAATTACATTTTATAGATATGATTTTTTTAGTTTGTTAGTAAACCCATTATGAACATCCAAAGAATGAAGCCATCAGAGAACTCTCCTTCTGCTGTTATATGGCTATTAAAAGAGTTTTAACCATTTCACTCCAGTGGATTTTCCATCTATTCATTTTTTTGTTTTTTCCTCCCCTTCTTCCAAGAGCCATAACTTTTTTATTTTTCCATGCACGTAGCCATATGATGGCTTGATTTTTGGCAGACGAGTCGTACTTTTGAATGAAACCATTGATTCTACCAGATAGTCTATTGGAAAACTTGAATAAGTGCGTTGGACGTGCAAAAAAAAGTGCAACCCAACAATTTTTTTTTGTTTTTTATTTACCAAATTAACTATATAGTAATACTGACCTCGCAAAATGATTATTTAGGTCAGTATCAATTTTGGTTTTGTCAATATTTTCCGAGATCTGTAATGTTTTCCTTTTTTGGAATATGTGGCTTATATTTAAGGGCTTACGTTTTTACTGATACCATTTTGTGGCAGATACCATGTTTTGATCGCCTCATATTGCATTTTATTGCATTGTTGCGGCGGCCAAATAAATTTAATTCTGGGGGCTTCATTTTTTTTCCATTTACACTGTTTACTGATCAGATTAACTTTGTCTATATTTAGATAAACTGGACTTTTATGAACATAACAATACCAAATGTGTATATTCTATTTTTTTTATATTGGTTGAATGCAATCATCAGTGTAGCTCCTGCTGTAGACCCTGGGGGCCCCAAGGGAGTGGAGGCCCTGAGCAATTGCCCAATTTGCCCCCCACCATTAAGGCCGATGGTATAAGGGCAGGACAATTTCTACCTTGAGGGTATACTCAAATCTAATTATTGCACAAAACCAATTTTTTTTTTGCCTACTTTTTAATCTTACAACAGTATCACTTTATTTTTCATAACGTTTCTTACTTTTACAGTTCTTATATTTAGTTTGAGGTTAAATAAAAAGTCACACATTTCACCCTTAATATGTGTACTGCATGGGGGCAAGTCTGCCGACTGTAGCACCACATATAGTTCCTTGTCTTGCTGTGAAACCATGAAATTTAAAACCAGCACAAAGGTGCTACCCTTAATATCTCACAATTTACTGTAAAATATCAGATGATACATTTTAAAATGAATGTGTTTTCACAAAATGACTGGTTATATCAGTTTTTTTTTTATAAAATTAATTGATGTTTTACAAAGCATTATTTATACTGAAAAAAAAATCTTGCAATTTCCACATTGACCACCTAGCCTAATATTAGACTACTACTTCCTTTTTGATATTAACAGCAATAAACTGATTCAAATCTTAATGGATTATACTGAAGTGTGTAACGAGCATGAAAAATCACTTGAAAAGAGTGTGAGGACATGTGCTGTGACCATTACCTGTTATGAATGGTTGACCATTTGTTATCTATTATATATTGAGTACAGCCGGGGGTCAGCTAAGGACCCCTGTCACTGTCATGATGTAGTTCCTGTAAACGCTGGCTGAGTGCTAGAGTTCACAGGAGATCAGCATTTCTACTGTACAGAGCTGTGCTGAAGCATCACTCTGAACAGAAGAAGTGATCGAAATGTATCAGCTTCAAGTGTAAGAACAAGAAAAAGTGTAAACAATTTTTTGAAAAAATATGAACCCCCCACACAAAACTTTAAAGCACCCCCCTTTTGCGCCACTGAAAATAAAACAATTAAAAAAATACACATATACACCTATTTGATATTGCTGTGTTCAGAAATGCCCAATCTATAACATACAAAATGAATTAATCTGATTAGTGAAAGGCAAAATGAAAAAAAAAATTCAAAACCTCAGAATTGTTTTGATTGCCGCAGCATTGCAATAAAATGTAATAAGAGGAGATCAAAACATTGCATCTACCAAAAATGGTGTCATTAAAAATGTCAACTCAAGGCACAAAAAAAAAATCTGTCCACAGCCCAAGATCCCAACAAATGAGAATGCTACGGGTCTTAGAAAATAGCAGCAAAAGGGCAATTCTTTTTTTTTTTTTTTTTTACAAAATTCTGATTTTTTTTCACATGTATAAAACTAGACATGTTTTATGTGTACAAACTCGTACTGAAGTGAAGAATCACACTGTCAGGTAAGTTTTACCATATAATGAACTTGGTGAAAAAAACTCCCCTGAAAGCAATAACAGAATTGCTCTCTTTTTGCAATTTCTCCACACTTAGAATTTATTTCCCGTTTTCCGGTACAATATGTGGCAGAATGATTGGTGTCATTTAAAAGCACAACTCGTCTCACAAGAAACAAGGCATTATATTGTTATATTGATGGAAAAATAAAAAAGTTATGGCTCTTAGAAGTAAGGGAGGAGAAACTAAAAATGAAAAATGTACAATCGCCAGGTGGCAAAGGAGTCAAAAGCCCACAAACACATTAAGGTCTGCAGAATTTTCAAATATTAGGGGACCAGCCTGAGCATCTAATGGGTAATTGTAAAATCCCTCTTCCTCCAACCAAAAATAAGGGGCAAGCAGTTGGAATTTAAAATGATCCTTTTTGTTTCCACAGGAGGTAAGCTGCTGCCAAAGGTGTATTGAAATGGGTTTCTAATTTCTCCCATCGAAAATGCCAAGTGCTTATATCTAAGGCAAGTTGCAAAAGATAGCTATCATCTGAAAAATTTCTAAGGTGTAAGGTTCCTTTAGAAAAGTAAAAGCTTTACATTTTGCCCTTCTAACCTGCAAAAGCTCAAGAGGAGTTTTGGGATTTTTAATTTGTATTTTCTCTTTTCTTCCCAGATACATTGTTGACCAATCCATGCATTGGTCAATCCAGTTTCGAACCACTGTATCCTTTTATGTAAGTATCTTACTGTTTCCTCATTTCACTTTCAATGTAGTTACTAATTACAGACTTGTTTATTTTCTTTGAATTGATGGTTCAATCACTAATTAAACAGCTTTATTTCCATTTGCTAAAAACCCCAACGTTAATCTTCTTATTAATAGATGCAACATTTCCATAGAAATTGTTAGTCAGAATACAACATGCAATACCGGCAGAACTTGATTGTTTGCTTCTTTCTGCTGTTTTAAGTCTGAAATTCTCTGCCTGCTTTTTTTCACATAATCAGCTTTAGCTCTAGATGATATTTAGTGTATGTTTCTTAAAGTATAAATGGTAAAAGTTCTTTGAAATTCTTATAGATCCAGCATAGTTGTTGAAAAGATTGATAATACTATTGCATACTTGCTGAAAAGTGAAAATTTGTTTGGTTTTTAATTTTTATTAACTTGTCGAGAAAATATACTCTAGCCTTTAATTAGAATACTGTCGTTGACATTGTAAACATATGCATAAGATGTTCAGGCAGGATACATTGTTTAATACATATAGGTATCCAAATTTACAGCAGATGAATGGATTCTTCAGGGAAGAACGAGTCGAATTTCTTGTGATTTGATTCACAAGGCTCAACAAAAAAAAAGTATGCCCAATAGAGATGAGTGATCCTGCCGAGGATTGGATCGGTTCGAGATCGCCAAATCCGCCTAGGTTCGCCAATCAGATTGCCGATCCTAGTCGGACCAATTGAATCTAATGGGAGGCAAAAAAAGCATAGACAATACTTTTAGCCCAAAAGCTGCCTCAAACCCGACAAATCGGCAATGTACCCTGCATGATAAAAAGAAACAGAATTTTAAACTATTTGGCATCATTAAATAAATATAGTGATTGGCCTTTTACAGTATGTTTAGGCTGAGTGGTCCAACACAGAGGATGACAATGAGGGAGTAGAACAAAACCCCCACAGTACAACAAACATTCACCCTTTTTTCCTTTCAAAAAGGTAATCCATAGTGATGATCCACAATATTCCACAAAAGCGAACCCGAAAGACATAAAAGAAGGAAATGACAAAAGAAACAAAGACAAAAGACACTATCAAGTCTTTAAATCCCTGCACTCTTGTCTCATCCACCTCCTCTAGGACCTCAAACTCTCCCTTAATGTGACCCTTCATTCCAACAGTGCAGAGGAAATCCTCCCAGTCTCCATACTGTGCAGCCAGGGCTCACTGCAATCACTCAGTGTTTATATTAAAATGCATTGGTGGAATAGGCAAGGTGTTTGAGGTGTACGTTGGGTAGGTGGTAAAGTTACAGAAAGCTCTACTACACAAACACCAGCTCATCCTCTCCAAAGACAACTGACAACTACTGTAAGTGGACGGGCTACTTCACTCCCTTTCACTGGAAGCCACATAGTAGTATAACTTGTAGATAAGGCCCAAAAAGAACATATGAATGTGATACATTGGATGATAAACACTGCATCAAGGGGCCTCTCTTCCTTGACATCACACACAGTACAGTCCGCAGAGGTGGCACCACAATTACTCTTGTTTACCCCTCTATCACAGCTCTCTAACCGCCCAAGTGATTGTGGGGAAACAAAGATGGGCATCTCTGCAGAGTTTTTCACACATTCTATTCCATGGCTATCATAGCTCTGATCCAAAGATTAAAAAGCTCAGGAGGAGGAAAGCATCTGCAACAATGCCCAAAATCTTTGTCAGTTGGATCTGTGGCTGGATGAAATAGGGTCCATCATAATCCAGGGAGTGTGGACAACAGAGAGGATGACAATGAGGTTGTAGAACAACCCCCCAACTACAGCCCTCATTTACCCTTTATTTATTTTTTTTGGAAAAGGTTCTCTACAATTCATAGCTATGTCACCCGCTATTCCCCAAAAGCAAACCTGAAACACAGAAAAATGATTAAATAATTAAATAAACAAAGAGTAGACGAAAGACACCCTCATTTAACAATGAGAAGTGGGCAGAGGAAGCAAGCCTGAGTGTTACCTCGCCATCAATACACCATGGACGTGGACCTCATGTAAGTGTTCAACACATGAGCGCCTTCTTGCTGCACTATCTGCAACATTATTCTCGTATTTTTATGAATAAAAATTGTGCTGACTATTTTTTTGCCACTCTGTTACATCTATGCTATAAGTGTAAATTTTGGCAGAAACTACCCCCCGGAAGAGGACACTCCCTTGGATTTGTTGATATTTGTTGGAGGCTCACACAAGTTTAAAAATCTTTTAAAATCTGATGAGATACTGGGGCAGAATCACAGGATAATCATGCAGTATTTATATGCTGAAATGCCTATTTGTGGCAGGCTGTAGGACCAGAGAATTAGCTATCAGAACGTAGAAGCTGAAATTGCAATCACTGACAGGAACACAGATTTTGCAATCTCTATGTAGATGATGAAATAGCTATTTTTGCCTGGAGCACAGATTTTGCACTTTTTATATACAGAAATAGCACTTTGGAGCTGAGCTACAGATTTTGCCCTATTTAGGGGCTCAAATAGCACTTTGTAGCTGGACTACAGATTTTGCACTATTTGCACAATGTGTTTGATGTTGGAACATAGATGTGGCTCTTTTTAGATAAATAGCAAGTTTGAGCTGGAGTACATAATCAGCTAACCTATCATTAGATGAGGAAATGCTGATTTGTGGCACAAAACAACGTTCCCTACACTGCACTTACCTATTTTACACTATCGCTCTCCTATCTATCTCAACTACTTATGATTAAACTCACCAGCTAAGCTAAATAGTTAGCAGCAGCAGCACCTTCCCTAAGTTTTAGCAATCACAAAATGGTGCAGACACCACATGTGGCTCAGGCATTCAATGACAAAAGTCCTTCTGTCTGAATGTGTGAATGTTTTCTGCACCCTGATTGGCTGCAAGGAACATCCATACATAAAGTTAAGAAAAAAAAAAATCTGACGCTCTTCTGACCTCTTCCCACCCCTTCTCCTCATCAAACATGTCCCCTTGCTCATCATACAGCACTACTACAGTAGCCAAAGTAATATTGAAGTTTTACAAAAGCCACAAACAGGTATCGATTGAAACTGAAGATCAATGACTTTTGGGGCAAATGTCCGGTCCGATCCTGAATTGATCCCATCAAGGATCGTACGATTTTCAGATTTTTCAATCTTTACCAATCAAGACCACTCATCTCTAATGCCCAATATCATTTCACACACTGCTGAAGACTCAAGAAGTATGCTAATGCTGTCAAGCGCAGCTGCTTTGACTTCCCCATGTTGCACTGCAGCAGACAATTCACATAGGCTAATCAGGTCAATCTGGGGGGCTATCACAAACAGTATAAAACATGAAGGGTTGCCAAGCAACCATTGACATATTATACATGTACCAACTAGATATAGGAGCACAGAGCACATACCATAGATGTAAAAGAAAAGTTCTAATGTGATATTGGTTTACTACTTCATTGCTGATGCACAGATTGAAAGTGGGAGTAATAGCCTCAGCCTGTGAATATGAATCCAAAGATTCAAATGATGTATAGGAAACTGCTGTAGCTTTATTATAGTCGCAGTGTAATTTTGAATTGATTGCTCTGTGATATACTGCAGTAACAGGACCTTAATAGCTGCATTATTTTATTTTTCACACAATAAAAGCAAGGAGTGTCAGTATTAACCCCTTCACGACCATGGACGGATCTTTCCGTCATGGATTGTGTCCCGGTAAGCCCCGCCCCCTGCCGCGGGCAGGTGGCATGGATCGGCACACATATCAGCTGTTTTCAACAGCTGACATGTGTGCCTACATGTTCCGAGTGGAATCGCATTCCACCCGGAATATTAACCCCTTAGATCTCGCTGCCAGACTTAGATCTATATGCGCACGGCCATGTTTTTTACTTACCGCCGCCCCCTCCGGACGTCACGTGAGTGATCACGTGACGTTCGGTGGTTGCCATCGTAGCACAGGGTCATGTGATGACGCCTGATGCTATGAAGTTTCACTTTCATTCTTCCTCGGCACGGAGCAGAGGAAAAAAGAAAGTGACTATTTCTGCTGTTTACAGCGGTATAGCTGTGATCAGCAGATAGCGATCAGCAATCGGATTGCTGATCACTATAGCCCCCTAGGGGGACTAGTAAAATAAAATAAAAAAAGTAAAAAAAAGTTTTAAAAAATTAAAAAACAAAAAACAAAAAACCTAAAAGTTCAAATCACCCCCCTTTCCCCCATTGAAAATTAAAGAGTTAAAAAATAAATAAATATACACATATTTGGTATCGCCGCGTTCAGAAATGCCCGATCTATCAAAATGTAAAATCAATTAATCTGATTGGTAAACGGCGTAGTGGCAAAAAATTCCAAACGCCAAAATTACGTTTTTTGGTTGCCGCAAGTTTTACGCAAAATGCAATAACAGGCGATCAAAATGTAGCATCCGCGCAAAAATGCTACCATTAGAAACATCAGCTCGAGACGCAAAAAATAAGCCACCACTGAGCCATATATCCCAAAAAATAAGAACGCTACGTGTTTCGGAAAATGGTGCAAAACGTGCGCCACTTTTATTGGACAAACTTGTGAATTTTTTTTAACCCCTTAGATACAAGTAAATCTATACATGTTTGGTGTCTACAAACTCGCACCGACCTCAGGCATCATACCTATACATCAGTTTTACCATATAGTGAACACCGTGAATAAAACTTTCCAAAAACTATTGTGCTATCACACTTTTTTTGCAATTTTTCCACACTTGGAATTTTTTTGCTGCTTTCCAGTACACCATATGGTAAAACTTATGGTTTCATTTAAAAGTACAACTTGTCCCGCAAAAAACAAGCCCTCATATGGCAAGATTGACGGAAAAATAAAAAAGTTACGGCTCTCGGAAGAAGGGGAGCAAAAAACAAAAAACGCAAAAACGGAAAGTGCCCCGGGGCTGAAGGGGTTAAACCCGCCATTGGTCATTGTGCTCCTAAAACCCAATTCCAAATTCAAATATTGTGTCTCTAAAAGTGTGATTCCTGTATTTTGAGATGTCCAAGCCAAATTTTATTTTTTAAAGAGAAATTTCCATAATCTTGAAAAGTTAAACAAAGGTGTATACCTACCAAAGTGTGTGAGTTAATTAAGATATTTTTTATCCTTCATTGCTAATATAACACATGCCATTTGAATACAGTGGACAGTTGGAGGTACATGCTTTTGGAACACAATTCTAGCTATACATTTTCGTGCCATATTATTTAGTAAAGATTTATGGCTGTGTTTTTTTTTTAACTTTTACCTTTGATATAAAAGATATTTTTATATTTTGAATATCTATTTTAATTGTCTACTTTAAATACTTTAAAGGGAAGGAAAATACAACCAATATGCAAGTCCTCATAATGAATAAAATTGTGCTTTATTGAAATAATAGAAATAAAATTAGGGAGATGGATGACACAATCACATAGAGATAGAGAGACACTAATCCATAAAACAGGGACAATCCAAATATCAATGTTAAAAGTACAAATAAAAACACAAATATAGCTGGAATAAGTAAATAATATGGTAAATATATCATTAAAGTGCAAAGTGTATGTTGTATTATTAGATTAAATGTACCTGACATAAACGGGGAATAATAAAATAAAATAAAAAGTGCAAGTGCATAAGAATATGGTAGTTAGAGCTAGTAAATAAATATGATGTATAAAGATATAATGACACATTATTATCAAGATTAACAGAATAAGACTAGCAGCAATGACCGCTATAGCCCCAGCTGAACTTGTAAAATCAGTAATAAATGCATAATACCATAATAAACATATATAGTGGCAAGTGTCTGATGGTATTACAGTAAGTTAAATAACCAGGTATAATGTGTACAAATGCATGAATGTGGGGATCAATGGTAGCGGCACAGAAAACAAGTACCCTGGAATGGAAGAAGAAAAATGTATAGAATGTAAGTCACTAGGATATGATTGTCCGCAGTAATATTGCATTTTCACTACGGTAACAGGAGGAAATACACTGTAAAATTTGTCGGGTAATTTATCTGAGTATACAAATACACCATATGTGGTAGAAAACTACTGTTTGGGAACGCGAGATATGTGCTTGGAAGGGAAGGAGCACAGTTTGTCTTTTACAGCGCAAAATTGTCTACAATTGATAGTGGATAGTGTGTCATGTTTGGAGATCCCCTGATGTGCGTAAATAGTGGAAACCCCCTCAAGTAACCCCATTTTGAAAACTACACCCCACAAGAAATGTATCTAGAGTTGTGGTGAGTATCTTGAACCCACAGGTACTTCACAGAATTTTGCAACCTTGAGACTTGAAAATTAAAAAATACAGTGCCTACAAGTAGTATTCAACCCCCTGCAGATTTAGCAGGTTTGATAAGATGCAAATAAGTTAGAGCCTGCAAACTTAAAACAAGATCAGGATTTATTAACAGATGCATAAATCTTACAAACCAACAAGTTATGTTGCTCAGTTAAATTTTAATAAATTTTCAACCTAAAAGTGTGGGTCAATTATTATTCAACCCCTAGGTTTAATATTTTGTGGAATAACCCTTGTTTGCAATTACAGCTAATAATCGTCTTTTATAAGACCTGATCAGGCCGGCACAGGTCTCTGGAGTTATCTTGGCCCACTCCTCCATGCAGATCTTCTCCAAGTTATCTAGGTTCTTTGGGTGTATCATGTGGACTTTAATCTTGAGCTCCTTCCACAAGTTTTCAATTGGGTTAAGGTCAGGAGACTGACTAGGCTACTGCAACACCTTGATTTTTTCCCTCTTGAACCAGGCCTCGGTTTTCTTGGCTGTGTGCTTTGGGTCGTTGTCTTGTTGGAAGATGAAATGACGACCCATCTTAAGATCCTTGATGGAGGAGCGGAGGTTCTTGGCCAAAATCTCCAGGTAGGTCGTGCTATCCATCTTCCCATGGATGCGGACCAGATGGCCAGGCTCCTTGGCTGAGAAACAGCCCCACAGCATGATGCTGCCACCACCATGCTTGACTGTAGGGATGGTATTCTTGGGGTCGTATGCAGTGCCATCGAGTCTCCAAACGTCACGTGTGTGGTTGGAACCAAAGATCTCGATCTTGGTCTCATCAGACCAGAGAACCTTGAACCAGTCTGTCTCAGACTCCTCCAAGTGATCATGAGCAAACTGTAGACGAGCCTTGACATGACGCTTTGAAAGTAAAGGTACCTTACGGGCTCGTCTGGAACGGAGACCATTGCGGTGGAGTACGTTACTTATGGTATTGACTGAAACCAATGTCCCCACTGCCATAAGATCTTCCCGGAGCTCCTTCCTTGTTAGCCTTGACTCTTCGGACAAGCCTGGCATCGGCACGGGTGGAAACTTTCAAAGGCTGTCCAGGCCGTGGAAGGCTAACAGTAGTTCCATAAGCCTTCCACTTCCGGATGATGCTCCCAACAGTGGAGACAGGTAGGCCCAACTCCTTGGAAAGGGTTTTGTACCTCTTGCCAGCCTTGTGACCCTCCACGATCTTGTCTCTGATGGCCTTGGAATGCTCCTTTGTCTTTCCCATGTTGACCAAGTATGAGTGCTGTTCACAAGTTTGGGGAGGGTCTTAATTAGTCAGAAAAGGCTGGAAAAAGAGATAATTAATCCAAACATGTGAAGCTCATTGTTCTTTGTGCCTGAAATACTTCTTAATACTTTAGGGGAACCAAACAGAGTTCTTGTGGTTTGAGGGGTTGAATAATAAATGACCCTCTGAATAAACTTTTCACAATTTAAAAAAAAAAATAAAAAAAGAAATAACATTCTTTTTGCTGCAGTGCAGTTCACACTTCCAGGCTGATCTACAGTCCAAATGTCACAATGCCAAGTTAATTCCGAATGTGTAAACCTGCTAAATCTGCAGGGGGTTGAATACTACTTGTAGGCACTGTATATTTTTACCACAAAAATGTTGCTTTAATCTGATTTTTTTTTATTTCCACACAGGAATTTGGAGAAAGTGGACTATACAATTTATTGTGCAATTTCTTCTGAGTACAGTGATATCCCATGTGTGGTAGAAAACTACTATTTGGGCACATAGCAGGGCTCAGAAGGGAAGGGGATATATTTTGGCTGGAACAGATTGTGGACACTATGTTCTATTTGAAGATCCCCTGAAACAACAAAACAACAGAAACTCCCCACAAGTAAGCCCATTCTGGAAACTGCACCTCTCACGGAAATCCTAGAAGAGTGTAGTGAGTGATTTTAACTCATAGGTGATTCACAAATTTGTACAACATTGGACTGTGAATTACCATTTTTCCTCTAAAATGTTGCTTTAGCCCCAAATTTTCAATTTTTAAAAAGGGTCACAGTTCAAAATAGACCATATAATTTGTTACACAATTTCTCCTGATTTTGCCGGTACCCACATGGAACTGTACACTGTTTGGCCACATGACTGGGCTTAGGAGGAAAGGAGCGCCATTTCACTTTTAGAACACAGAGTTTCCTAGAATAGCTTGCGAATTCCATTTGCAGATCCCCTATATGCCAGAGAAGGAGAAAACCCTCAAGTGTCAACATTTTGGAAAATAGATCCCTCTGGAAATTTATCTTCGGGTGTAGGGACGATTTTGTCTGTGGAAAATTTCTGTGGAGTCAAACGTAGTGAATGTTGCAGAATTTAAAATTGCTCATTAGCCCTTGTAGTGTCCAGCACATTGTAGTGCCTCTACATTTTGCCCAGCTTATTCTTCTGGAGGCACACACCCTGTAAATTAAGCGGGCCTTCCTTACTACAATAATGCCAAATATGAGGACTTTAACACATTGTGGTGCACAAAAAAGAGAGGCATTTGAATTTGGGAATGAAGATGTTGCTGGATTTCTTTTTTGGGGGGAGCCATAGAGGTTTTCCTGGCCTTTTTACTGCCATTGACTGGAAGTTCCTTATATTTCTGTTAACAGATGGCATCCTGAGTGAGCTGAGTGAGGCCTTTTTTTGCGCTGAGTTGAATGCTATTGGTGGAATTTGGGGTACAGAACATATGATTGCAGGTACTGTCACAATATGAAGAATCCAGTGGGATGTAGTAATTTGTCAGAGGTCAAAAACGCTACAAGTAGCATTTTTGAAAAAAGCTAAAATACCGCATCTCACCGGATCCAGTGTGTGCCGCACGCAACCGCAAGTGCCCGCATCTTGCCGCGATTCCATTGCAAATGCATTGAAATGATAATATATTTGTAAAGGGTCCAACTTTGCGGCAAAAAGTCCATTCATGCTGCAGTTAAAAAAACGCTGATGTGAAAGTAGCCTTAGGATGGGGCAGGCAAGTAGATGTGTGGCAGATTAAGGGCCAGCAGCAAATCAGCCTAGCATTATGAAACACATGCTGTTGTGCCTTTATTGTAGTTGCAGTAAGAGAACTTGCATAGTAGAGAGTTAGGAAAGGACAGGCAAGGAGATGTGGGCTTGTTTAGGCCAGCAATGGCAGCCCCAGTAACAGCAGTGCTACTGTATGGATTATATGATACTCAAACAAAAGTTCAGTTCATGAGCTGGATCCTGCTCTTCCGGAAGTCACCGCATTCTGGTAGGCCGGATCCTGTTGTCTGTACTGAGCATGCCCAGAAAGTAGTTCTTCCCCTGTGCTTTCTGATATAGTGGAGCTGCATTAGTTGAAGAAAGAAGACAGAAGAAAGCAGACAAAAGACCAGGATCATGGAGGGGTGAGAGGAAGTAATAAAGATAGACTCCCTAAGTGTGTCTGTGTATTTATTTCTAATAAAGTGTCTGTGTATTTATTTCTAATAAAATATTTTTTCTCCGTGTGATGTCTTTTTTTAACCCTTTATTGGAGATTCTTAATGGCCGGGTCAAACTTGGCCTGACATTAAGAATCTCGGGCTTTATATCAGCTGGTAAAACAAGTCTAGTATTAAGCCCTTATTACCCAGCATGCCACCTGGCACCAGGGCCACTGGAGAGTTTGATACAGCGGCAAAAGATGGTGCTTCTATGAAAGCACCATTTTCTGAGGTGACTGCGGACTGCAATTCGCAGCGGGGGGGGGGGAGAAAGCTTGGGCCACCCTGCGCTGAGGAGTACAATCTCCAGCTGCCTAGTTGTACCTGGCTAGCATACAAAAATATGGGGAAACCCACTTCATTTTTTAAAAAGAAAAATGATTTCATGAAATAATGAAAAAAAAAGGCTTCCCTATATTTTTGGTTCGTAGCGGGTACAAATAGGCAGGGGGGTTGAGGGCAGCCTGTACCTGCCTGCTGTACCTGGCTAGCATACAAAAATAGGGTAAAGCCCATGTCATTTTTTTTCTTAGTTTTTGGGCAAAACAAAAATTAAAAAAAGGGCTTTCCTGGATTTTTCTCCTCTCATCGAGCACCCGAGCATTTTACTGCTCACTCATCCCTACCCCTGACCACACAGCCAGCAGAACAAGTAATCAGTTCAGCTGACTCCAGTGTCGGCTGATTACTTGTTCTGTGTCCCCCTGCATCCATCATAGCATGTGCGGGCTGTTAGGTCAGCTGAGTTCGGCCGGCACTGGAGTCAGCTGATCTGAACTCAGTTGAACTCCAGCCCGCACACTCTGCGATGGATGCAGTGGGACACAGAACAAGTAATCAGCTGACACTGGAGTCAGCTGATCTGATTACTTGTTCTGCTGGCTGAGTTCAGCTGTGTTCAGATCAGCTGACTCCGGTGCCGGCCGAACTCAGCTGAATTCCACAGCCCGTACACGCTGCGATGGATGCAGCGGGACACAGAACAAGTAATCGTCCAACACTGAAGTCAGCTGATCTGAACTCAGCTGAACTCAGCTGAACTCCTGACCACACAGCCTGCACATGGTCACACGTGATCGGCAGCAGCCAGTGACTGCTGTTAACCTGTATCCATTGCAGCGTGTGTGGGCTGTGAGATCAGGAGTTCAGCTGACTCCCGATCAGCTGACTCCAGTGCCGGCTGATAAATTCTGTGTCCCGCTGCATCCATCGCAAGTAGAAGGATCCGGTAAAATAACTATTGCGATTGCATGCATTGCACATTCAATCCACAGGATACCGTAATATGCGGTTTGCATTTTTCTGTCAGCAAGCAAAAAAAACGCTGATGTGAAAGTAGCCTAACTCTTTTGTTTGCTGTTCCTGCTGCAGCCAGTGTACTGCCATGCCAGCCACGCAGCCCCTTGCTGTCTACTGTGGTTTATAGTGGTAGTCTGTACTGCTGCGACAAGGACAGCTGCTGATGGTCCTAAACTGTCCACATCTCCTTGCCTGACTCTATAGTATACCACTTCTGCCTCAGCCACTATAGAACCGCGTCAGCTCCATATCTGCTGGCTGCCTACTGTGTTTCATTGTGCTAGACAGTACTGCTCATATTGGGAAATGTTTTCTCTTGATGGTACACAAACATGAAATCGCTCCCAGAACAGTACTAAGTTTTAGAAAGGTTTGATTACAAAAATCCGTAGTTTATCTTCTTTGAAAATAGTATTTCTGTTAACTCTCCATAAAAAAAAGGAAACATGTGGAACAAATAGATAAAAAAAACCTTTTGTACATGCCTAATTATTTTGTGATTAGCAAACTACTTGCACACTCAAAAAAAGGAATATTTTTTTAATTCTATTTGAGAAAGAAAAACTTAAAGGGGTTTTCCCACAAAAAAATATATATATGTGAATTTAATCAATAGATCTTGGAATAATAATAATTTTTGCAATTGGATGTGTTTTAAAAAATGTTCCTGTGCTGAGATATTCTTATATGCAGTATGTGTCCCTGCTGTGTACTGTGTAATGGCCATGTCTGACTGTACAGGGACATGGTCTGATCATACCACAGATCCTGGGCCAGGGATGATGCAAAACAGAGTATGCAGACAGCACAGCAAGGGATCATAACTAATTCCTTTGTGTGAGGTTACATAGTTACATAGTTACTTAGGTTGAAAAAAGACCTAGGTCCATCTAGTTCAACCTTCCTCCACCAGTTCTACATTTGGTCACTAAGTCATTTATAACCAACAATGTTGTGTGTACTGAGGAAATCATCCAGCCCTTTTTTAAAAGCTGTTATAGTATCTGCCATTACTACCTCTTGTGGTAGTGTATTCCACAGTCTGACCGCTCTAACTGTAAAGAACCCTTTCCTATTTAGGTGTCGGAATCGCTTTTCTTCCACTCGCAGTGAGTGCCCCCTGGTCCTTAGTACTGTCTTTGGAAGAAATAAGTCATGTGCCAGTCCTTTATATTGACCACACATGTATTTATACATATAAATGAGATCTCCTCTGAGACGTCTTTTTTCTAAGCTAAACATATCTAACTTTTTCAACCTCTCATCATATGGGAGGCCTTCCATTCCTTGTAATAGTCTAGTTGCCCGCCTTTGAACTGACTCTAACTTCTGAATGTCCTTTTGAAAATGTGGAGCCCAAAACTAGATCCCGTATTCCAGATGTGGCCTTACAAGTGATTTATAGAGGGGTAACAATACGTTGGGATCACGGGATCTAATCTCTCTTTTTATACACCCTAAAATCTTGTTTGCTTTAGAAGCTGCTGCTTGACATTGAGTGCTGCTGCTCAGCTTATTTGTAATGAGAATACCCAAGTCCTTCTCCTGTTCTGTAGTCCCGAGTTTACTTCCATTTAATGTATACGCAGCTATAGGATTACTCCGTCCTAGGTGCATTACTTTACATTTATCAACATTAAATCTCATTTGCCAAGTATCTGCCCATTCTGACATCTTATCCAGATCTTTTTGTAATATTGTACTATCCAGGTCAGTTTTTAATATCCTACATAGTTTGGTGTCATCGGCAAAGACTGACACTGTACTATCAATCCCATCCACAAGGTCATTAATAAAGAGAGTAAAAAGAATCGGTCCAAGCACAGATCCCTGCGGCACCCCACTGCTGACTATAAGCCCATTTAGAGAATGTACCATTTATGACTACTATTTTGTTCCCTATCTTATAGCCAATTCCTTACCCAGTTGCATATTGTGTCCCCTAGTCCTTGCTTCTGGAGCTTTAGTATAAGGCTATTATGTGGTACAGTATCAAATGCCTTTGCAAAGTCCAAATAAATCACATCAGCTGCATTACCAATATCCAGGTTTGAACTTACCCTCTCATAGAACCCCAACAGGTTGGTTAGACACGACTTATCTTTCATGAATCCATGCTGTTTGTCAGTTATCATATTATTTTCTGGAATATATTTTTGCATGTCATCCCTTAAAATGCCCTCAAAAACTTTGCATACTACTGATGTCAGGCTTACTGGACGGTAGTTGCCTGGATCTACCCTCTTACCTTTCTTAAATATCGGTACCACATCAGCAATCCTCCAATCCTGAGGCACCAACCCTGTTACAAGTGAGTCTAAAAAGATGAGATACAGCGGTCTGTCGATTACGGAGCTCAATTCCCTCAATATTCGTGGATGAATGCCATCTGGCCCTGGGGATTTGTCAATGTTTAATTTACTCAGACGTAGGCGTACTTCATCTTGTGTTAAATTAATTATATCGGGTGGTGGACTTTGATTTTTCACTTGTTGAATGATCCCTGGTACAGTCAGTTCCTTGGTGAATACAGATGAGAAATGCCTATTTAATATCTCAGTCTTTTGTTTGTCCTCTATAACTAACTTGTTATTATATTTTAAGGGGCCGATACTATCCTTTGTTTTCCTTTTGGCATTAATGTATTTATAAAAGATTTTGGGATTTATTTTAATGTCATTGGCGATTTTTGTTTCAGTAGCTAATTTTGCTTGTTTGATTTTTTTTTTACATTTCCTATTGATATCTTTATACTCCTGCAATGCTATTTCTGTATTCTCAGCCTTTAAGATTTTAAATGCCCTTTGTTTTTGTTTTATTATACTTTGTACAGTCTTATTTATCCATAGTGGTTTCTTTGTATTCCTGGACATTTTATTACCAGAGGGTATACATTTTTTACAGGGCTCTAGTAGTATATCCTTAAACTTACCCCATTTATGTTCGGTATCCCCAGTTACCATGACTTTGTCCCAATCCACACATTTAAGCTCTTCCCTTAATTTGTTGAAATCAGCTTTCCTAAAATTCCAGGTTTTAGCATTCTCCTTTTGAAATGTTCTATTGAATATTATGTTGAAGCTTACCATATTATGATCGCTGGTGCCCAAGTGCTCCCGGACCTGTAGATCTGAAATTGTATCCGGTCTATTTGACAGGACCAGATCTAGCAAATTATCTCCCCTCGTCGGTTCATCTACCATCTGAGAGAGGAAATGGTCTTGAATGGTAGATAAGAACTTACAGCTTTTAGCAGAACCAGAAGATTCTATGTCCCACTGAATGTCTGGATAGTTGAAATCCCCCATAATAAGAACCCGATTATTATTATTAGCTGCCTTTTCAATTTGTTCCAGCATTTCACCCTCTATTTGTTCAGGTATGTTAGGAGGCTTATAGCAAACTCCAATTAGCATTTTTCCATTATTTCCCTCCCCATGTACATTTACCCATACTGACTCTACATTGTTGCTGTTCCCCTCAATGTCATCATACAACACAGGTTTTAGGTTAGATTTAATAAATATACACACCCCACCACCTTTTTTGTCTTTCCTGTCCTTCCTAAATGTACTATAACCCTGTATGTTTGTCACCCAGTCATGGCTTTCATCCAGCCAGGTTTCCGTAATGCCCACCACATCATAATCCATGGTTGACATAAGAGTCTCCAATTCATTCATTTTGTTTGCAAGGCTTCTTGCATTTGCCAGTAGACATTTAATCCTATTAACACCTATATTACTCCTAGCCTTCCTACGTTCCTTGTATGTCCCATCCACCCCTAATCCTTCATTGACCCCTACCGTCTCCCTGTCTCTATCTGCTCTATCTATCCCCTTATTTGCTCCACTACCCTCCCTCCCCCCCGATCCTAGTTTAAAAGCTCCTCCATCCGTCTGACCATTTTCTCCCCCAGCACAGCTGCACCTTCCCCATTGAGGTGCAGCCCGTCCCTACTATAGAGCCTGTAGCCGACTGAGAAGTCGGCCCAGTTCTCCATGAACCCGAACCCTTCCTTCCTGCACCAATTTCTAAGCCACATATTTATCTCCCTATATTTCTCTGCCTGTTTTATGTTTTACCTCAAAGTAAGAATATTTTGCGATCCCGTGCTGTAATGTCTGTGTACGTTTTCATATTTTCCCCGGCCCATGAGATGTGGTATGATCAGACCATGTCCCTATACAGTCAGACACAGCCATTACACAGCACATAGCAGGGGCACATATATAACATTTTTCTAAGCACAGTAACATTTTTTTTAATCATATCCAATTGTGGAACTTATTATTATTACAAGATCTATTAATTAAAATTAAAGTTTTTTGTGGGACGACCCCTTTAACTTCATCACCTTCAAAATAGTAAACCGATTTTTTCTCCCTAGTTAAAGAGGTAATTTTTGGATGGCCTGTGAAAAGCTATAATTTCTTCGTTTAGCAGCTACACTCTTGATAGTCTGTGGAGACTGTTAGGTGAGTTTCAAGCTTGCCAATATTTTGGTTAGTATTTTGCATAACTTTCACTATCTGAAGTAATTTGTATTATTTGAGATTTGTCTTAAAACTCACCAAATTTTTCTAAATAGCTTCTGTTGTATTAAAAATGTGGTGAATTTTTGGGGGGAAAATCTAGACAAAATTTTTATTAAAGTGTGGACTTAGTTTGTGAGTTGGAGTGTTATACATAAAGCAGAGAGAGACACAGTGGTGCTTGAAAGTTTGTGAACCCTGAAGAATTTTCCACATTTCTGCATAAGTTTAACCTAAAACTATAGGACATTTTCACACAGGTTCTAAAAGTAGACAAAAAGTATAAAATCAAACAAATGAGTCAAAAAACTGTTAAGCCTGCTTTACACGTTGCAATTTTGCATACGATAGCGTATGCGATTTGCAACGCCCCTATCGTATGTGCGGCACTTTCAATTTGTTGAACGTGCCGCACACACGATTAAACCCCGTCACACGTACTTACCCGTTCATACGACCTCGCTGTGGGCGGCGAATGTCCCGCCCACCTCTTTCATTACGCACCGATCTGCGGCAGCCGTGGGAGGCAGGTAAGTTCTGTTCAATGTTCCCGGGGTGTCACACACTGCAATGTACATTGAACAACCACACGTTCAATTCTAGAGACAGATACGATGTGCATGCGATGAACGTTTTAACGTTCAATCGCAATCGCACGTACCTGTCACACACTACAATGTAACTTACAATGCTGGATGTGCGTCACTTACGACGTGACCCCGCCGACACATTGTAAGATATATTGCAGCGTGTTACATGCCTATCAGTGGTAAAAGCATGTTAACTTTTAGGCTTAGCAGCTAATGTGAAGGTGAAATTTGAGTTGTGAGTGGGTAACCTGTTTTATTTAAAGAACAGGGATCTAGCAAAGACTTATCTTCGTAACACATGTATGTGAAAGTGTATCATAGCATGAACACAAGAGATGTGTGATAAACTATGACCCCGATTCATCAATTTTTGCCTGAAATTTGGCATGTACTCACAGCAAAAAAGGGCAACCAGTCTAGTTAGCCCTAACTGGACTGGTTGCCCTTTTTTGCTGTGAGTACATTTTATAATACATTTTTGGGGGAGTTTTTATCTCCTCTTCTTGTTGCTATTTCAGAAATTTGGCATACATTGTTTTGAAAATTTGCAAAGTTTGCCATTTTCACGCCATGTTCTCCGAGCTCTGACAAAATGGGTGAACCTGTTGCGAGATAGGGCCATGGTGGGAATTGTGACAGCACAGCTGATCTAATTCATGAGGAAATATGGCATTCTCTATGCCACAAATCTCACTCCAGTCAGGGACTAGTGAACACAGGTGCACACATTTGTCCAGATGCTTATGATTGTAGCTATAAAAAAAATCAAAAAGAACTGTCTCCAACACGCCATTTCATCAAAATCTGTAAGAAAATCTGTATTGATGAATTGGGTACCTTGTATTTTTATACTAACTCTTACTTATTCTTATTCTCACTTATATTTGTGTCAATACTTTTACAACAGGTTTTACATTTCTATTTAACTAATAGGTCAAAAACAGGTAAAAAAAAACTTTAAGAAAGAGTATTCATGGCCATTTTGAAGCAGAAAAAAGGAAAATCTCGAGTTTTCCTAATTTAGCTGCTCAATTTGACAAAATTCCATTTGAAAAGCAGTGCACATTAAAGCCCTGATTATTCATAATTTTGTAACTTTTTCCTGGAATATAAATTGTTTTATGTTATTTTATAGTGACTTTTTATTTGTGCCTTAGTTTACTTGGTTTTGTCTGTTCTTTTATTGCACAAAAATTTGTATTTGATTCTTATTATCTAGATATTTTTGCCTTAATCATTATTTGAGACTTTTTAAAATCTTGCAAAATGTTTGTTCGATTGTACTCCAGTACCTTACTTGAGTACAAAAGCTGTCTATTTTTTATTTTTGAGTAGTTGAATATTATTTTTCAACATTTTAAATTATTTTTTTTAACTTTTTGCTTTTAAAAAGTACAAAAAAGTTAAAGAACTGACAGCTGACATCAAACCTAGGGGTTAGTAATGGATAGGCATCTATAAGACACCCACATTACTAACCCAGTAAGTATAAAATTACAAAAAAACATACAAAGGGAAAAAATTGTTTATGTGAATAAACACTCCCTCACATGCCTCCATTCACCAATTTGTTACTTCAAAATAAATCCTGGAAGTTCATACATAATCCAAAGAGTAACCATGACGCCCATCAACTCCTATGGAGCTTTGTTCTAAGAACTTTCTCAGAACAACACTTCATAGGTCACTGCTGGTCAGCAGTATGTACAAAATTTTTTACTCTCATAGGAAATTCTGTACATACCACTTACCTTGAGTGACCTCTGGAGCTTCGTTCTTAAAATATTCTCAGACCGAGGCCCCAGAGGTTACTGCCGGTCAGCGGCAGTGACCCATGGAGCATCTTTCTGGGAAAGCTCTTAAAACAATGCTGCATAGAAATTGATGAGTATTGTGGAACATTACTTTTTGAATTATGTCGGAACTTCCAGAATTTATTCTAAAATTAATAAATTTGTGATCAAGGGAGTGTAGGGGAGTCTTTATTCATGATTGCATTATGTTGGAACTTTGAGAATTTGTGTGTGTGGTAGTGTTTATTTGCATAAACTATTTTTTTCTCCTGTCACTGTCTTTTTTGACTATATACTTGCCGAGTTAATAATAGGGGTGTCTGATAGACGACTATCCATTACTAACCCCTAGAATTGCTATCAGCTTGCAATTCAAAACCTACATCAACCCCACAAGTATTGCTTTGATTGCCACCACAACAGGGCAATTGGGAAGAGCCGTGTAAAGTGCCAGAATTGGTGCATTTAATGAATGTGTCACTTCTGGGGCGGCTGCCGCTGCTATTTCTAGGCTTAGAGGGACCAAATAACCATGGCATTTTCCACCCTGATAATACCAGCCCTCAGCTGTTTGCTTTAACTTGGTTAGTAATCAAAAATAAAGCTGAGCCAATGACATTTTATTTTTTTAAAATATTTATTTAAATAATTAAAAAAAAACAACGGTGTGGGATCCCCTCTATTTCTGAGAACCAGCCAGGGAAAAGTAGACACCTGAGGGCTGCAGCCCACAGCTATCTGTTTTACCTGCGTTGTATATCAAAAATAGAAGGGACCCACATTATTTTTTTTATTTATTTACTCCATATCTACATGTTTGCAGAGCAATTTTCCCCATTTGCTTCCTTTTGCAGCCCCCTAGCCCTTACTAAGACCATTTTACAGCCATGTTACAGCAGTTTGGATCAGCATTGACTTACATGGAGTTCGAAGACAAAAATTTGTTAAGAACGGGAAACAGTAAAAACCTGAAAAAGCAGCTCAGTGAACAGAACAATACTCCTTTTTCACTAATTTCTATAGTAGATGTCAGCCAAAGGTTTGCATTTAAGGTTAAAGAGTCAAAGATAAATAAAGAAGCTTTAGCTTCCCGTATGACCTAGAGCAATATGTGAAGTCATATCAAACAACACTGTTTCATGTAGGTCAACTGACCTTATCTGTTAATTGTTCAACCTGTAATAGGACAGACGTCTTTTCTGTAGTGCTAGTAATTAAATACATTTCATTGAATAGAACCTAAAGTAAATAAGTTGCATCTGATCTGATCTTGATGAGGCGCAAGGATGTTGGCAATATTTCCTTCTTTGTTTACTTTGGAATTTTATTTAAAAAATACAAGACATGTCAAAGCAGCCTCCTTCGAACTGATTAAGGTTTCAGAACCATTAACTAACCAATTTTAGAAGCTCACAAAACGGCCCACAATAGTTGAAGTATTCAATGCATTTGTTGGTCCTCATACTTCTAGAAAGCAAAAAAACCCAACAACTAAATGTGTACTTTTTAGATAATGCAAATATATAACGTAGTTTACTGAAATATTTTAAATTAAGTTCTAAAATGTTCACAAAATATTATTTAAATATCATATATTTTGTTCCTGGAAAAATAAGTTCTTTTGCTTCAGAAAATTAATGCATTTATTTTTTCTTCTGTCTTTGCTCTTTAACCCCTTTGCCACCTGGCAATTTTCCATTTTTTTTTTATCCTCCCTTTCTTCCAAGAGCCATACCTTTTTTATGTTTCTGTCTATATAGCCATTTGAGGGCTTGCTTTTTGCAGGACGAGTTGAAATTTTGAATGACTCCATTCACTCTCCCCAATATTGTACTGGAAAACGGGAAAAAAAAATTCCAAGTGCAGTGAAATTGCAAAAAAAATGCAACTGCATAATTGTTTTTTATTTACCATGTTCACTATATGGTAAAACTTACCTGGCATTATGATTTCCCAGGTCAGTACGAGTTTATAGATACCAAACCTGTGTAGTTTTACATTTATCTAAGTGGTGAAAAGAAAATCTAAAGTTTGAAAAAAATAAATAAATTGTGCTTTTGTAGCCATTTTCCTGTAGCGTTCTCATTTTTCGGGATCAGGGGCTATGTAAGGGCTTATTTTTTGCATCTTGAGCTGACCTTTTTAATTATGATGATCCTGACCTTAGTAAAACAGTTTCACAAAATATAATAGGTCTGCAAGGGTAAAACTGTTTGAAAAGTAAAAGTGGATTTCTACAGTATATATTTACGATCCCTGAATGCAATAAAAATATAAAAATATTCAATCTTTTACCTTTTTTATACAAACACTGACTCCATAGGTTTTTTTTGCACCATAGTTTGACCCATCTGCCTGACCTATAGTTGAGATTTTGGTGTTTGAAGGGAACCGCAAAATCATACTGATGCCTTGCACTTTAGTACGTGTAACATGGAGGGATTCAACTTTAAAAATTAGAAGAAAATTATATACCTGAATCTTCCGTCAGCAATTTGTCCTGTGTCTTACAGTCCAAGAATACCTGTCATTTCACTGGAGAAATGTGGAGATACACCTGACTCGCCCCAGGGCTATGGGGTACTTGGTCCCAGGCCGTATATTTACGGGGAACAGTTCATTGGGTGGCCGTTGCCCGGTTCCGTGACCCTGGGGGTTGCTTAAAAGGGGTTATGTATAGGGGAATAATAATAAAGATTTTGTTGTGACGTCACTTGCGGGTTGCATCTAAGTAGATGGAGCCACCGCTGCACAGTCTCTCTGGGGCTGATGTCAATGGCAGCCTGGATGGTCGGCCCTCTGCAAGTAGGGCCAGGCCCCAGGGGGGTAGGTGATGGAGTTAGGTGCGGAAAATAGGTAGGCCACACAAGGGATTACATTATAACTGGTTTCTTTACTCACAGCGTTGTTATGGCTGGCAACCCAAAGAAGACTGTTCCTGACCACTGGTCCCCTTAGTCCCAGTGCCGGTGTGGTGACCTGTGGCTTCTTTCCCTGCACTTGTCTCTGGTTGGTGGGTTCCCGTGGCATGGAGCATCTGGGGGTCCCATCCTGATAGTCTTTCAGTCTCTAGTCTGTACGACGGGTAGTTTGAACCCTGTAGGGTCGGTGATCTGTTCCGGTCCCTGGTTCTCCTGTCACTGCTAGTGCCCCCAGACTTTATGGTCAGTGAGGTCCTGGATGGTCCCCTCACTGTGCAGATTTTATGAGGTCTGCCTGGAGCGTTTGCCTGACCTAGGGCTCTGCACCCCGTTGATGCTATGGTTCTGGGAGTAGTTCGCCATACTCCACTGGCAACTACACGCCTGGGCCCACAAGTCACCGGTACACTCTCCTGTCAGTAGGGTTATGTCCGTCTCCTCTCACTTCCACTTACTGTCTGAGCCCTCCTCCCTGGCTGTCATCTAGTGGACTGGATCAGTTTCACCCCTAGGTGGCCATCCATTGGGTCCAACCCTAGTCTGTCACCAGAAATGTAACAAAATGTAACGAACATTGGATACAATGTGAGCGAGTGGAGACTATTGATTCATATAAAATAAAAATCTGAAAGCTGTACTACAACAAAATGTATGCTTCAGTAACTGTAGGACATCTATGAGAATTTAGACTTGTTTCTCAAGAATCTTAACTACAAGTATCAAGGATGGTCAGTTTGTGGTGAGCTGAAAATTCCTTCTTTACTCCTTGGGCAGCAAGGAGGATACACAAAGTACCCATGCTTTTTGTGTGACTTGGAAAGCCAGGATAGGACTCATTACTGAAGCCAAAAAAAGTTGGCCAACGAGAATATCTTTAAAACATGGATTCAAGAAGATATTTTCAGGAAGTTTAGTTAATCCCACTAAACTTCTCCTGCCACCACTTGACATTAAACTTAGAATGATGAAGCAGTTTGTGAGAGCTCTACTGAAAGAAGGAAAGACTTTTAAGTTTCAGGGACTGTCTGAAGCAAAACTGAAGGAAGGTATTTTTGTCAGTCCAGATATTTTGAAACTCATGAAGGACAACAACTTATCTAAAACAAAAATAAAAGCTGTTGAGAAAAGGGCTTTGGATTCTTTTAAAGAAGGTATGACCAAACTTCTAGGTAACAACAAAGATCCAAAATTTAAGTTCATCTTGGAGAGCATGATGAAAGTTTCAAAACCTTGGGTTTTCCAATGAATTTGAATTTACATTTTTTACATTCTCATTTTGACTCCTTACCTGAAAAGCTTGGTCCTGTTAGCAAAGAGCAAGGAGAAAGATTTCATCATGATATCAAGAAGATGGAATGACAATGGAATGACAAAGGTAGATGCAACGTGAACATGATTGGGGACTACTTCTGGATGGTTCACAGAGAAGATCCTTCTATAAGAGAAAAGGTATCAAGAGAAGCTTTGAACCGGAAAGGAAAAAGTGCAAAAAATGATTTCCAATACAGGGGCAGAATAAATGTTAAATAATTATATAAGAAACGATAAACTGTTCAGCTCACCAATATTGCAGTCCCTTTGTGAAAAGTCCAGCGCACGGATGGTCAGGAACACCAGGCAGTAATAATAAGAAATATAAATCCAGCGCAGACTTGTATTGAAGTAAAAAATATATTTTCCTTCTTTATTAGAAAATTCCGATGAATAAAATCCAGGGACATGCAAAAGTAAATTCTAGCCCCAGTTCAGAGTGACGCATTTCAACAAGTTGTCTTAATCATGGTCTCATGAGATTTGCGCTGGATTTATATTTCTTATAAATAATTATATTGTCTTTTCTACAATATTTTTTTTCTTCATCTTGCTTGTACAAATTTCATGCACTTTTGTGCAAAATTCATAATTGATGGTTAAAAATAGAAGTGTTTCTTTTTTTAGATCAGTGCATAAGAAAGCATAAGAATCAGACATTGGACTTGAAAAAAAAATTCATAAACCCAAATTTTGCATATCCGTGTATCTGTAACAGTAACATTTATTGAAGAATTACAAAAAAGTTCTATTTTGGTCTCATCTGATCAGAGCATCTTCTTCCACATGCCATGTAAGAGATACAGCTCGCATAAGGGAAAAGGTGCTCTGGTCTGATGGAACCAAAGTTAAACTTTTGGGGCCAAATACAAAATAACATGTGTGTCGGAAAACTAAATGCCCCATTACATGCTACGATATATCTAAAGATATGTCGTCGGGGTCACGTCGTTCGTGACGCACATCCAGCATCGTTTGACATATCGTAGCGTGTGACAGCTACGAGCGACTGTGAACAAGCAAAAATACTTTCCTTATCGTTGCTCGTTGACACGTTGCTCATTTTCAAAAAATCGATCATCCTTCAGCGCGTCAGTTGTTCATTGTTACCGAGGCAGCACACATCACTCCGTGTGACACCCTGGGAACGACGAACTGCAGCTTACCTGCGGCCGCCGGCAATGCGGAAGGAAGGAGGTGGGCGGGATGTTACGTCCCGCTCATCTCCGCCCCTCCGGTTCTATTGGGCGGCAGGTGTGTGACGTCGCTGTGATGCCAAACAACCCTCCCCCTTCAGGAAGAGGATGTTCGCCGCCCACAGCAAGGTCGTTTGGGAGTTAAGTATGTGTGACGGGGGTTACCGACTTTGTGCGGCACGGGCAACAAATTGGGGACGGGTGCGATCGCACATGCGAGCGCATGATAAATCGACGCTTATAACGTGCCCTTAACACTGATCATCACAATGAATACACGATTCCGAATGTCAAACTTGATGGTGGCAGCAACATGCTGTGGGAATATTTTTCCTTAGCAGGGACAAGGAAACTGGTAAGAGTTGATGGGAAAATGGATGGAGCTAAATGTAGCAATCCTGGAGGAAAACCTATTAGAGGCTTCAAAAGACTTGAGAATGGGGTGTAGGTTCACCTTCCAGTAGGACAGTGACCCTAAACATACTGCCAGCGGTACAATGCAATTATTATTATTCTTAATTATTTATAGCGCACCATTGATTCCATGGTGCTGTACATGAGAAGGGGGTTACATACAGAATACATATATCAGTTACAATAGACAGACTAGTACAGAGGGAAAAGGGCCCTGCCCTTGCGGGCTTACATTCTATAAAATTTTGGGGAGGAGACAGTAGGTGGGGTGTAGGTTGGGCGGCAGTTCCGCACGGTGGTGGGGCAGAAGCTCCGCACGGTGGTGCGGTGGCAGCTCTACAAGGTGGTGCGGCGGCAGCTGTGGTGGTGGTGGTGAACCAGTGAAGTCATTGAAGGTTATAGGCATTTCTGAACAAATGAGTTTTCAAGTTCTGTTTGAAGCTTGCAAGTGTAGTAGATAGCCTGACATGTTGAGGCAGCAAGTTCCAGGAGACTGGGCATGCTCGGGAGAAGTCTTTGAGTTGGTTGCGTGAGGAGCGAATGAGAGAGGAGGAGAGAAGGAGATCTTGGGAGGATCGGAGATTGCGTTTTGGAGTAGTGATAAATTAGTTCAGAGATATACGGAGGAGATAGATTATGGATGGCTTTGTAGGTCAGTATTAGTCATTTGAATTGGATACGGTGGAAGATTGGGAGCCAATGGAGGGATTTGCAGAGAGGAGAAGCAGGGTGGTATTGAGGAGAGAGGTGGATCAGTCGGGCAGCAGAATTAAGGATGGACTGGAGAGGGGCGAGCGTGTAAGCAGGGAGACCACAGAGGAGGATGTTACAGTAGTTGAGGCGGGAGATTATGAGGGCATGCACTAGCATTTTTGTAGATTGGGAATTGAGGAAAGAGCAGATTATGGAAATATTTTTGAGTTGAAGACGGCAGGGAGGTGGTCAGGGATTGGATGTGTGGTATGAAGGACAAGGCAGAGTCAAAGGTCACTCCGAGGCACCGAACTTTGTGTGCTGGGGAGAGCGTGATATTATTTATTGTAATAGGTAGATCAGGTAGAGAGTGTAGGTGAGATGGAGGAAAGATGATCAGTTCAGTTTTGGCCACATTGAGCTTTTGGAAGTGAGAAAAAAGAAGGAAGATATAGCTGATAGACACTCTTGGGATTTTGGACAGCAGAGAAGTGACATCTGGACCAGGGAGGTAGATCTGAGTGTCATCGGCATATAGGTGGTATTGGAAGCCATGGGACTTTATGAGTTGTCTCAGGCCAAATGTATAGATGAAAAAGGGTAAGGGTCCCAGGACAGAGCCTTGAGGGACACCAACAGAGAGATGGTGGGATGAAGAGGTTGTGTGGGAGTGGGAAACACTAAAAGTGCGGTTGGAGAGGTATGAAGAGATCCAAGAGAGGGAGAGGTCTCTGACACCAAGGGAAGAGAGGATCTGTAGTAGCAGGGAGTGGTCGACAGTGTCAAAGGCTGAGGACAGGTCTAGAAGTAGGAGTATAGAGAAGTGGTTGTTAGCTTAGGCAGTAAGTAAGTCATTTGTGATTTAGTCAGGGCAGTTTCAGTGCAATGATGTGCACGGAAGCCGGACTGTAGGTTGTCGAAGAGAGAATTAGAGGAGAGGTGGGAGGAAAGTTCAGTATGGACATGCTGTTCCAGGAGTTTTGAGGCGAATGGGAGTAGTGATATGGGGCGGTTGGGTCAAGGGAAGGTTTCTTTAGGATGGGTGTGACTGTTTCATGTTTAAAGGCAGAAGGGAAGGTACCAGTTGTTAAAGATAGGTTGAAGAGATGGGTTAAGGCTGGAATAAGCATAGCGGTGAGGTTGGGGAGGAGGTGGGATGGGATGCGGTCAAGTGCGCAGGTTGTGAGGTGCGCTTTTGAGAGAAGATGCGCAAGTTCTCCTTTGGTGATGGTGGGGAGGAAGTTTATGGGGGAGGGGCAGTGGTATGTTATATGAGGGGGTTGTGGTGGTTGAGCAGAAAAGACTTGTCTGGTTTGGTAGATCTTTTCTTTGAAATAAGTGGCAAATTCTTCTGCGGAGATGAGGGAGATTGGAGGGGGCAGCGGTGAGCGAATGAGGAAATTAAAAGTATTAAATAGCTGTTTGGGGTTGTGTGTTAAAGAGGATATGAGGTTTCTGAAGTAATCCTGTTTAGCGGAGGTGAGGGCCAAGCGAAATGTATGAATAGCATTTTTGAATGTGGTGTAGTCTTCCTGGGAGTGCGTTTTCTTCCAGCGCCGCTCTGCAGCCCTAGACACTTGCCATAGCTTTTTAGTGAGGCTGCTGTGCCAGGGCTGTCTATTGATTCGTCTCACTCTGCTGTGTACAAGGGGAGCGACTGAATCAATAGCTGATGTGAGTGTGACATTGTAAAAACTGGTAGCACTGTTGCGTCGTGGAGTGAAGATATGGAGGACATAGTTAGGATAGAGTCCGAAAGGGTGTGTATGTTGATGTGTGCAAGGTTTCTGCGGGGGTGTGCTAGGTGCTGGACGGGGGGGCAGGTGAGGAGGACAGGGCTGAAAAAGTCAGTAGATGGTAGTCGGACAAGGGGAGAGGGGAGGTTGTGACGTTAGATAGAGAGCAGAGACGGGTGAAGATAAGGTCTAGTGTGTGTCCATCTTTATGGGTGGCAGAGGCGGACCACTGAGTTAGACCAAAAGATGAAGCAAGGGAGAGGAGTTTGGAAGCGGCTGACTGGCGGGTGTCAGTGGGGATGTTGAAGTCACCCATGATGATAGTGGGAATGTCAGCAGAGAGAAAGTGTAGAAGCCAGGCAGAGAACTAGTCGATAAAGGCAGTTGTTGGGCCCGGGGGTCTGTATATGATGGCCACTTGGAGGTTGGAGGGAGAATAGATCCAGACAGAGTGCACTTCAAAGGAAGTCAGGACAAGAGAGGGTAGAGGTGGGATTGGGTTAAGGCTGCAGTTGTTAGAAAGAAGGAGGCCCACTCCTCCACCCTGTCTATTGCCAGGGCGAGGAGTGTGGGTGAAGTGAAGGCCACCGTAGCACAGCGCAGCAGGGGAGGCAGTGTTGGAGGGTGTCAGCCATGTTTCGGTGAGGCCCAGAAAGGATAGATTGCTAGAGGTAAAGAGATTGTGAATGACGTGCAGTTTATTATAGACAGAACGGGCATTCCAGTGTGCTCCAGAGAGAGGGGGCAGCGGAGTGGGTCAGAGGGGAATGGATTTTATATTGGAGAGGTTGCGGTAGTTACTACTAGGTGGGGAGCGATAGGGTGGTGATAAAGAGGAGTGTCTCATCTGTGCGGGTCCAGGATTGGAAGATATGTCATCAGCAGTGAGGAGAAGTAGAGAAAGGGAGAGCAGGTGGGAGAAGGAGAGTGGACGGCATGGTCTGCGTGTTATTAAGAGAGATCTGAGATTTAGGAGCAGGTCAGTAGATGTGGACAGGTGGGGAGGTAAGAGGGAAGGGGAGATAAATATTTGTTTTGAGAGTGCTGGGGTTTGGGGATAGCGAAGGAGAGTGAGGAGGAGTTGAGCAAAGACTGTGAGGGCATAGGTGAACATAGTGAGAATAAAGTTTACAAATGTGAATAAGGGGGGGAGGGGAAAGAGGGAAAAATGCAAGCAAAAGACACAGTGAAAGAGGTATCGCTCACCTTCTGGAATGGTTTAGAATGGTTTAGATCAAAGCATTTTTATGCGTTTGAAAGGTCCAGTCACAGTCGAGACCTAAATCCCATTGACAATCTGTGTCAGGACTTGAAAACTGTTATTCACAGATGCTCTCCATCCAATCTCACTGAGATAGAGCTATTCTGCAAAAGAAAATGGATAAAAAAATTGAGTGTGTAGATGTGTAAAGCTGATAGAGACATACCACAAAAGACTTGCAGCAGTTATTGCAGTAAAAGGTGGTCCTACAAAGTATTGACTCAAGGGAACTAAATACAAATGCACGTCACAATTTTCACATTTATATTATTTTAATATTTAGAAAACACATTAATCATTACCTTAACACTTCTCAAATAATTGGTACTTTGTATTGAAATATCAGCAGTGAGGAGCGAAGATATTTGGCACTATTTGTGACTCACAAATATTAAGGTATTTAGGATATTTGTTACTTGTCGAGTATTTTGCTATTCACCTCATGAGTTTCGAGTCCCCTTCCCACATGTTTAGTGCCTGATTTTCAGCTACTAAAAGTGAAGGGGCTGCCTGCCAATTACAGAAATGCTGTAGCCACCTTTGCTACTGGCATTAGTGTGATTGGCAAGCACAGTGAAAAAAAAAGAATGATATTCAGTCCCCTGCCTATTTATGATAGCCAGCGCATGTAAAGGAGACAGCAGGGGACTGGTATTATCAGGCTGGGAAGGTCCATGGTTATTGGTCTTAAAAATAGCAGTCCGCAGCCACCCCACAATTGCTGCATCCATTATATGTGTAAATTGTGACACTTCACCCAGATCATCCTGATTGCCCTGGTGTGGTCTCAATCGGGGTAATATATGGGGTTGATGTCAGCTGTGATTTGTCAAAACTCACAGCTACCATGAAGCCCTGGGTTGGTAATGGTAAAAAGAAAAAAAAACCAAACACACAAAAATCCTTTATTTTAAATAATAAAAAACACACCCTCTTCCAATAATTTATTAACCCTCAAAACACTTCTGCAGGTCCAATGTAATCCACACGAAGTCCCATGACGACCCCAGCTCTGCTACACACAGAATCTACAGGGCTAGAAAATGCAAATGATCACTGCACCTTCTGGGGCACACTGTGGGCAGCAGGGGAACCAGTAGCGATAAGCGGTGACAGCAGTGACCACCGGTGAACCTGCTGCTGGAATGCCAGACTGCAGAATTGACGGACTACTGTGCGGTCGTGTCCTGAAATCTGACAGCAGATTCAGCATAGTTCACTGAGTGTAGCAGGGGAGCCCCCGAGTATGAACTGCAGGGACCAAACTGTCGGATTGCCAGACTGTTGGATTGCGGGACACAGTGGCACATTAATGCGGTAGCTGCAAGGCCTGGAGACCTTAAAGGAGCCTTTATGATTCCTGGACTACCCAGTTGTTGGGTCACCTGGAGGCTGCTAACTCTGGTAAGCTACCAAACTGTTGGACTGCTGTGCCGCAGTGTCCCTTAATCTGACAGCAGTTAGACCGCTGAGGGAAACTGCGTCACAGCAGTTCAACAGTCTGACAGTCCCTCAATCTGACAGCAGTCAGGACACTGGAGTTAACACTTGTGTGCTCCCTTGCTGCTCTCAGTGAACTCAATTGAACTCCCTGTTGGATCACTGGACACAGCTGTACAGCAGTCCGGCAATCTGGCAGTGGGTCACCTGCACCTGAGTTCACTGAGAGTGAACTCCAGTGACCAGCCTCTGGATTGCCAGACTGCTGTGCCATTATTCCCTGCAGCCCTCAGTGTGTCCCAGGAGCATCTAATAGATGCACCAATTGTGGGGCAGCTGCAGACTGCTATTTTTAGGCTAGAGAGGACTCAATGATCATGGACCTTTCCAGCCTGAGAATACCAGTCTCCAGCTGTCTGCTTTATGTGTGCGGATTATCAAAAATGGGCAGGAGTCCACATCGTTTTTTAAGATTATTTATTTAAATTAAAAAAAAACAAACAAAAAAAAACAACTTGTGGGGGACTCTTTATTTTTCATACCTAAATAGAGATAAATCACACAGCTGGGGGCTGCAGCCTGCAGCTGTCTACTTTACCTGCGTTGATTATCACAAATAGGCGGGGAATCGTCAGTCAATGTGGTGTAATACTCTGACAACATTGTTCTCAGATGCGACCTGTGTTTCAGAGATGCATCTAGGTGTCTTCCCTATGCTGTTCCTATTCAATTTCAGCACTTTTCCATCCATTTTAGCATTTTTACAGCCCCGACAGACATCCTGGGAGGGTTTGAAAGAAAATTATTCTAATATCCCATTGACTTGCACTGGATTCATTATTTGTGACGTACAAACAAATAGTACAAAATATTCTAGACGAATCTGGAACCGAATATTTTACTATTCACCCATCACTATATCACATAAAATAGATTTAAGTTTGTTGATGTCACATGAAAAAATGTGGAAAGGTTCACGGGGCATGAATATCTTTTCAAAGCAGTGTATACTATGCATTTGATATTATGCATTCAACATAAATTTGTACATTATAGATATGGTCTCTACAAAAATGAATTGTATTGTTTATTAAATTGAAGAAATGATTTCATCATCTAAATAAAGATTTCAAAATCTGTGGTGAAGCCAAAATTGGCATTTTATCATCTAAATAGAGATTGCAAAATCTGTGGTCCTGCCACAAATTGCCATCTCATCACCTAAATAGAAATTTCAAAATCTGTAAAGTCAAAAATTGCCATTTCATCATCTAATGCTACATGCGCACACTGCATCTTTTTGTGTTTACAAACTGCAGCCAAAACTGCAGCCAAAACTGCACGTTGTCAGAGAGAGCCTCTAAATGTCACAAAAAATGCTTGTAATTGTAGTTGCGTTTTTGGTGCGTTTTTCACAACATGCGTTTTGACAAATGTTGACAAATGCGCAGGAAGAATGAACATGCTGCATTTTTTTGTCACAAACTTTTGACAAATAAACGCTGACAAATAATCTGCAATGTGCACATAGGAAATCTGACTTCTCAAGACTTTACTGGGAAGTCAAATGTCAGAAAGTTTTGCCAACAAAACAGTTGCCATTGCCATTTCATCCTCTAAATAGAGATTGCAAAGTCTGTGGTCCAGGCAAAAATTGCCATTTTATCATCTAAATAGAGATTGCAATATCTGTGGTCCAGCCACAAATCGCTATTTCATCATCAAGTGGCCTCTCTTCCTCTTCCTCTTCCCCCACCTCAACATTACACACAGTACAGTCCTCAGAGGAAGCACCCTAATAAACCTTTGTTTCTCGTGTCCCAACTCTCCAATCGGCCAACTGATTTTGGGGATGGGGAACCACAGAAGGGAGAGACCGCAGAGCATTTCACACATTCTTTTGCATGGGCATCAGAGGTTTGCTCCAAAGATTCACAGACTCATGAGGAGGAATCCATCTACACCGATGCCCAAAATCTTTCTTAGTTGGATCTGGGGTCAGACGAAATAGGGTCCGAGCAGAATCTAGAGCCTCGTCACCAGACGTTAACCTCCGGGGGTGGAGGTGATCATGATGAGACTTAGATACCTGAGGCGCATGTGTACTGTGCTGTGCTGTCAGGGCAAGAAGAAGAGGAGGGTGATTGTCAAGGCAAGGATTTGGACAACAGAATGGATGATGATGAGGCTGTGGATCCCTCTTGGTGTGAACCCACAGGCATGGAACTGATTAGCTCTGCAAAGAAAGTGGAGGAGGAAGACGAGGAGATTATGTTGCACAAACACGTGATGATGCAGGCATGACAAGAATGGCTTCATCAGCCACATCTCTGGCTGTGGCCAGCAGCGGTTGCGAGTCTGCAGTTCTCATGGACAGCAAGGGTTGCCTAGCCTGGGCTCTGTTTGAGACAGCAAAGGATGATACAACTTACATTTTTTGTCAATGTTGTAAAAAAAGGACTCAGTAGAGGCAGAAATTTCAATAATTTGACAACTACATGCATGAACGGGCACATGTGTAACCAACATGCGATATTCTGGGAATTTTACTTTGCTAAAATGCGGCCTAGAAGGCCTCACCAACCACCAACCGCCTCATCAACCACGTCTGGTGCTTCTTCCACTTCCATCACCATGGCAGGTGTTCTCATGGAGGTCTCCATCCTTATTAGCTCCACTTGTTTTCCTGCTACAGTCAGAGTGAGTAAGAGCCTGTCACCTGTTACTAAAGTGGGCATGCCTGGTGTGTTTGAATGATCACAGATACCGAGTACAGCACATTCTTCTCAATCCACCATAACATCTCTGCCTACACTTTCCTAATAGTCCACCAGTTTGTTGTGTAAACACTACTCCACCTTCTCTCAGCACTGCAGCCAGCCCTCGGTCCTGCAGTTGTGGTCATGTAAAAGATTACTTCTTCCTAAACATGCCAAAGCTAACAGCTTGAACTTCACTTCATGGAAGGCTGTGTGCAATAATAGTTCAAATATGATGGCAGCCCTATGCAAGGACAACCTCACACACGAGCCTTGCATGGCTCACGTCCTCAACCTGGTTGTACAGCAATTTCTAGGCAATTATCCCAGCCTGGATGTACTGCTGCAAAAGGCAGCTATATGCTCACTTCCGCTGTGCGCACCCCGTGGCCAATCGACTTGCATCACTACAGAGGTCTTTCGGCTTACCGGTTAACCGGTTAATATTCAATGTGCCAACATGGTGGAATTCCACTCTGCACATATTGCAATGACTGTGGCAGCAACAACGAGCCCTGGTGCAGTATGTCATGATGCATAGACTGGGCCAACACAATCTGTTTGTGGGGAAAATCACATGGAGTGGGCACTGATGAAGGACCTCTGCATCTGTCTGTAGAGTTTTGAAATGGCTAATAAGATGGTTAGCGATATTCACTATTCCGGTCATCTACATGCTGGAGCAAACCTTGAATAGTATGTGGTCTGAAGTGGTGATCCCAGAGGAAGAGGAGAAAGCAGAGGAGGATGTGGAAGGCAGTCCACTATCTCTAAGGTCCAGACTGTTGTTGTACAAGTGAAAGGCAGGGGAGGGTGGAGTACACCGATCAAAGGGGGTCATGGTACCATACAAACTGGTGGTGAAGGTGCAGGAGCTGAGGAACAAATGGAGAAAGATGAGGTGGAAGAGGTGATTGATGCGCAACAGTCAGGAGATGAAGAAGTTATTGATCCCCTCTCTGTTGTCCATGGTTGGTGGGAGGGGATGGAGGAAGCAAGCTTGAGTGTTACCCCGCCACCAACACACCATGGACTTGGACCTCATTGAAGTGCCTGATATATGAGCACTAGAGTTGAGCAATGTTCGATTCGAACAGATCGCCAATTTCAAGTTCGAGTGATTTTGGTCGGTGTTCGAGTCGTTCGACGAACTCGATCGATTTGCTTCAAGTTCGGCAGTTCGAGTTACATTCGATAACGGTTCGATCACCAAAAAGTGTAGCTAGTTACTAGCTGGCTTTTCACTGTAATACTGTGAGTCACTGTGAATCATGATATTATCAAAATGCAGCGTATAGTGTGCGGGGGGGGGGCGGAGTTTAGATCAGTGCTGCTGCTGAGTGCTGAAAGAATGGTGATCGCCTTTTTTTTTTCCCCTAACCGCGCGTGCAGTGGGGCGGGCCAGGCTGTCAGCCAATCACAGACACACACACAGCAAAGTGGATTTTTGCCAAACAAGCAAGGGCATGTGTCATTGGCTGTGCATGTCACATGTCTTTGCTCTATAAGACCTGGCCATTTTCCCCGTCGCCGCCATTATCTCTCTGCTGCGGGTGGGTGACAGTCACCGCTCCCACACCCGCTGCTGCTGCTGTGTGCGCTATAGACATACAGTGCAATCTACACATTGGTTTAGGGATTAGGGACTACTTGTAATGTCAGCCCTTTTCAGGGCTACATTACAGCCGTTCATAGCCATTTTTGCCAGGCAGGTCTGTGCCAGCGCTGTTCAGGGGTTTGTATCACAGCATCTGGCTAAATCAGCTCAGGCAATTCCTTGGGGCATTGTTTCATTGGCAGGGATAGAAAGTGAGGCTTCCTCTGCTGACAAGCTAGCTACAGCACCTGTGCATTCTACACACCTCTCCATTTTTGCTTTGCAATTTTAATTACAAAAATTGCTGCCACTTTTAGGGGCATACAAAAATTGTCTGGGATACTAACTTAGGGTTCCTCTGCTATCAAGCAAGGTACACCAACTGTGCATTCTATACATCTGTCCATTTTTGCTATGCAATTTTAATTGCAAAAAGTGCTGACATTTTTAGGGGCATACTAAAATTTTCTGGGATACTAACTTAGGGTTCCTCTCCTGTCAAGCAAGGTACACCACCTGTGCATTCTACACACCTGTCCATTTTTGCTACGTAATTTTAATTGCAAAAATTGCTGCCACTTTTAGGGGCATACTAAAATTGTCTGGGATACTAACTTAGGGTTCCTCGGCTGTCAAGCAAGGTACACCAACTGTGCATTCTACACACCTGTCCATTTTTGCTCCGCAATTTTTAATTGCAAAAAGTGCTGCCCCTTTTAGGGGCATACTAAAATTGTCTGGGATACTAACTTAGGGTTCCTCTGCTGTCAAGCAAGGTACACCAACTGTGCATTCTACACACCTGTCCATTTTTGCTACGCAATTTTAATTGCAAAAAGTGCTGCCATTTTTAGGGCCATATTTTCATTGTCTGGGATAGTCAGTGTTGGTTCTTCAGCTGTCAATAAAGCTAGACCACCTCTGCAATCTACACCACCTGTCCAATTTTGCTACGACATTTTAAGTGTCCAATTTGGTCACAAACAAAATGAGTGGCAAAAGGACAGATGCTGGTGGAAAGGGGAACAGGCGTGTTCGAAAGGGAAAAAAAGTTTGTATCCGTGTGGTAGGTGGTGAAGCTACAGTAACATCTGCTGCACAAAGGCCATCTTCCAGCAAAAGTAAGATGTCTAATACTTTCCGTGGACAATCTGATGTGATCCCTTTTCTACGGAACCAAACAACTCTAACAAAGGTAGATGATGCACAAAAAAAGCACATGCTTGAATGGATCTCAAGTGCTCCATCAAGTGGCCTCTCCTCCATCTCAAATTCAACATCCAAAAAACTCCAGTCCTCTGAGTTTTCACCTCAATAGCACTTGCTTTCTACTAGCTCTCAAGTCTCCACCCGCCCTGCAGAGTATGGGGTAACAGAGATGGGTGAGTCTGCAGAGCTGTTCAGTCACACTATAGCCTGTGAATCAGAGGTCTGCTCCAAAGCTACAGTGAGTCCAGCCCAGGAAATGATCTGCAGTGATGCCCACAAGCTTTGTGAGTCAGATTCAGGCCCTGATCAAGAAGTTTCTGAGCATAATGTAGACCCTCATTCCCAAACTGTAACTCCTCTTGGTGGAGACAATGAGGAACATACTGATGACGATGAGCCTCAGATACCTGATTGGAATGACAATTTAACTATTCAGTCAGGGCCGGAAGAGGTTAGGTCTGAGGATGAGGGGAGTGCGAACACACAGGTTGATGATGAGGTTGTAGATCCCACTTACTGTCAACCCACAGTCAGGCACTCGAGGAGGTCAGCAGAGGCGGTGGAGGATGCGACTGACGACGAAGTTAGCTTGTGCCTTCCTGGACAGAACCGGAGTACTGGAAGCACGTCAACAACTACATCCTCAGCCACAACTCTGCCTCTGAGCACAAGTGTGGTGGCTCTGCAGGTCGCATGGGCTCTAAGCCTTGCCTAGCCTTGTCCTTTTTTAACATTGCAAAGAATCTCCCAACTCATGTGATCTGTAAGATTTGTCGCCAATCTATAAGTAGAGGCCAAAAACTCACTAGTTTGACTACTTCGTCCATGAACCGTCACACGGATAACAAGCATAAGTCCCAGAGGGAAGCTCACTGTGCTACAATGCGGCCTAGCAGAGCGGGCCAACCACCGTCTGCCCCTTCAAGTGTATCCGCGCGCTCTTCATCCTCTATGACTGTGGGGACAGCAGTCACACATGCTTTGCGACGCAGACCTTCCACCTCTTTAACCGCAACAAGCAGTGTGATTAGCAGGTCGTCAGTTGTTTTGGAAGGGGAAACAGCTGCTGGTGCAGAGCTCTCTCAGACATTGGGAGCACCACCTTTGGATGAAGGCAACATTATGTCTTCGCCTGCACTTTCCTCACAGACGAGCAGTTTTCATGGAACACCCTACTCAACGCCATCTCAGCACTAGAGTTGAGCGATGTTCGAGGTTCGCCAATTTCATGTTCGAGTGATTTTGGGGGTGGTCAAGATCGAACTCGAACTCGAGCTTTTTGCTAAAAGCTCGACAGTTTGAGTTACGTTGGAGAATGGTTCGATCAGCAAAAGCAGGGCTTTTTACAACTACAGTGTGCAGGGAGCCATCGCTGGCAGCCTGCGGTAAGTTGGTAACCAAGATAAATATCGGGTATCCAAGCAAAGCGCTTTGCTTGGTAACCCGATATTTACCCTAGTTACGTGTGCAGGGAGCCGACACTTCCCCGCTGGGCTCCGCCCCCTCCTGCACTCGGCATGTACACACACAGACACACTCACACTCACCTGTCCCCAGCCATGCAGTCCCCGGCACTGACGTCCTCAGCGCCACATGGCCCCACTAGGCTCCACCCACTTCGCACTCCGCCGCCTGCACACATGGCCCCGCTAGGCTCCACCCACTTTGCAGTCCACCACCCACACACATGGCCCAACTAAGCTCCACCCACTTTGCACTCCGCACACATTACCCCGCTTAGCTCCACCCACCTCGCACCCTGCACACATTACCCCACTTGGCTCCACCCACCTGGCACTCTGCACACATTACCCCGCTTGGTTCCACCCACTTGGCACTCTGCACACATGGCCCCACTTGGCTCCACCCACCTCGCACTACGCACACATTACCCCGCTTAGCTCCACCTACCTCGCACTCCACACACATCACCCCACTTGGCTCCACCCACCTGGCACTCTGCACACATTACCCCGCTTGGCTCCACCCACCTGGCACTCTGCACACATGGCCCCGCTTGGCTCCACTCACCTCACACTCTGCACACATTACCCTACTTAGCTCCACCCACCTCACACTCCGCACACATTACCCCGCTTGGCTCCACCCACCTGGCACTCTGCACACATTACCCCGCTTGGCTCCACCAACCTGGCACTCTGCACACATGGCCCCGCTTGGCTCCACCCACCTCACACTCTGCACACATTACCCCGCTTGGCTCCACCCACCTCACACTCCGCACACGTTACCCCACTTGGCTCCACCCACCTGGCACTCTGCACACATTACCCCACTTGGCTCCACCCACCTCGCACTCCGCACACATGGCCCCGCTCGGCTTACCTGTGGTGATGAAGTCCCGCCTTCCCGACCTCAACGCTACACACACAGACACACTCACACTCACCTGTCCCCAGCCATGCAGTCCCCGGCACTGACGTCCTCAGCGCCACATGGCCCCACTAGGCTCCACCCACTTCGCACTCCGCCGCCTGCACACATGGCCCCGCTAGGCTCCACCCACTTTGCAGTCCACCACCCACACACATGGCCCCACTAAGCTCCACCCACTTTGCACTCCACACACATTACCCCGCTTAGCTCCACCCACCTCGCACCCTGCACACATTACCCCACTTGGCTCCACCCACCTGGCACTCTGCACACATTACCCCGCTTGGCTCCACCCACTTGGCACTCTGCACACATGGCCCCACTTGGCTCCACCCACCTCGCACTCCGCACACATTACCCCACTTAGCTCCACCTACCTCACACTCCACACACATCACCCCACTTGGCTCCACCCACCTGGCACTCTGCACACATTACCCCGCTTGGCTCCACCCACCTGGCACTCTGCACACATGGCCCCGCTTGGCTCCACTCACCTCACACTCTGCACACATTACCCTACTTAGCTCCACCCACCTCACACTCCGCACACATTACCCCGCTTGGCTCCACCCACCTGGCACTCTGCACACATTACCCCGCTTGGCTGCACCCACCTGGCACTCTGCACACATGGCCCCGCTTGGCTCCCCCCACCTCACACTCTGCACACATTACCCCGCTTGGCTCCACCCACCTCACACTCCGCACACGTTACCCCACTTGGCTCCACCCACCTGGCACTCTGCACACATTACCCCACTTGGCTCCACCCACCTCGCACTCCGCACACATGGCCCCGCTCGGCTTACCTGTGGTGATGAAGTCCCGCCTTCCCGACCTCAACGCTGTCACTGTCCTCCATGACCGCCGCTTCACATTTCCTCTCACTGTTGACCCGAGACTGTGACTAGCGGTGACGTCACAGACTCTCGCGATACTTGGCTGTGAAGGCAGCAGTCATTGAAGTCAGTGACAGCTATCAGCAGTGCAGGAGATCGTCACCGCAGGTAATGTACCTCGCTCCTGACAGCAGCACTTGTCATACCCTACAGTGACCTGGGCTGACCTATTGATGTTAGCTCAGGTCACTGCATTGCTCTCCCAGCCAATGGGGAACATTCTGTTCTTCATTGACTGGGACAGTGACTATGGTATGGATCGTCGTGGGAACCCCTTGGATTACAGCAGACCTGGATTTGTTTTTCTTTCTAATAAATTGGTGAAAGAGGGAATGTTTTGGGCAGTGTTTTTTCAAATAAAAATGTGTTTGTCATCTTTTTTTTTTATTACTGACTGGGTTGGTGATGTCGGGTATCTGATAGATGCCTGACCTCACGAACCCCAGGGCTTGATGCCAGGTGACATTACACATCTGGTATTAACCCCATATATTACCCCGTTTGCCACCGCACTAGGGCACGGGATGAGCTGGGGCGAAGCACCAGGATTGGCGCATCTAATGGATGTGTCACTTCTGGGGCGGCTGCGGCCTGCTATTTTTAGGCTGGGGAGAGTCCAATAACCATGGACCTCCCTAGTCTGAGAATATCAGAGCCCAGTTGTCCGCTTTACCTTGGCTAGTGATCCAATTTTGGGGGGACCGTCAAGTGTTTTTTTTTTTAAATTATTTATTTAATTTAAAATAACAGCGTGGCGTGCCCTCAGTTTTGCATTACCAGCCAAGGTGAAGCTGCCAGCTGTGGTCTGCAAGTTGCAGCTGTCTGCTTTACCCTAGCTGGCTACAAAAATAGGGGGAACCCCACGTCATTTTTTAAAAAAATTTATTTATTATTTTGGCTAAATACAAGGCTAAGCAGCCCTTAGTGCCACATGAAAGGCACCAAAGGGTGCAAAATTACAAAATGCAGGAGAGTGCGACATTATGTGTCTTTCTGCCATTATAATGACAAAAAAGACTGATATGAAGTGTACAAGCACAGGAAAATCACCAGAGCGCTCTACGCTGTGAAAAGCAGTAGAAAATGGCACTGGAGTGAACATGTGACCGCCTCATGTAGGTTGAAGCTATGGATCCTGGGTAAATTTATGCATTTTCCCTCCTTCAGTTTTTTTGCAGTACGCAAAAAAAACGGAAGGCACACGGATGACAAATGGATGACATACGGACCGTATAAGGAACGGAAACGGATGCCACACGGATGCACCGGTGAAAAAAAAGGACCGTTTTTTGCGGACCGCAAAAACGGATCGGTCATGTGAATGAAGCCTTATTCTGATCTGCCGTTTATAAACAGCAGGCAGAAATAAGTGAATAGCGCCCCCCAGCGTCAGAAAATCTCTGGGGTTTCAGGGGTAGCTGAGATCCTGGAGATCATGATTCAGGCCGGTTTATCCGGTCCCCGCTCACATGATCACCGGTATACACCGTATACCGATGATCACGTTACAGTAAATGACAGCGCTGGTAAACAATTATTTATCTCCCATCTGGCATGAACAACCATGTCAGATGGGAGATAAATCTCCTCCCCGGTCCCCTCCGGTCCCCCAGTTTCGCCAAAGTGCCCCCCAACCCCTCCCGGGAATCCAAGATGACCGCGCGCACAGCAGCGTGCCGGCCACATTCACCCTACTCCTCTGATTTCTGTCGCATGTGGCATGACACATGCGACAGAAAACTCCTCCCCAGGCCCTGCCAGGTCACCCCCTATAACCCCACCGGTGTTCCCCGGTGTCCCACGGTACCTGTGCAGCGTTGATCCCCCGCGGCCCCCTCCTTCACAATAGACGCTGCCGCATGCACAGAGCGGCTGTCAGCTCAGCTTCCTGTGTTCAGACACAGTGAGTGGTGGTAACCATGCATCTGTAAGCTACTGCAATGCCCTGCTCATGAGGTAAGGAACATAGTTAATCAGGAGAGCTATACTACATTTCCAAATGGAGGTATTTGATTTTATAATTGCCCTGCTGAACGACTACCAAACATGTGAGTCCGTCATACGCCACAAGAAAACATGTCTAAATAGCAAGCTCTGTTGTTTAGTATTCATTTAGCAGGATAACTGGACTTAAAGGGGTATTCCATCTCCAAGATCCTATCCCCAATATATAGTAGGTGGAATAGCAATAATATCAGCAAATATCAATATTTAGAAATGTAGAATAGTTCTTCTGATTAGGCACCGTGTACTGGACAGTGCAATGACAGGACCTAGGACAGGACATGACGTCAAAGCCATGTGACCAGTCTATAGCCAATGAGATAATAGACACGTGACAGGTCACATGGTTATTTTGACATCACGATAGGTCCTGCATCACTGCTGGTTACCGGGAGGACGCAGCGATTACCGATGGAAAAGCGGCGGGAGACAGAGTGCAGGACGCATCACGGGCACCGGTAAGTGTTATGGCAATGTTTATTAACTGTATGTGTACATTTATAATGTGTTTTTATGTGTTTGTGATTGCCTCCCATTGTTTTCAATGGGGTTCAAGAGGTTTGTCGAAAGGCTCGTCGAACGGCTCGTTGAACGGGGCACTGTTCGCCGAACCGAACCGAACTCGAACTCCTAGGGGGGTGGCTCATCACGACTCAGCACAGCAGCCAGCCCTCAGTCCCTCAGATGTGGACAAGTAAAAGGCCATTTCCTCCTAGCCATGACAAAGCTAAGAGGTTGACTTTCACCCTCTGCAAGCTGTTGGCTACAGAAATGCTGCCTTTCCGCTTGGTGGACATAGAGGATTTTCGAGACCTTATGTCTGTCGCAGTGCCCCAGTACCAGATGCCCAGTCGCCACTATTTCTCCAAAAAAGGTGTGCCTGCGCTACACCAGCATGTCGCACACAACATCACCGCTTCCTTGAGAAACTCTGTGTGTGACAGGGGGCATTTCACCACCGATACTTGGACCAGTAAGCAATGACAGGGGCGTTACATGTCGCTGACTGGGCACTGGGTAACTATGGTGAGAGATGGAGAAGGGTCTGCTGTACAAGTCTTGCGGTCCCCACGAGTTGTGCATCAATCCTCTGTATGTAGAAGTTCCTCCACTGCTTCTGCCTCCTCAACTTCGTCTGGGTCCTCCACCTCCGCCCAAAGCCTGTCTGGTCAGGCCACCCGCGTTGGAACTGCGCACAAGGAATCCCGCACACCTCCTTACTATGCTGGCAGCAGAGCTCAATGGCATCAGGCGGTCTTTACGTTGAAATGTCTGGGAAATAAGAGTCACACAGCTGAGGAGTTGTGGTCAGCTCTGGAGACCGAGTTTCATAAATGGTTGTCTCCACTCAACCTGCAGCCAGGGAAGGCTGTGTGCGACAATGCTGCAAACCTGGGTGCGGCCCTTCGCCGGGGCAAGGTGACACACGTGCCTTGTATGGCTCACGTGTTGAACCTTGTTGTCCAGCAATTTTTACCCCCCAATCCCGGCCTAGATGGGCTTCTGCACAGGGCACGGTCACTATCTGCTCACTTCCGCCGTTCAAATGGCGCAGCTGACTGACTTGCATCGCTACAGAAGTCTTTTGGCCCGCCTGAAATGCGATGTGGCGACACGCTGGAATTCGACTCTCGCCACGTTGCAGTGACTGTGGCAGCATCGCAGAGCCCTGGTGCAGTACGCTATGACGTATAGCCTGGGCCAATGAGATGCAGAGGTGGGGAAGATCACACTGCTGGAGTGGTCTAAGATCAAGGATCTATGCACCCTTCTGTACAGTTTCGACATGGCTACAAAGATGTTTAGCTCTGACAATGCCATTATCAGCATGACAATTCCAGTCATTTACATGCTGGAGCACACTCTAAACAGTATTCGGAGTCAGGTGGTGGGACAAGAGGAAGGGGAGGAAGTACAGGAGCATTCATATGCAGAAGGGATACCAAGATCTACAAGTTCCAGACGTTCAGCATCACCAAGGCGGCAGGCATGGGATGGTGGGGGAGAGGGATTAAATGGGGCGCATGGTAGCAGCCAAACTGTTGAGGAAGGTTCAGGCATCCAGGAAGAAATGGAGGACGAACTGGCGATGGGCATAGAAGACTCAGCAGATGAGGGAGACCTTGGCCAAATTTTGGTTGTTCGAGGTTGGGGGGAGATGTCAGAGGAAGGAAGCACGGTTATCACCTCGCCGACACAAACACAGCAAGGGCTTGGTCTGCATGGATGCGCAAGACACATGAGCGCCTTCTTGCTGCACTACCTACAACATGACCCTCGGATTGTCCGAATTAGAAGTAATGCTGACTACTGGGTTGCCACACTCTTAGATCCCCGGTACAAGTCAAAATTTGGTGAAATAATTCCTGCCATAGAAAGGGACGCACGTATGCAGGAGTATCAGCAGAAGCTGGTATGCAATCTTAGCTCAGCTTTTCCACTAAACACCAGTGGTGCACAGAGTGAATCTCACAGTTGTAACTTGCCAACCATGGGACTGTCAAGTCATCATCAGTCAAATGGTACCAGCAACACCGTATGTGGTGGAAACAGCAATTTTATGGAATCATTTCATGATTCTTTTTAGACCATCCTTTGCAAGGCCACAAGAGACAAGAAGTCTGACACATAGTCAACGGCTGGAGAGGATGATAAAGGAGTATCTCCAAGTGAATATAGATGTCATGACTCTGAACTGGAGCCTTGCTCATTTTGGGCTTCCAATCTGGAAAAATGGCCTGAGTTCGCCACTTACGCCTTGGAGATCTTGTCATGTCCCGCAGCCAGCGTTCTCTCGGAACGTGTCTTCAGTGCTGCTGGGTGTGTGCTGACAGATAAGCGCATGCGTCTGTCCAGTGACAATGTGGACAGACTAACGTTCATCAAGATGAACAAGTCATGGATCCGCAAGGACTTTTTTACCCCTGTGTCATCCTGGGAAGAGTAAAGGCTGGCGTATTTTTGAATGTGCTTGATGCAAATCAACATGTCAAGTTTGCAACTGGGGGACAAGTGATGCCACTGAAGTGGTGTCTGTGGCCCAATTTTTGGAAAAAAGGGAGACTCTGCTTGGTGTTCCCTTGCTGTTTTTTTTAAAAATGTTCCAAGATGAACAAGTCATGGTTCAGCAAGGACTTTGCTACCCCTGTGTCATCATGAGGACAATAAAGGCTGGCGTATTTTTGAATGTGCTTGATGCAAATCAACATGTCAAGTTTGCAACTGGGGGACAAGTGATGCCACTGAAGTTGTGTGTGTGGCCCAATTTTTGGTAAAAAGGGAGACTCTGCTTGGAGTCCCCTTGATGTGTTTTACATGATTTTAGAAGGGCATGACATGCCTATATCTGTGTCTCCTCCTTTTACTCATCCAGCTGTTTTGTTTTCGCAAAAGTATATGTGCTTGTCACTTTTCCATGTGTTTGTGGTGTCTTGTGAGTTGTTTGTCACCTTTTGGACACCTTAGAAGGTGTTTTCTATGTGTTTGCCTGCCATTGTTTTTAATTGGGTTCGAAGGTGTTCGTTGAGCGTTCGTTGAACGTTCGATGATCCGAACCGCCGTTTGACAAACCGAACCGAACTCGAACACTAGGGGGTTGGCTCAACACTAATGAGCACCTTCTTGCTGCACTATCTGCAAGAAGATTCCCAAATTGTTATGATTATTTCCCCTGGAAAAGGTCATACACCTGCTGGAGTATCAAAACCAACTTGTACCCAATCTAAAGAGTGGTTTTCTCCAAGATAGCAATAAGGCACACAGTGTGCATCGCAGTTCTAGATTTCCAATACCGGGACTTTCAAGTCATCATCGAAGAAACATTAACATTTTTTAGACCATTCCGTGCACCAGTAGAACATAGTACAAGTCTGACACCCACTGAACGCCTGGAGAGGATGGTACAGGAGTATCTAGAGCTCAATATCGATGCCATCGGGGGGATTTGGACCCCTTGGTATTTTGGTCTTCAAAAATGGAAGAGTGACCTAAGCTCACCAGTCATGCCTTGGAGGTTCTGTCACTCTCGGCAGCCAGTGTTCTCTCAGAACGTGTCTTCAGCACTGCTGGTGGTGTTCTGATGGATAAGTGGATTCTGCTGTCCCCTGAAAATGTAGACAGCCTAACTTTCATCCAGATGAACATGTCATGGCTCTCCAATGACTTTTCCACCTCAGTCGCAGATAGTGAAGACTAGGTGATGGTGTAGTTTTCAGTGTGCTATATTGATTTTGTGTTATTGCAGTCTGTGACACCTTTGTTGTGGCTTCTGCAGCTTCTATTGGTACTGCTGCTGATGTTAATAACAAGTGCCTTGGTGGTGCAACAATCAAAAATGGTGTGTCCACCAATGTTACTTTTACAATTTGGCTTTTTATTATGCCCCTAATATTCCTCCTATTCTGCTTCCTTTTGCTTCTTCCTGAGTCACGACACGCCAATTTTTTTTGTAAATGTGGACACTCCAAGTTGTGTGTTGTTCTGTAGTGGCACCAGGCTGATATCTGTTAAGCGGGCTTTACACGCTACGATATATCTAACGAGATGTCGGCAGGGTCACGTCGTAAGTGACACATATCCGACATCGTTAGTGATATCGTAGCGTGTGACAGCTATGAACGAACAGAAATACTCACCTTCTTGCTCATCGTTGACACGTCGCTCATTTTCTAAATATCAAATGTCCGGTAGTTCAATGTTCCCGAGGCAGTGCACGTCGCTCCGTGTGACACCCCGGGAATTATGAACACAGCTTACCTGTGTCCCGCCGGCAATGCGGAAGGAAGAAAGTGGGCGGGATGTTTACGTCCCGCTCATCTCCGCCCCTCCGCTTCGATTGGCCGCCCGCTGTGTGATGTCGATGTGACGCAGAACGTCCCTCCCCCTTCAGGAAGTGGATGTTCGCCGCCCACAGCGAGGTTGTTCGGGAGATAAGTACGTGTGACGGGGGTTACAACATTGGGCAACACGGGCAACAAATTACTCGTGCTGCCAAACGATGGGGGCGGGTGCGATTGCAAATGCGATCACACGATACATTGATATGTGTAAAGCAGGCTTTACTCATCCACCTCTTCATTTGAATATAGATTTAAAGCTGTAAATGCTGGGCCAGGTCCTGTCTCATGCATGGCCCATGCCTGACTGCTGCGCAAAGACACTATGGGTATTCTAGGGCAATTAATGCCATTGTCTTGGTGTCTGAACCTATTTTTGGAAATGTGGAGACTCCAAGTTTGGTCTCCAAGTTGTGTGTTGTCTGTAGTGGCAGGGATCTCAGAGCACCAGGTCTACACTTGTCAATCTTCCACCTGTAACTGATCAATGTTTAAGTTAGAAATGCTGAGCCCAGATTTGTTCCAGGCCCTGTCCAATGCATTCATGCTGCACCATTATACTATTTGTATTCTGTTGCAGTTGATGACACTTTTCCTGGTGTCTGCCCCTAATTTTTGGAAGTGTGGAAACCCCAAGTTGAGTCTCCAAGTTGTGTGTTGTCTGTAGTGGCAGGGTTTAAAGCACTAGGCCAACACCTATCACTCATCCACCTTTTACTCATCATTGTTTAAGTTTGAAATGGTGGGCCAGGCCTTGTTCCAGGCCCTGTCCCATACATCAATGCTGCACCATTATACTATTTGGATTCTGGGGCAATTGATGCCACTTTTCCTGGTGTCTGCTACTTTTTGAAAATTTGGTGACTCCAAGTTTGGTCTTTAAGTTGTGTGTTATCTGTAGTGGCAGGGGCCTAAAAGCAACAGGCCTACATTTTTCACTCATCCATCTCAATATTTCTTATGTTAATAGTCTAGGAAGCTAATGGCTGTGCCACAACAGTGTGGCTCCACTGTAAAACAGTTTGAGCTGTTTTGGCAGCTTTTGGGCCCCCCTAAAGGTGTTGTCTATGCCTTTATTTTTACTCCCATTGAATTCAACGGGGTTCAGATATCAGATATGTTCGTCGAACACAGGTGAATTCGGTGAACATGAACCAAATTGAACCTTGGGAGGAGCTCATCTCTAGTCATTATCTAGTCCTCCAGTACTTTGGAAGTTGAAGTCAGTGCATGCATAAAACACATTAAATTAGTTCCCACTCAGACACATTAATGATGTATACAAACACATATCTGAATAACATATGCCACATTTGGCAAGGGGGTATTTACTTTTCTCTGGATAAACATTCCTATAGCACAGTTTTGTCTACATGGATTTGTGTTTTTTTTCTTCCATACAAGTATCACAACCTTTGCCGTCACTGCTATGGAAACATCAATTAATGGTAATACTTTAAATAATTTTATGTTCCCTACACCAATATTTAGTGCTTCTCTTTACCTCTATCCTATTAATGTTAAGGCTTACCTGGCTTGCAAAATATTTACAGTTAAACGTAATATCCAGTGAAGGAGCTGCATGCCATCTTAGAAATAAATTATACAAGGAGATGGAAAGACAAAAAAGCGCAATAGGGTCTTAGCGATGCACAAATGGGAGAAGGAGTGAGGGATATGTGCTTGCCGGATGGGGTTGTGAGAGGCACAACTCCTATAGAAGCATAAAATAAACAGCTGCTGCAGCTCCACAGTATGTAGAGGTCATAGGATGTGAGATAATGGGAAGTAGTTCGCACTGCCAATGATTCAAAGGAGTTCAGAACAGGGAGGGAAGAACAATGCAATGTATGGAAGTCTATGTGTTTTCGAAACCGACTGATGGTTTGTCCTGATTGAAGAAACCAGAGGGTTTGGAAAAACGTAGACGCCAATAAACCGCATGTCTTTCACTTCTTGGTCTGAATTCCACTGAATTTCTGGCAGTACGGACTATATGCATTATCTCCTATCCTTTCAGCTTAGAAATAAAAGAATTAGAACTCTTACTGGGTGCCCAAACAGCATATCTATTTTTTTAATCATAATATGAAATACATAATTGGGTAAAACATAAATAGATATGTTTTTTTAGTCGGAACTCATAATTACCATGTAGAAGCCATGTTTGGGCAAAACAATTGTGAAACATATATGTATAGTTACATAAAGAATATAAATGTATATGACTACATGTAACCAGAGTTAAAATCTTTTGACCTATAGTGGGGAAAATAAGTATTTTATAGACTGCCTATTTTGCAAGTGTTCCCACCTACAGAGAATGGAGAGGTCTGTAATTTTTATTATAGGAACACTTCAATTGTAACAGACAGAATCATGAAAAAAATCCAGAAAACACATTGTATGATTTTTAAATTATTAATTTGCATTTTATTGCATAAAATAAGTATTTACCATATTTTTCGCTTTATAAGACACACCTGATTATAAGACACCCCCCCAAATTTGGTGAAGGAATAGAGAATTTTTTAATAAATGGGGTCCGTCTTATAATGCCAGTGTCCGTCTAACAAATCATATAGGGTATATGTCCCTCATAGCCCCCCATCCTAAAATTAGCCCCCTTAATCTGGATATGGCCACCTTATATTGCTGGCACACGTCCCCCAGTGATGCCACATGTCCCCTATGGCTGGCACACATCCTCTAAGGCTGGCACACGTCCTCTATGGCTGGCACACGGCCCCTGTGGCTGGCACACGGCCCACTGTGGCTGGCCCACAGCCCACTGTGGCTGGCACATGGCCCACTTTGGATGCACATGGCCCCCTGTGGCTGGCACACGGCCCACTGTGGCTGCACATGGCCCCCTGTGGATGTATATGGCCCCCTGTGGCTGCTCATGGCCCCCTGTGGCTGCACATGGCCCCCTGTGGATGCACATGACCCCCTGTGGCTGGCACACGGCCCACTGTGGCTGGCACACGGCCCACTGTGGCTGGCACACGGCCCACTGTGGCTGCACATGGCCCCATGTGGCTGCATATGGCCCCCTGTGGCTGCTCATGGCCCCTTGTGGATGCACATGGCCTCCTGTGGCTGCTCATGGCCTCCTGTGGATGCACATGGCCCCCTGTGGATGCACATGGCCCACTGTGGCTGGCACACGGCCCACTGTGGCTGCACACGGCCCCCTGTGGCTGCAGATGGCCCCCTGTGGCTGGCACACAGCACCCTGTGTTAGATATTGCTCCCATGTTGCTGTTTTTAGTAAAATAAACTCTTTCCTTACCTTCTCCAGCTCTGTCTTGTCTCGTGACTCCCTCCTTGGGGTTGAGCTCCGGCCTCCTGCATTTCCTGGTTCTCGGCCGGTCATGTGATCGGCATGGCAGAGTGATATCATCTCTGCGTGCATGATCACAGCGGCAGGAGGGAGACCGGGGAGACACGCTGAAGGGGGTAAGTAAAAAGTGTTTTATTTTACTATGGGCAGCAGTATGGGGGCCATATCTAACACAGGGGGGGCATGTGCGATCAAAGGGAGCACAGGCAGATATAATATGCGCCGCTCCCCCAGCCCATCGCCGCGGTGCGGTTTCAGCACCATGGTGATGGACAGCGGCTGTGCATATTATATGAGCGGGAGCAGGAGATCAAATTCTGCCGCCTGCAGCTATCACCAGCCCCCAGCAGAGCTCCAGAGCTGCCCCCACCTCCCCTGGACTCTATAGTGTGTGTGTATATATATATATATATATATATATATATATACATATATATATACACACACACCCCCTATATTTGGATTATAAGGCGCACCCCCTACTTTCCCCCAAAATTTGGGGGAACAAAAGTGCGATTCTAAAGCGAAAAATACGGTAATCACTTACAAGCCAGCAAGAACTCTGGCTTTCACAGGCCTATTATTTTTTCTATAAAAACACCTGCTCTTTACGCATTACCTATATTAATTGTACCTGTTTGAACTTGATACTTGTATAAAAGACACCTGTTTACTTGCTCAATCAATCCCACCTCTCCACCATGGCCAAGATGAAAGAGCTGTCTAGGAAAACTAGTGACAAAATTGTAGACCTGCACAAGACTGGGATGGGCTGCAGGACAATAGGCAAGCAGCTTGATGAGAAGGCAACAACTGTTCGCGCAATTAATAGAAAGTGGAAGAAACACAAGGTGACTATCAATTTTACTTGGTCTTTGGCTCCATACAAGGTCTCACTCTGTGAGGTAAGGATGATTCTGAGATAGGTCAGGAATCAGCCTAGAACTACATGGGAGGACATGGTCAATTACCTGAAGAGAGCTGGGTCCACTGTCTCAAAGATTACCATTAGTAACACTCTACGCCATCATGGATTAAAATCCTGCAAGGCACGAAAAGTCTTCCTGCTCATGTGAGCACATGTCCAGGGCCATTTGAAGTTCACCAATGACCATATGGATGATGTGGTCTGATGAGACCAAAATATAACTTTTGGTATCAACTCCACTCAACGTGCTTGGAGAAAGAAGAAGGATGAGTTCAACCCCAAGAACACTGTACAATAAAAATTATAGACCTTTCTATTCTTTGTAAGTGGGAAAACATGAAAAATCAGCAGTGTATCAAATACTTATCTTTACCACTGTATGTCTGTGCAATTGAGAATTATAAATATGTTACAATATATACTGTACGTCTGGATATTTTCATTATTATGATTATTTTTATATTCAGTCAGTTAAACCTGATGTGCGTTATTTCAATAGAGACGTCACAGTAGCACTTACTTGCCAGGAAAATAAAAAAGTAGATTGTTTATAATCCAACTGGTTACCTATTTCTTACTTGCTTGGGAGTCTGTTGGGTTGTTCTGATTTTTGATAGAAAGCGCATGTAAACTGACGGGATCCACTGACAAATATCAAGTGTATATGGCACACATACGGCTATCATTGAGTATATCTAAAACAGATTGGTTGTAGGATAAAAGAGGAATGAAATAATGATGCCTCTGGGAGGTTCTCTGTGGGATCCTGTAAGTATATTCCTTTCAATCTGTCTTGGTGAATGTATTTCTTATGAAATTTACTACTGGGGAGAGAATGGTGTATAATTATGTACGTAGAGAATATTTATGAACTCTTCATAACTATAACGAGAAAAAAATGATTTTCTTCTGAGATTTATTTAACTTAGGGACTCGGTTTGACACAGTTCCTTTGTGTTTTCAATTTGCAATATTACAAGAATATGTTGTATTTTGTTATTTATGGAGACATTAAAAAGAGTGGTTTCGAAAAGCACAAATTCAGCAAATAAATGATACCATATTTCACTAGCAGAAGTAAATAATGATATCTTTTCTTGGCTATCTTCAAATGGTAGCACTTTAAAGCACGTGTTGTTGCCTTAGGCACAGAAGTTAATTCAGCTTTTTAATAGCGTTGTGGTCACTTCCATCCATATAAGGGGTAGGGATCTCTACTAGAAAGAGAGGACACAGCTAGTGTCACTTTGTAAATGTTAGCATGGAATAAGTACTGTTAATGGAAACAATGTGTTTTGATGGTATTGAGGTTAAATAGTGTGATTGTTTGTAATGTTATTCTGGGAAGAACTACTAAGAACTTCATATTCCAAATTATGTATCTAAGGTTATATTCAGCTAAAAATAAGAAGGAATGTATCACATATTGTTACAGTGCAAAATGACCGTAACGTACAAAAGTATAAAATCCTTCTGGCAATACAGAAGATTTTAAAAGGGCAAAGTTGTAGTTTATACATACATGAATGGAAAACAATATTTTTATCTTGTAATAAACCAAAAGTATGGCTATGCCTAAGGTGACATAGTTTGCACATGCATTTTTTTCTGCATTTGTAACTTTTACATACACCGAAAAGAATGTTGGCGAGTCACAGGAAATAACCAAGGAGTGCTAATTAGATGAGAAATTTCCTCTTTCTTCAGCGAATAATGTACTGGCTTCACATGGAAAATATTTGTTTTCTGCTAAAAAAAAAAGCAAAGGGTAATAATAATCTTTTTAATTATAAGGTTAGAAGGGCACTATTATTATTTATTTATTAGGTTAAACAATACTAAAAACACCTTTTAGTGCCTTTCAAGTGGTACTACAGGAATATTTTTAGCCTTGTTAACCTACTAAATAAATAAAGAATAAAAAAAATGGTGTTGGGGGTCTCCCCTATTTTTGATAACCAGCAAAAATAAAGCAGACAGCTGCGGGCTGATATTATCAGGCTGGGAAGGTACATGTATATTGGCCTCTTCCCAGCCTAAAAATACCAGCCCGCAGCCACCCCAGAATTGGTAAATCACAAAAGATGAGCTAGTTCTAGCACTTTTCCTGGCTCTTTCCGATTGCCCTGTGAGGGTGGTGATTGGGGTAATATTTTTTTGTGTTGATGTCAGCTGTGTACCTTGGCTGGTTTTCAAAAATGGGGGAGAATCTTACATCATGTTTTTATTTATCTATTTATTTATTTAGTTCCCAGCAGCCACCTGAAAGTCCAGGCATCTTCGCCATGCTGTTCCCATTCCTGCCAACCTGTTAAGGTATTCTGAAAAAATACTCAAGTTCCCCATTGATTTCCTTTATACTTGTGAGTCAAATTAAGCCCATTCAAGCATCCAACCTGCTTGATTCAAGTCACTAGCACTCGAGTATTTTAATACTTGCTCATCAATACAGGTCAGTTTTATACTGCAGATTAGGCGTTTACCCTTTTATGTTCTGACATTGAAGAAGGTGCAATATCAGACGGCAATGATGATTTTAAGAGCTTTAGTTTCAGTGACAGTGATAGCTCAAAAATGAGCAGTCAATCCTCAAAAATTACAAGGACCAGGACAAGAGAGGCAAATAGAACTACTGGAGAATCATCTCGAAATCAGGGAACAATGCACAGTACAAGCAATGTCCCTAGTAGTAGTAAATTGGTACATGCCAATGTGCATGCCACTAAATATAGCATTTCCCAGATGAGAGACTTTGGATTCAGCTATTCCATTCATCCCTAGTTTTTATGTTATTCCTAGTATAAATGGGAGGTGGAAGATTTTGGATTAGTCTTTTTTTAATGTGTTCATGACATATAGGTTGCTAGAGCATTTTGTCCTCCAAACAAGTTTATATGCTTCTAAATGTATCATTCAGAAGCCACAATCCATTTATGGTAAATCAAATTTATAGACGCCAACTAATCTTTCTGAAATGAAATCATTTTTAGGGCTTACATTTGCCATGAGGCTTGTTAAAAAAAAATGAGAATTCATTCTTTTATCCAACTGCCCTGTTCAAGCTACCACTATGTTTTCTCATCGTTCTTCCTAAGACCTGTATGAAATGCCCATGATATTTTGCCATTTTAATGAGAATAGTAAATGCCTGCCCAGAAATGTCTCAGATCACGACAGACTATAAAATCAGACACATCATTGTAGTGTTGACAGAAATGTTCTTAAAGCTCTACACGCCAACACTAAACATTTCTATCTATAAGTCCCTTGGAAAAGTTAAAGGAAGACTGCACCTCAAGCAGTTAAATCCATTTAAGAGGGCAAGGTATGGCATAAAACACTATAAAATATGTTCAATAGGTCACAAATCAACTTTCCACAATTAGGAGGGCAAAGATAGTCTTAACTACTTTTGTGTAAAATTCTTTACTTTTATTATCGATATCAAAATTACATACATACATAAACAAATTACTTAAAATTTAAGGATAGGAAAGAAAGACAAGGGGGAAGGGGTGCTTTCCCTGTCCTTTCCCTTCCTATACCTCAGGGGTCGGCGTCCTAGTCGCAGTGACGCCCCCGTTCAACGATGACTCAGCCCCTATGCTGTACCCTCCCTTGTTCTAATTAAAGTGCACTAACTCCAAGGAGCGTGATATCCCAAAGCGGTAACACAACAGAGAGAAAAAAGGTGCACTGTCCGAGGTGATGAATTTGTCTGTATCATCACCTAGAATTATCAGGGATTGGGGCTTATGGGTCGTCATATATATATATATATATCAGGCTGTGTGCTCAATAGCAGATAGTAGGTAAATAAAAAACAAAAGAATTGCTGTCCAAAAATCGCATAACGCGTTTCGCCCTTTCTGGTACTAATAGTCCCAGGGCTCATCAGGGGCGTGTCAACTAGATTCTTGAAGGGTTCTTTTAGTTCATTCCAATCAGTATTAGTTACATCCATTTTTCATAATTGCCACAGTTACTGCAGCATGTGCAGAGTGGAATTTCACCATGTTGGCACATCGCATATCAACTGGTTAACTGGTAGGGCAAAAGACCTCTCTAGGGATGCAAGTTGATTTATAAACCCCAAAAAGACACTTGAAGTTTCGCTGTAATCCACACGACGTCCAACAATGGTCCTGGCTCTGCTACATCCAAGCCTGGAGAGGCCGTAAACATCTCCATTCTCTCCAGACTCTGAAAAACACTGACAAGGGGGATCCAGCTGGCAGAAGTGATATTACTCAATTCACCGCAGGTCATACCCGGGTTCCCACAGTATGACCTATGGTGACTTGAAGCACTCTGGCTTAAAGTGCCGGGGCTTGCCACTCATCCTGCCAGACCTTTAACACTGACAGTGGCGGCCAGGGGTCGAATAGTGCGAGGCAGTGTTATTGGACTGGTGGGGTGCGAGGCACAGTTCCGCACTTTAACAGTGACAGTACTGGCTGGGGGGAGGGGGAGCAAGGCATGGCCCACACTGTCACTGTTAAAGTGCAGGCGGGGTGCAGGGCACAGCCCTGCACTTTAAGCCAGGGTACAATACTCAGGTCACTGGAGGTCATACCATGGAAACCTGGGCATGACTTTTTGTGAACTGAGTGACATTACTGCTTCCACCAAGGTCCCCCTTGTCAGGGTTTCCTGGAGTCTGAAGAGATTAGACATTTTTTTGGTCTCTCCAAGCTCGGATGTAGCAGAGCCAGGACCGTCATGGGACATCATGTGGATTAGCGGGAACTTCAAGGGTCTTCTTGGGGTTAATAAAGACAGGAAAGAGGGTGCTGTATTTTATTTCAAATAAAGGATTTTTCTTTATGTTTGTGTTTATTTCTTTTTACTTATAGGATTAGTGATGGGGGTCTCATAGACCCTTACCTATCACTAATTCTGGGCTTGATGACAGTGCACTGTCATTAACCCCTATTATCCCGATTGCCACTGCACCAGGGCAATCAGGAAGAGTCGGGTAAAGTGCTGGGATTGTCGCATTTAATGGATGCAACAATTTCAGGGCGGCTGTAGGCTGCTATCCTTATCCTTGGGGGTCCCAATAACCATTGGACTCCCCAGGCTAAGAAATTGAATACCACAGGCTATCTGTTGGGCTTTATCATGGCTGGTTATCAAAATTGGGGAGGACTGCATGCTGTTTTTTTAAAATGATCTATTTAAATAAAAAAAATCCTCATTTGTTTCCTCTTATTTTGATACACAGCCAAGAAAGGTACATGGCTGGGGGCGGCAGCCTGTAGCTTTATGCATTATCTGTGCTGAGCATCACAATACAAGGGAACCCTACTGCAAATATTTAATTTATTTATTTTTACTGTATGATACTGACCTGTAGACCGTGCCTGTGATTCGAAGTGTCAGAAATGCTATTACACAGGCTGGGGGCGTGTCTGACTGCAACCAATCACAGATGCTGGTGGGTGGGAAAAGCGGTGCATATGCAAATGTAGGTAAATTATTGGCCCTGGAAGTGAATGCGCTTCCTGGAAGCAGTGTGCAGCCGATTGGGGACCTCGGTAATTACATCGTAGTTGCTTCTATCTCCCTATTCCTTCTACCAATATTTTTAATCACCGGATTCTGGTCCCCATCGACTTATAGGGAGACAGGAATCCATCCCAGAACCGGATTTTAAATATCAAGTAACTTGGACCTGTCGGTCCTGGTTATCTGCGAGTCTGCTCATCACTAGTCTTTAACTCAAACTATGCTGTTCTTTCTATTTCTGCCTATTTTTCCCCCCACAGTGCTTAACAGTACACACACACACACACACACACACACACACACAGTGCTTATTCTTTTTCACAGTTTGCAAGTGTAACGTCTACCGCTTAATATATAAGAAAATAAACAGCACAGTTAATTCTATAATAGATTTATAATTTTTTTTAATTTGTTTTAAATGGAAGATTGAAGCTGTGATGATTAAATCTAATTACTATGTCATTTGTCATGGAGACATGTAATGACCATATAATGAATTTTTCCACACCTTTACAGATATTGAAAATAAACCTTAAAACAGAAATCTCATATGATAAGCATTTAAAGGGAACCTGTCATGTAAAAAAATACAATTAATCTGCTGATATGGGATTAATAGCATTTTAAAGCTGCCTGGCACCCTCACTGAATACCCCGCTGACGGGAGGAAATGAACTTTCTGTCTTTCAGCAGCCTCGGCCTTTTAGTCGTAGAGGTGGGCCAGCATGGTTGCAGACAGCTCAGTGCATAGTGAGCGGCGTCTTTAACCATGCCCCCAACAATTATTGACAGCCAGCTCAGTGCCTGCAAAAGCTGTTTATATACAACAATATATTTCATTCAGATATGAACATTATGGATACCTATAGATATAATTTGCAGATATAAGTTACCTGTTTAAAGGGAAGAAGTTAAAATAGAAGATCAATATCTCAATGTAGCCACACATATATCTGGAGGTGATTTGATGTATTTGTTGCATAATACTCAAACTGCTAAGCTGACGTCAGTTGATGAGGAAATTAAGGACATTTTTTAATACATTTTTTACTTATTCTTTTTTTTTGTGGACTGTAGAGTCACCTTGAGAGGGGTCAATACAGATACTAAACCCCTGTTAAATACTGTGAAATATAATGACTATTGTTTTAAAAGGAAAATAATCCACTGTTAGGTTTTATTTTAAATGAAAATTAACTTTTTCTATAGAAAACATTCAGATATTGAAGTTTCCAATTTTTATATCTTATATTTTATATTTTATTTCATGCTAGATATTTTTAGCTATTAAAATCTTTATTAGATTTTTAATCTGAGAGCAGCAGAACACCAAAACTCGGCTTGCTTTCACGTGCTTTTTGTCATTAGACGTTAGGCAATCTATCGCATATGCATGCAAGAAGTGATAGCCAATTTTTTTAAAGTAACATAAGTTTGCATGAACATTTAATATGATAAATAATAATGAAGCGTGGCAGGAAAAGATGAATAAACAAAAGTCTTTCATTCAGTGACTCATTAGCCTACAGGCACGGTATAGGCGATTCAAACCTGTTCATTGTATTTATAATGTAGTTGAGTGGCAGCTGAAAAGTTGAAGTAAGAGTCGTCCACACATTCACCTGAGACACTTGTCGTCCCTGCAGGCCTTAGTCATTCTAGTTGTAATTGAAGTTTTTTTCATTCCTAGGGCTCTCGGATTACCAATGAATGAGAATGCATTGTTTCTTAAGTGTAACATTGATCTTTGCATAGAGCAATCACTTGACAATTATACCTATAATTTGAATTTTGGTCCTCTCTTTGTCATTGCACTTTAAACAAAAAAGGATCTGTACCTACGTCTAGAAAAGTCACAGATATGTCCAACCGAACGAAGAGTAATGAGTGCTCAAAATGGTAATCTGTGTGCCTAAAGTGCCTGTCATTTCATTCCGCAGGCCTGTTCGTCCATTCAAAACATTTATTGGACATAAGGAGATTTTTAGTACATTTTAATTATTATTAGTGTGTGCTAGTAACAGACAAAAGATTGCAGTGTGTTTAGTATGAGGAAATTATTATGATTTTTCAAAAGATGTGCATGTATCTTACCAGCAAATATGTATATATTTAATATGATAATTAATATGATACTTAGAGGTTGTTGAATAATTTTGAATTGCTCATGAGTTTAGTCCCCTAAAGAGCTCATGAATGTTTAAAGGAAGCCAAGAACTGGGGGAGCAGTGTAGCCTCCAGAAATAGATCACACAAACTACACCTACATTTTACCTAACAATTTTTACAAATAGGTTTGTAGTCTATTTTTTCCTGTAAGCCCTTTTAAAATTAAAAACATGGTGCTAAAGAACATTTTAGTGAAAAAAAAATAATATTTTTTTCTTTATCACCTAACAGTATAAAATTATGGGAAGCACTTGGGGTGTTAATTTTCTAACTGCACCCCTAGATGAATTCAATGATGAGCGTAGTTTGTAAAATGGCATGACTTTTGGGGGGCTCTGCTGTTCTGGTACATCAGGGGCTCTGCCAATATCACATGGCACCTCAAATCATTTCAGCAAAATCTAATCTCAAATGTGGCGCTCCTTTCCTTCTGAGCTTTGCACTGTGCCTCAAAAGTAGTTTTCAACTACAAATGTGGTATTGATGTACTCAAGAGAAATTTCAAAGAAAATTGTACCATTTATGTTCTTCTATTACCTCTTTAGAAAATTAAAAATTTTGGCGAAAGCAACGTTTTATAGGAAAATATGATAATTTAACATTTACTCGTCCCAATGTTATACAATTCTGTGAATCACTTAAGGGTTAGAAATGCTTATCAATCCCCTAAATTAATTCCGCGAGTGGTGTAGTTTTCAAAATAGTTTCATTTGTGGACCTTGCTATTTGACATTTCAGGGGCTTCTTATATGTGACATGGTGTCCAGCCAAAATGGTGCTTCAAAATTCAAATAGCACTCCTTCCCTTTCAAGCCCTACCATGTTTCCGATCAGTAGTTTTCCCTTCACATATGGGGCATTGTTGTACTCAAGAGCAATTGAGAAACATACTTTATAGTCCATTTTTTACAATTACTGAACTAAAAATTAAAAATTTGGGGTGTAAGCTTCATTTTTGTAGAATTTTTTTTTTTTTCATTTTCACTGCTTAAACGGTATCAAATTCTGTAATTCACCTCTGGGCTCGAGGTGGTCACCACACCTCTAGATAAATTCCTTTATGAGTGTAGTTTCC